>NC_136771.1:3411907-3421982 GCF_947034865.1 Barbatula barbatula | reverse complement strand
ATTCCAGTGCTACTGGTTTTGTGGTCCAGGGTCACAAATATGAACATAGTCAGTGTTTTTCCACAGCACTAAAACAAGTTTAGTAAATGATGTCGCACTTTAAATATGCTTTTGTTTTTATTCTCTGCCATTGTGTCCTTTGCCATGTAGATTCCTGTCGACGGAAATCATTTAAAGAGAGATGCGGAGAAGCAGTATGTGTATTTACAGGCTGAATTTCCTTCTAAAACCCTGGAGAAAGTGGTCATGGTGTCATTTCAGTCGGGATATCTATTTGTACAAACTGACAAACCAATTTACACACCTGCTACCACAGGTAAATTACAGATAATCTTCAGACTAAAATAGCAATTTGACAAGGCACGTAAACTTGAAATGTGTTTTATTGTATATCAAATATATTAAGCCACAAGTATTACGATATTTTTAATGTAATTTTAATTTAGAGAAAAGATAAAACTACACGGAATTAAAAAACTGTTCCTCTTACTCTCTTTTGAAGTTAAATACAGGATTTTCTCTCTGACTCCAAACCAACGTCTCAGCACGTCTCAAGTCTCAGTGGAAATCATGGTACGGTCAAAATACAAAACACTGAGCCTCATTCATATCACTTCCATGAGTAAACTGAGAGTTATTTATATCTCCTCCAGATTCGGTGTGTAATCCAGATTTTTGTATTAGGCTTTAAACTGGTAAAACAGAAAACGTTGGACTAACATAAGATATAAAATATCTGATATTAGGAATAAGTATTAAAAAGTACACCACTATTAACCTTGTCTGGCTTATATTGCTTTTTTGAATCTGTAAAAAATATGCAAAGGGCTTTTTTTTGTTTCGGGAAAAAAGAATATACAGTATTTTGAAATTTTCGATCAGTGAAATCTTTTTCTTTTTCGGCACTTCATTTATTTTCTAAAAGTCAATGAAGCTCTATTCTCTGTTAAGATTGTGTTTTCAGATTAGTTTCTGTCCATATGTTTTAAGAATCCACAAGGTATCACCGTTCATTCGGAGAGGGTTTTTCCAGAGCAAGGAATGAGGTCTAAAATGTACCAAATCCCTGAGATTGCCAGGTGTGTTCCACCTCCATTTACGGTATGATCTGATTGTTTGTTTTAATGTTATAAAATCCGACATGTGATTTTTTAGTCCTGGGATCTGGAAGGTGGTCACACGGTACGTGAACACCCCACAACAGACGTTCACTGCAGACTTTGAGGTCAAAGAATACGGTGAGACAAGTGTCAACAAAACCAACGTGTTGTGAAATACAGAGATAACTTTGAAAACCCCAAATAATGTGTGTGTGGTTTTGGTTTGTAGTGCTTCCAACTATCGAAGCCACATTATCACTCAGCAAACCGTACTTCTATGTGGGCGAAGACCGTCTAACAGTCAAAATTCTTGCCAAGTAAAATAAATTTGTCTTTGTAAACCACAAAATACCATATGATCAACCATAACCCATGACGTGAGATGAAAGCTTTATTTTTTATGTAGGTACCTGTTTGGGCGGAAGGTAGAGGGACAAGCATATGTTATATTTGGCATCATGGACGAAGAGAGAAAGTTGGCCATCACTGAATCACTGCAGAGGGTTCCGGTGAGCTTTCTCTCAATTACAACTGCCGATCATAAAACTGATGGAGAATAAAAGCTAAACAAACTCACGTTAGTGTGTTTTTCAAACATTTTGACTTCAAGGACCCCATTGTGTTCAACAATTTAGAGGCCCCCCTCTACCCAATAAAATATTTCAGGGCATAACATTAACTGGAAAAAATTGTAGACCATGTCATCGTAACACAACACGTGCAATAGATCTTATCGATAAACAAGCACTTTCAGTGTGGTTTGTGTGAGTTTACATTATAACTCACTTTTTTTTCAGATAGTTAAAGGTGAAGGAAGTGCTACTCTGACCAGGAAGATGATTCTTGAAACCTTTCCAGACATCAACCAGCTGGTCGGGAAATCAATCTTTGTTTCGGTCAGCGTTTTAACAGACACCGGTGAGATCAACACACTCTGTTTATCTGCTGTTTATTATGTTTATGTGTATGTGTCTATGTACTGTTGACATAATGATGTGTGTGTGTGTTACAGGCAGTGAAATGGTGGAAGCACAAAAGAGAGGCATTCAGATTGTGACGTCACCGTACACCATCCACTTCAAGAGAACACCTCAATTCTTCAAACCTGGAATGCCCTTTGACGTCTCGGTGTGAATCTAGACTTAAATGCAAAGAACTGCGTTGTGCATCATTATTTTTATAGATTTATTATTATAATTTTTCCTGGGTTTCGTTAAAGGTTTACGTGACAAATCCTGACCAGACACCTGCTGAAAATGTGCTATTGGAGGTCAACCCTGGAGGGTTCAGACGTCATACAAAAGCCAATGGTATTGCTAAGATCCCTGTAGAGGTTAGGGGAGATCTTTCGACGCTGGACATCACAGTAAGACCTGCCTGTTCAACTGAAGGAAACGGAAAAATATGAATCTACGAATATTTACAGTAATTTGTTAGATTTGTTTTTCAGGTGAACACCGTAGATCCACAACTGGAAGGTAAACAGCAGGCGGTGAAAAAGATGACGGCTCTCGCCTACAAACCCAAAGACAACTCTAAAAACTACCTGCACATCAGCATTGATGCTGCCGAGCTGGAGATCGGTGATGAAAGAAAAGTCAGTCTGAACGTACCAATGGGTTCAAATGACCAAAATAAAGATTACACGTACATGGTGAGAGAAGTAACATTGTAACGCACATTCGCTGTAACAATTTTGTGTTTAAGACTGTATGAATGCTCAATTTTTTTGTTACTCACTGTTATTTTCAGTTCATCAGTAAGGGACAGATTGTGAGCGTCGGAAGAGAGACGAGTGAAGGACGGCATCTAATCAATGTGCCACTAACTGTGACCAAAGACATGGTTCCATCTTTTCGCATTGTGGCTTATTATCATGTGGGATCAGATGAGGTGGTGTCTGACTCCGTCTGGGTTGATGTGAAAGACACGTGCATGGGAACGGTAAGTAAAACATCACTGAATAACGAGAGCATTACTTTTACAGTTAAAATACAGTATTCTACTGTGATTTTACGGTTTAATGATACAACAGACTTTCTGTAATTCCACAGTAGTATATATTGTCATGATTCTGCCTAATCTTGTCTTGGTTTTCTGGTCTAGGGGCAGAATCATGACAGACCCACGTGTTTTATGTGGAGAGAAACATATTATTGTCAATCATAACATAATATGTGTTCTCTCCAGTCTCGTCATTGGCCCCGCCCCTCTCGTTCCTAGTATTGCTTTCCTCCTGTGTCTCATTACCCACACCTGCCCATTGTTATCTCCGTTGTTAGTCTCCCTATTTAATGCCCTCTTGTCTCTTGTCTATTGTCTTGTGCTCGTTCATTGTATACTTGTACGTGTTACCTTGCCTGTGCATGTCGTAGTCCTTGAATGTTAGAGTTCCCTTCTTCTTGGTTGTGTTAAGTTAGTAGTTTGTTTTTGCCCCCCATGTGGGAAGTGTTTGTTTTCTATTTTGTATTCTAGTTTATTTAGTGTTTGTCCCCATTGTGGGTGTTTGTTTTGTTATTTATTATTAAAGTCCTTGTTAACCCCTTCATCCCTGCTTCTGCCTGCACTTGGGTTCTCCTTACCACGTTCCTGACAATATATATTACATTTACAAGTTTTTATTAAGTATGTATGTTTTATTTAATTTGCTTGCTAATTAGTGTAGAGTATTTGTAAAAGGGCTGTTCGCATCCAGAATACAAAAATGATGTCCTCCTTCACTCACCCTATTGTGTTTCTCACTTCATTCTGCAAAACACAAAACAAGATATTCTGAAGAATGTTTGTAACCGATGAATTCAAAATATCATATTTTGTTTTCTGACAAGAGTAAATAACACAATTTTTATTTTTGGGTAAAAAATCACTGTAACGGTCACATCTGAATAAATATTAAAGTTTGGTGTACTGTGATCTGCTGAATCGAGGGTCACAATTTCAAAGGTTTAAGTTTGCAGTTATTTCATTTATTTCACTGGAAGTACTGAAGATTACGTGTCTGAGTAATTGATTCGATCTCTTCCTCTGTGTCTCATAACAGCTTAAACTTCAGCTGAAAGACGAGAATTACGAACAGGGTTATAAAAGTCCACATGACCTGGTCAACTTGCAAATAACTGGAAATCCCAGAGCTAAAGTTGGGCTGGTGGTGGTTGACAAGGCTGTGCATGTCCTCAAGAAGAACAGACTCACACAGGCGAAGGTGATGAATCATCATGAGGCCACATGTTACAAACATCAAGTTTTTCTTCTTTAACTTTCATAACTGGTTTGCTGTGTGTAGATCTGGGACGTGATTGAGAAACATGACACAGGTTGTACAGCGGGCAGTGGAAGAGACAGTATGGGGGTTTTCTATGACGCTGGTCTGATGTTTGAGTCTAGCACTGCTGGAGGAACCACCTCCAGAACAGGTACATACATTTTTCAGCTCTTTCCGCAAATAAAAACACCAGCCTGTTCTGTTTTTCTTCTCTCTTTGGTCACAATCACCAATGAGGGTTGCAAGGTGGTTGTCCTTTAAATGTCATGTGTTTTCATTGTGTGAATGTGTATTTTGTAATCCTCTAGTGGCTGATTGTCCCGCTGCTCCACAGAGAAAACGGAGATCTGGGGACCTTTTGCAGATCACCACTACACTGTGTAAGGAGCTGGACTGAAATGGACACATCCATTTCATTAGATATTTACCTTAGCATTTCCAAAAAAGTTGGTTGAAATGTATATAATACAGAATTAAATGATTTGCATACCTCGACAGAATTAAATGATTTGCATACCTCGACAGAATTAAATGATTTGCATACCTCGACACGAATGGAACAACATTCAAAATTGGTCTGCTACAGTGAACAACATTCAATCATTGTGTGTCCCAACTATTTTGGAAATGAGGTTGTAAACATCTTTTGGGCGCTGTGTTCTTTTTCAAACTCAAAATTGTATGTCTCCCACATCATGTCGCTGATACAATGTCCATCATAATCAGATCACATATTTGTTTTTATGACTTTCACATGCTTATCTTCATGTTTACATTTAGGTTTATACATATTCCTACTCCAAATTATATTTGAGGCAATTGTGGCAATCAATGTATTTATTCTTCTACTCTTCTCATTGCTCTGCTGTTGTGTTGTCAGCTGATAAATACCTGGGCAATCAGAAGAAGTGCTGTGTCGATGGAATGAGAGACAATAAACTTGGCTATACCTGTCAACGAAGAGCCACGTACATCGAAGACGGACAGGAATGTGTCCAGGCATTCTTACACTGCTGCCAAGAGGTGAAAAATGGCAGAGAGAAGTTTGGAGAGGCAGAGATGGTTCTGGCTCGCAGTAAGTAACATGAAGTCTGCTTTAGTCGCAAAGACCTGACATCTTGACTTCTCTCATAAATTTAGGGCTCAAGCCCCTTAGTATATTCTCTTCAAAATGCTTTTACCAATGTTTTAAAATCTTATTATCAAAAATGTCCACATGTATTTCCCTTGACCCCGTAGTTGCTGCTTGCAGCTATATTTGATTAATTGTTTTATTAACAATAAAAAAAAATGTAAACATCAAATACATTTCCAAGAGTGTATGCACCCATGCATCCCAAATCACAATGAAACGTATAATTTGTGCATTGAATAAAGTAACATTAAACAATAGTAATTGTGCATGTCTGTTTAAACTTTTAACAGGTAATAAAGATGACGATTATTTTACCGATTCTGATGACATTGTTTCACGGTCAGTCTTTCCTGAGAGTTGGTTCTGGGATGAGGTGGAGGTGCCACAGTGTGGAAGTGAAACCTGGTGAGTGAGACTCCACTAATTGACTTGAATAAGAAATTCAAAGTTCGGCAAAAAACTTCTATTCAGCAAATGCCAAATGAACTGAGATTTAAAGTCAACTAGAATGTCTCAAACTATTATGCGGGCAAATAATTTAAATTATATAATTATATAAATAATTGTGTATTCGTTCTGGGTGTGTTTGATCGCAATGAATCTTTGAACAGCCCTAGAGTCTAGACACACATTTATTTGTTAGAATTATAAGAAAACTAAGTTATTGAGGTATGAGAGAGTATTTAAACATTTCAGATGTTTCCGTGTCATTTCCTCACACTGCAGCGTAACACCAGAAAAGCCCATGTATCTGAAAGACTCCATCACTACCTGGCAAATCTTAGCCATCAGCGTGTCAGACACACACGGTGAGTTAAATATCATGATTTTGTGATGGCCTGTAAAATAACCGAAGCTTCTAAGCAAAAACGATCCCGCCACATCATAACATCCTCCGCTTTCGTCTTCTTCCCCGAAGGTATCTGTGTGGCAGATCCTCTGGAGATGGTAGTTTTTAAGAAGTTTTTCATCGACCTCAAGTTGCCGTACTCAGTCGTTCGCAACGAACAGCTGGAAGTCAGAGCCATCATTCACAATTACACCCCTCTGAACATGAAGGTCATTTTATAGGCAACAATCTACGCACGGGTCACATAGTGACTTCAAGCTGATCTCATTTAAATGACTGCTAATAATTTTCCTCCATCGTCTTTTTTCAGAAAGTGCGTGTGGAGTTTATGGAGACAGTAGACGTTTGCAGCGCTGCCAGTAAGAAGGGTAAACACCAAATAATGGTCGAAGTCCAACCCTTTTCTACCAGATCGGTTTCATATGTGATCATTCCCATGAAGTTGAGCGGCGAGAAAGATTCTTACTTTATCGAGGTGAAGGCTTCCGCATACGAATTTACAGATGGGGTGAAAAAAGAACTGAAGGTGGTGGTAAGTCTGACTGCAATTGTGTTTCAGTTTTATTTAGGTCATAGATGAGATTTGGCCTTCTGATCACTCTTTCCTTTTCCATTCAGTCTGAAGGTGTGCTACGCAATGAGACGGTGAAAAATATTGAGCTCAATCCTGCCAAGACGGGTGAGAACAATTACAACCAAACAAGATTGTAATGCTGGGCTCCCGGCCGCATTACAATCATCTCGCTGGCTAGCTTCGTACAAAATGAAATGAGCTACTCTTAAGAACAACAGACCAAGATGTCATCACCCTTCATCTTCGTCTCATTTGGAACAGGTGGAGTACAGCGCGAACAAATCACACCTGAAAAGCCGTCCGATTGGATTCCAAACACACCTGCTAACGTGTTTGTCTCAGTATCTGGTAATGAAAATGTTTACATTTGTTCAGTGTTGATGTTATAAAACGGTTAGTTTCTGTTGGATCGAATTCCTTACATTTAGTCTTGTCTTGCTGCCAGGGGATGAGATAACTCCGACGGTTGAACAGGCCATCAGTGGCGATTTCATGGGTCGACTCATTTACCAGCCCGTCGGATGTGGAGAGCAAAACGTCATGCACATGTCTCTACCTCTCATTGCCACTCATTATCTGGACAGCACCAATCAGTGGGACAAGGTCGGCCTGGAGCGCCGCGCAAACGCCATTCAACACATCGACACAGGTCCCAACACGAATAAACAACCTAAAACTTGAATTCAAAGTTGATGTTTTTATAGATCTTGGATTGGAATGAAATAATGAAAAGTTTCTGTGCTTACTGTCTTTTTTCGTCATAAGGTTATCAACAGCAGTTAAGTTACCGTAAACCTGATGGGTCGTTTGGTGCCTGGTCAGACTCACAGAGCGGCACATGGTGAAATCATTTTACTACCATAACAATGATGTTTTTCTTTGTCAATGTCACCATAAAATGTGTTGCAGTGATTATTATAAATGATTTATCCATCCACACCATTCTTTTTTTTTATTCATTTTGCGCTTGTTATCTTAAAATCAAAAACATTAAGCTCCTCCTCCCCTCTCAACAACAACTCTTCACCACATGACCTCAGCAACAGGGGCGGAGCTAGACGTTGCAGACATTGGGGGCTAAGCCCAAATCGGTGGGCATGGTCCCCAAGGAGAATATTTTTTCCCCATTAATGGCAGCTATATTATCATTTTTTTATGTAATTGTTCTTTGTAGTATCATTTTGAAACCACAACAAAACAAATGTTCACAATGATATTTCCTCTTCTCTCAACAGACAAAATATGTCTGCTGTAGGCCTGTAACTATGATGTTGCATAAGACAGGTTTATTAGGAATTTGGAATAAACAGGATAACTAATATATAAACTTGAAGCCTGTTAAGTAGTTTTAATCTAAATGTGTTTAAAAATGTGTGGCTTGAGCCTCAGAAGCCACCCCTCCGCTCCGCCCTGTGTCAGCATAAAAAAAGAGGTAGGACTATACTCACTGTCCAATGGCCAGGCATTTTTAGCTTTCCTCTCCAGGCCCAACTTAAAACAAACCAAACAAAAAGGAAAGACAAAATAAAATTTTCTTCAAATTCCAGAAGCCGTTTCACTCGGATATACATCACGGTTTGATATGAAGTATATCGTCTGTTTCATGAGGACTTTAAAGACATGATGAATGATCATGACCGTCATTGTCCCGTGTTGCCGTCAAACTTTTTTTAACATGATTCTGTGTTTAATATTATTGTCTTCTGCTTTAGCGTCTGTTTTTGTCTCTCTGTTAAAGGTTGACGGCATATGTGGCTAAGGTTTTCGCTATGGCCACAGACTATATTGCTGTAAAAGAAGATGTGCTCTGCAGCGCCTTCAAGTGGCTTGTTCTCAACAAACAACTGCCAGACGGATCTTTCAAAGACGATCAGCCTATATTCACAATAGACATGGGTGTCAGTATACCTTCATCACTGGTGGACCTTTAGTTTAGTTTTTTTGACGTGCAATAACTTTTCATATACCTAAAGAAATTCTGAACATGCAATGTGATGTAGTCACTAAATGTTCTTGCCTTCACGTCTTTAAATGTCTTGAGTTTGTGTGGAAGTTTTATTTTCTGTATAGCTGAAAGTTATTACAAATTTCCTGAAAACTGGAAGTCAAATTAACATTTGATTTCAACGAACGTCAGAAAAAAGTTCAGTGCTATGATGAAGTAAGAAAACACACGCATGGTTGATTTTGTGCTTTGATTTAGGGTGACGTTAAAGGGAAAGATGGAGACGTTTCTCTGACTGCGTTTGTTCTAATCGCCATGCAAGAGGGCAGCGAGATTTGTGCCAGATCAGTTGGTGTAAGTTCAGTTCTTTTACCACGTAGACTTTTGGAAAAAAGTAATTCAGTACACTGGAATTAGACAGGATCTGTTCATTTTCACCTTTTTATTCAGAGTATGTTAAACAGTATGAGAAAGGCCGTGGACTATCTGGAAGGTAAACTTCTTAAACTGACCAATCCTTACGCTGTTGCTATGACGTCCTACGCCATGGCCAACGCGAACAAACTCAATAAAAATGTGTTGATGAAACATTCCGCTAAAGAGGAAGGTCAGTAGTGTTACAACAATTCCAAAAATATAAGGTGTTTTTTAATGCATCAAATATTTAAAATTAAATGTGTTTCCGCTCGGACATTACTTACAATAACAGAAACATTTTTCTGCATCTTACAAACAGCCGGCACCGCTTGGATGGTCCCGGGACAACGTTATCATTCTCTAGAGGCCACAGCTTATGCCGTGCTGGCCCTCGTAAAAGCTAAAGATTACGACACAGCAGGAGAAGCCGTGCACTGGCTGGCCAGACAACAATCACACTATGGCGGTTATTCAACCACACAGGTGAACCACCCAGCTAGCATACGTATGTTTGAAATGTATCTGCTAAAGATCTGGAGATCTGGAAAATATCTGCTGTATAAAAACATCTGGTAAACATCTTAAAAACAGTAGTTTTACATCCATTCTAAATCATAAATATCTTACAGATGTCTTTATGACATCTAACAGCAGACGTCTCCGAGACATATTGCAGATGTGCAAATTTTGTATTACAGATGCAAATCTAATAGACGTCTGCCAGATGTATGTGTGCTATCAGGGCAACAAAGATACACGTGCCGATTCTTTACACACTATGTGCTACTCATT
>NC_136771.1:1710423-2019207 GCF_947034865.1 Barbatula barbatula | reverse complement strand
TAATCGATTACCTTTAAAAAAACACGAAACCTTCAAGTCTCACCAGTTGAATGTCCGTCGTGTGAAGTCCTCACAAATACACTAACGGGTTTTAAACGTTAAAATCTCATCAGGTTTACGTGATTAAGTTTTATTATAAACTTACATTAAAAGTATTTTCGCACTCTTCCGCAAATTGACATATAAGTGACGCAACTGACTCACAGTGCGTGTTATAATGGCTAGTTATTTGGATAATAAAATAAAAAGATATAAATATAAATTAAAAATATAAAATAAAATACAATGGCAAATACTATATAGTTAAAATCTGATTTTAGAGATAATATTTTCTGGCTTTCCCATGAACTCACATGAAATACTTGATTTATATAACATTATTTTACTGCACTACATACAATATGTATTTCTTTGCACTGCATATTTTACATTCTTGTCTGGGGTGCAGAACAACACTTTCAGTTTCACTGTGTTTGGGACATTTATCTTCTTTGTCCACTAAACCTTCAATTAAACAGCCACACAGACAAAACCCTACATTGGCGGGTGACATCACATCTTTTAACCGTGCTATTTTAATATTTTTTAATCAAGTTACACTTAGAATTAACATAAATAATGTATCATGCAGTAGGCCTACATTTTAAAATGTGTCTGTGTTGTGTCGGTGCTTTAAGGAAGAACAGTACAAAACCCTTTAAATGAACTAAATATGTTACCAAAACTCAAACTTCAATACAATCTTTCCTTCTTTGTTCTATGACAGGACTGTTTAGCCCGTCCGTGGGATGCCAGAAGGTTTTGCTATCCTGACCACAGAACCACTTCAACATGGCCCTCAGTCAATCAGGATTGAGATGACCATCGATTTTTAAATGTACACTTCTATATATAGTTCACATTTCTTCCGTAACCTATGGAGGTAGACAGTTTCTGGGGAAGGTGGTGAAATGTCCTACGATAACAGAGACACCAGCAAGGTTCAATGTAAATCCTCACATTCACACGTGTGCCATATTGAATAGAAGCCTACAGTACATTGATCCCTTTCTTTCAGAGCGCACAGATAAGTTTCTCCTCATCGTGTGTTTCATCCTCATTAATAAAGGTCAACTAAATGATAACTAATATAAAGCATTTTCATCCACTGTGTGGGCACACGCACACATTATACACATACATCATATTACATTACTGTAATATTTACCTTACTTTAGTATACTAGAGTAAATGTGTGCACCATATATTTGTTTAACTTGCGCATTAACGCAATAGGCAGTGTTTCTGACACACTTTTCTATTGGGTAGACATGGCAAAAACATTAATACTCCAAGGCTGAAATACATTTTTGTGTTACTAATATTTGCAGATAGTTATTTCCAGAAACATACAGAACTTCCTCTAGCCATGTTGAACGTGATTGGTTATGCGATTCCAGCATCACTCGTTCATGTGCAAACCACGTAAAATAATCTTAACTTCAGGATCAAAGCTTGAGTGACTAAGAAACTCAACGAGCTGCTTCGTGGTACCAACAAAGCGTGACCCCGTTAGTTTGGTTTTTTCAACCCAAAACTAATCCTGTAACCCTGAATTTGTTCAGCAACTTTCATGGTACAGGACCAGGGACTAGTTTCTCTTGGGAGGGTAGTAGGCCTACGTTGCAAAGAACTGTGTTGTTCATAAATTAGTGTGAAGAAACTCCTCGCTCCCGTTGCGACAACATTCCCCTCGAAATGAGTTCAGCGCGTGATAAATGAACTGTGTCTTTCAATAACAGTCTGCCACATACATTTATTGACAGTTGTATAATGTTTAAAAAACACAGGATTTCAAACAAGAGCAAAACTAAATGCATACAACATCATTCAATTGAAAAGAATATAAATCATATAAAAGATATCAAATACAGTTACTGTATGTTCACATGCACAGATCAATACAGTTACTTTCACATACACAGATAAAAGAGCACTGATAAAAGAGCATTAAGAACCGCATATTGTTCTCAAATTAAAAATACAACTTTTCATTGATTTCATTCAGTCATTATGATACATTACAGAGAAAAGCTTGCAGTACATGGACCTGCAGTCATTTTAAACAGAACGTTTGATATGACGCATATTCTGCTTGATTATTTTAAACCGAAAATAGAGGTTTAAGCTAAGACGGAAGAAATCAACTCAAATCTTGTAACCTATGGCACTGTGCTCTACATATTCATACAAAATAATAATAAAATGATAGAAGAAATAAGATCAAGACAAACCAAATCCACTAGACCTAAATAAAAGATGCATCACAAAATCTGTCAATTAAAATTGTAAATAAGCAATGCTACCTGAGATCATTGTTTGCAACACACACAGCATTGCTTTAATACAATAATGTTAGTACACAGAGGCTTGCTTTTGTGTGTGTGTCATGTGGCTTGTAACGTGGTAGACTTTTTTTATCCAAAATACTACATTTAAGCAAAAAATAAAATAAAAAAAAATTCGTCCAATTTTCTCACAAGCTTAATGTGTTTTTTTTGGCAATTATTCGACCAGGTTCAAGCTAAACTCAATTCCTTGGGTCTCTGGGTTTGCTTGGTGGGACGCTTGGAGGTCTGTCGCGACTGTCGTATCGATCGGAGTAGCGATCACTATCGTATTGGTCGCGACGATCGTCGCGGCGGTCGTTCCGGTCATCGTAACGATCTCGCCGGTCGTCATAGCGATCGCTTCGGTCTTCGTAACGATCTCGACGATCATCGTAACGGTCATCTCTATCGTACCTATCCCTGCGGTCACTTTTGTCATCTCTCCTGTCGGAGTAATCGCTACGGCGATCGTTGCTCCTCTCGCTGCGGTCGTTGCTCCTCTCGCTGCGGTCGTCTCGTTGATCGCGTCTGTCCGCATTTTGAACACCACGTTCTTCCTCGTACTTGACGGGTTCTATCGGACTATCTGCTCGAGCTTTAGGATCTGTGTCTGTGTACTCATCTCCTTCTGGATTTCTGATAAAGAAAGAAAATGTTAACAGACGTACACGTAGAACTTTCCCCCAAACAACAGCGTTCGGTTTGGTTATTTTCTGGGAATCATGCATTGATGTTGCAGAAACCTTTTTATAGTTGCATTTTATTTTTGCAACCGTGAAATAATGATCGCAGGTTTAGGTTCTTTTAAGATGAAACTTTTTAGATGAAACGCATACAGAACATCCTAATGGTTAGAATTGCAACCATTCTAACTATCCTGACTAACCAAAAACAAACCTTAGAAAATAATGTTTTAGGAACAAATAACCAGCTGGGACGCAGTATGTCCACATACCCCATTTCGTATTCTTCAGGTTTGTTTTTTTTTCCGACAGCAGCAGAAATAGATGATGACTCCCAAGATTAAGACGGCAGCCGCAACGGCGCCGAGAATCCCAAACGTGGAGGCCATATTTATGGATGCTATTAAGAGACAAGAAGAAGAATTGGTTTAGTTAAGAGGGACATGTTTTTGGTGACAGGAGGGAAATCTTGTGTGTTTACTTACGTTGCATGACGGCCAGGGTGAGGTTACACTTCGCTGATCTGATTTCATTGGTGGACGTGCAGACGAAGAAACCAGAGGTGTCTTTGGAAATGTTGTAGAGCGATAAAATCCCATTCTCTAATGACAGATCAAGATACGCAATGATTGGTAATGGTCACAGCTAGGAATATCTTTAACGTTCGTACACACAACACAGGACGTACGGTCAGTGGTCTTGGGTGGGTTTGGTCGAGGGATGTTGTTGACATCATTGTTCTGCCATTTGTAGATGGGTTTTGGCGTGCCCTCTTCAGAAAGACACGTGAGATTGATGTTCTGACCGTATTCTGCAACTCCAACAATCTTGCAGATGGGCGTCGATGGAGCCACTATCACAGAGTTGAGAAATCACACAATCGGGTTCATTTCAACTGGACGCTAATGTCAATTATTTCAATGATGTTTTCTACAAACACACACAGGCTGAGATGTACAGTAGTCTGCAGCATGTCGTGAGGTTCCAATAACCGGTTTAACATCTTAAAAAACGTATATAATTTCATAATTCATAAAAGAGAAGCATCTTTACCCAAAACCACAAGATTCGCCGTGTCAGAATCACTGCCCTCCTCATCGACCATATTCTGGACATTGCACTCGTAACTTCGCGTGTCGGTGCTGGTGACGCCTCTGAGATGTAGGTTTGCTATTCCTTTTAGCATATCGAATTGCAGAGTCGCCCTGCCTTTATAGCTCTTGGCTATGGTTGGTAGTTTTGTATTTGGAGTTGCTGGATTGAAGAGATATTTGGCCACGGTCACCTGTGAAAGCAGAAAACTAAATGTTGTAGAAGAATGATTTGATGTAGAAATTGTATAGAACATATTTTTGAGCTTTAGAATTCTGCGATCTGGCCAGAAAGTTATTAAAGGACTTTCATTCCAGGTCTTTAAATAATAACTTGTCCTTGTCCCTAACTTGTTACCTCAGGATTATCCGGCGGGCCTGAATCTGTCGACCATGCCACAACAACGTTCACATCGCCCACCTGAGGTGTGAATGTGCAGGGTATTGTTGCGTCATCACCTCGGGCAACCTTATATTCTTTCTGTGGGATGTCTACAATCATGGCCGACCTTATATATTCTCCTGTTAAACACACACACGCAAATGTAAATACAAAAGAGTTTGTATGTATTTAATCCTGCAGAAAGAACAGAATCTCTCTCTTGTGTATTCAAACATTCTGGCACTTAAAGAGAAAACAGTTTGCAGCCCGAGGCAAGACCAACCTCACTAAGATTTTTTAAGTCGTCATGGTTGAACACATTCAAATATCTCAAAAGAAAATGTTATCGCTCAGATTTTGCTCTTTCATAGCTCGTGAGGATTTATGGATTTATTCACTTGACTTATCGCACTTGACGTCGTCTCATTAGTCGTCAGGTGGAAAAAGCACGTTTGAGTTGAGTATTTAAAGACATGATTTAACAGCAGAGTTCATGTAGAATCCGATGAGAAATGTTTAAATTAACTCATATGAGCACAGTTCCAGAAACCGTTGGGATTTCTGGGTGTTTGTAGCAGGACACGTGATATCGGAAGCGTTTGGGGCGTTGGCCTGCAGGTCGAGTTATTCCCCGCCGCTTCATTCACATCTGATAAACTTTATAAAGTCATTTATTCTCAAATGAAGTTAAGTAAAAATGATCACTTCATTCGAATGATTACTGTCTTATTGCATTATTAATGATTATATTTGACTTTTTTTATTAATTGATTGATATAGCCGGTCAAAACAAATGAAAGTTCATCGTGTCTCTCTCTCTGTTTGGTGTTATAATATAGGAGAGCACCGTTGTGTATCTCAACACATATACAGTCGCTTTAGGTGTGGCTCTATTCCTCAACAATAAAGAAACACTCATATATATATATATATATATATATATATATATATATATATATATATATACATATTTACTGTATATTTAAACGTACTCACCACATTGAAGCAGCAAACAAATCCCAAATATTCCCTTTATAGGCGTCATCCCTGCAGTCAGTATTTGAATGAAAAACATATAAAAGTATCACAGCTCAACTGCAGGTGTGTTTCCTGAAACTCAATGAGAGTCAATGAGTTTGCAAAGGAGACCCACAGCAAAGATCCGCCTATACGTCAAGTCTCATCTTGCCCGCCTGCTCTCTGTTGTCTCACAAGTTCTCCTTTCAAATCATCACATAGATCTCATGTGTTTCTCTCGGCTGGTTCTTATCGGTGTTGAATCGTTTTTTTATTTCTTAGTTTCAATCATTGCTGAGTTTTATCTGATTGTAAAAACAGTGAATTTGAAGTTTAGAAGAGAAAAACAAAACATGAACTACAAAGGGTGATTTGCATCACGGATCCGGAGAGACAGGTTTGACAAGAACAACATGAGGAGGGAGTGCCAGCGCGCGTACACACGCATACACACACACAAAAATAACACACTCTAAAGTCACCTTTCAGTTTATGAAACACAGGAAGTGTTTGTATTTGTATGAACCATAATGCTAAACAAATGTGTGTACCACATATTCAACATATTCACTCACATACACACACAGGTTGTAGCTCATTTAATGTTTTAAGCAGATTTGATGCCAGTATCGGTGAAGCTTTGACCTCCCCCCCAGCAATCAGATGTTATACAAAATGAACAAAAGCTCAAATGAAAGGTTAGTGGTTATAGTGCAAATTATTATTGAACCAATGATCATCGAGGTGCATAATACATCTGTTCCTATCAGTGGCGCCCCCTGCTACGGAAGCCCTGAACTGCAACTTGGAAAAAAAAATGATATTCCTGTTATACATTTAAGGCAAAATTATTTGAGTAAAGTAGCCTATGCTGTGTGATGGAGGTGGCTTTTAGGGGGTTCTGCACCTGAACTCTTCATATGATTACTACAACATTTAGCGATGTGTTGGACAGCTGGAGTTGGTTCTTAATTGTACATATATCTAAACAAGTGCTAATATTTTAAGCTAACATAAGGCCAGCGGTGGCAAAGTGATGCGGTGCTGCATTTCTAGGCAGATGTGTATGTAACAGATATACAAAGTGTACTACTTATTATTGTCATAATTCACACTAAATAGTTCAGTTGTACGTTTTATGTAGTAACCTGATCTAAATGTGTGCTTCCCCTTTAAGTTTTCTATGATCACTAGATGACTTAACTTCCTGTTCTGTCCCCTCTTCTTCCCTATTTGTGATTTGATTCAATAGGCCTTTTTCACATTTCCGGGTTTTTGACTTCCGCATCGTTCAACGCAGGGTAGGGTCCTCGGCCCAGATGTGGTCCACACACCGCTGTTTGATTGTGAGTAGAAAAATGTATGTGGCCCAGATTTGCCCCAGAGCAAATCTGGGGCAAATTACCACTTTGTGATACTTGAAGGAGAAACTGAACTGTGAAAAAGATTCATCTTGATGCTTTGACTGAGTTGTGTTACAGAGTAAATTCATCTTTCAAGATCTCATCAGAGTAAAATCAAACACAAACACCACAAACATATTCACTTATTGCACACAACACTTAATGGTGATCATTGTGTAATTTCATTCAGCACTTAAATCTTTTGGTATATTTTTTTCTGACTAATACAACAGTGTGTTAGACTCCATGTTGCATTGATCAAGAAGAACACCATGAAGATAAGAAGATCATCACAGAACAGACTTCTTTCATACCTTGTATCACAGTTTTTATATTTTGCTATACACAAAGACATCCACAATCAGACTATTAATCTTAAGAATGGTAAGTGCTACGGTTCAAGAGTTATGTGTGTTCTTGTCCACTAGATGGGGAAGTCGTTTTGATCTCTCCTTTGGGAAGAATGAGAGGAACAAATGTGGCGTATTACCTGTGATTATCTCAGGTTTAAGATGGTGTGCTTCAAGAAGAGTCGGAGAGATATTTTGACCAGTAGAACCGTGTTTCGTGGTCCTCTCCAGCCCATTAGTCCATTATTTTTTCTTTATATATTTTCTGTATTATTCATTTTGAGTCGTTATTTTGATTAAATGTTTATTATATCCCAGTGTGGCATCTCCTTGGTTATATTACTTCACCTAGATATGTATATATTTTGCAACAGAACTTTACTACTGTCACCATAGTTGACGTTTGTATGATGAGTACTGATGTGCATGCATTCATGAAAAAGTATTTTCCATTTCAATAAAACAGTTAAAGCCATGAAAGTCTTGTATAGGACTGCTGTTTTACAGATGCAAGTATTTTGAGTAAAACACACAACTAAACATTCTAACTAAGATCTTGAAAGTGAAATTGGTCTCTGTAATAATGAAGATTTTAATGGTGTTTGTGTTTTATTCTCCTCTGGTGAGAACCTTACATCAACAAGATGATTCTGTTCAGATGACTCTGAGTCAAGTTGAGTGAATGGTGTATCTGTGTGTGGGTCAGATCTGGGCCGGGGACAATGCCGCTACTGAGCCAGAAACTTGTTGCTATTCATTCATGTTTATGTCTTAGCTGTATGGGGAAGTTATATAATAAGACTATGAAGTGTATTTTTAACATATTTATTTTGTGCCCATATACGCGTAAAGAGTTTTAGCTCACTTGCACTCTCTCGTGTTTATTATTTAGCAGTCTAGTTTCACTGTCATATTTTTCACTTTCAAAATCTTTCCGGAACCTATATGAATCTCTGGGGGAGTGTATCGAGCACAGAATAACCAGATTCAGATTCAAGTCACTCGTGTTTGCCTACAGGACTATCACTGGATCTGCGCCGGCATACTTTCACACCCTCCTACACTCCTACACCCCATCAAGAACCCTGCGTTCAGCAAACCAGCGGCGTTTTGTAATGCCTTCTCATAAGGGCATTAAATCCCTTTCCCGTTCATTCTCCTTCACAACTCCTTACTGGTGGAACATTCTTCCTAACGCGGTCCGGTCAACCACATCTCTCACAACCTACTTAAAACCCATCTCTTCTGTGAATACTTGACAGACAAATGAAAAAAAAGCTACAACCCTTTCTCTTCTCACAGCAGGTAATAGTTTAGCTTTTGTTGAAACTATTAACTTTCTATTAGCACCGATTGTATTATTGCTCCTGTATGACATCTCGCTTATTGCTCCCTGAACTCTTTGTAAGTCTTAAAAGCGACTGCTAAATGACTACATGTAAATGTCAACAGCATTAAAGCACCCCTTGAAAATGTAATAACAAATATTCTGTAATTTGAATAAAAATATATTTTGTTGGTGAACAAATAGGGTCTTTAAAAAGTTGAACTGACAAAATATTTTAAATAAAAATACAAGATCCTGTAAATGTAGAGAAATACTTGTGTGTGAAGTCTAAATAGAAGAAGCATATTTCCAAGTAACACGTTTTTTTTATTTTGTATTATTATTATTATGTTTTTATTTAGGCTACTTTGTGGTCTAGTCTGACACGATAGATTTCCAAATGTATTGAGAGTTCTTTATTAATCCACACATTTACAAGTGCAATATGTTAATATGACAAGTTTTTACATAACTGTTGTTAACATGTTGCAACTACACTGGCAGCCATAGAAATAGCTATTCTAGACACAAAAGCTTTAACACTTGCAAGCAAGGCCTTTTAGAAGCTAAGAAAACAATGATTTAAATGATACGAATTTATAATGGTTTACACAAACACTTTAGACAGAAAGAGGACAAATCTAAGCATTAAAAACATTTCTGTTCCAACTTGAAATTTGGCTTGGCTAGAAGGACATTTACATTTAGGCATTTGGCAGACGCTTTTATCCAAAGCGACTTACATTGCATTATCCTACACATTTTACATAGGTATCTGCAATCCCCGATCGAACCCACAACCATGCGTTGTTAACGTAATGCTCTTACCATTGAGCTACAGGAAAGAAGGAATGGTCACATATGTCAGAAGGGTGTAGGGGCCAACTGAGCATATGCAGTATGGGCATCATCACATAGCTCATTCCATGTTGTAAAAAAAGCCATGTTGTAAACGTCCCCAGTCTCCACTATTATCGACTATTGAGGACGGGTGCTGATAGATTCTGATACGTGAAGAGTTCATTTTTGACGGTCTGTGTGAAAAGAGATAGAGACAATATTTATTCTTTATTGATCGTCCGACTTACTGTGGATTGTAATCTTTGAGGTCTGTCTTACTGTGAGTGTGTCGTACAGGTCAGATGATCTGGTGTTGAGATCGAGAGTAGTATATGTGTTATTAATGACACCATCATTCTATGCACCAACAGAGAGACGTTACTCTTAAGACAGTTTTGGAAACAGCTCGTGCACACAGCAAAACCTCCAGTGTTAAATTAACACTTTTAGTGTTTATATAATTCTGACTCAGAAAGTAACACTGAAGCAGAGGTAAAGTTAATGAGGTAATTCATGTGATTAATGAAGTGATGACTTATCATTAATGATGAACACCTGATGATAAAAACTCAATCACTGAAGAAAACCTGAACAATGAGAAGTCACCCTAATAGTGGTTAGTATTTCCTTCAGTTAGGCTCTTAACCTTGATCCACATTTATTTAATTTTAGTTAGATGTTTTGTGATAGAACCACACTTCAACAGCCATTGCTAATGCCTCATCAAATTTGGGATGATTATAGGAGACTTGTCAAAGTTCAAACTGAATTTACTTATTTTTCTTTATTTATGTATTTTTTCTTATTTACGTGGAACAGCTGTCTTGTAATAGCTTTTAAGAAAGCAATACATTTTCACAAAATAAAATGACTTAATTTTTTTAGTCTGCTACACATTATTTTATTAATCTCAACAATGGCGAAAAAAGTTATATCTTTTATTTAAGCTGCAATGCATGCTGGGAGTCGTGATTTCGTTTTTCACTATGGTGTTACCCAGCATGCATTGGCTGATTCTTCATTTCTTTTTAATTCAAGCAATAGATTTTTTAACTACTGAGAGTGTACTTTCATAATAAAATATGTCATAATATATGTAGTGCTGTATCTCAGAGTCAGGAATCAGAGTTTGTTAATGTGCATTATTACACAAAACACTATTATTACACTTCTTATTGTTCATGTTTTCTTCAGTGATTGTTTGTTATCAACACATTTTCGTTATTAGTTATCAATCATCACTTCATTTATCACCTTAATTGTCTCATTAACTTTAGCTCTGCCTCAGTGTTACTTTAACTCTCTAAAAGTGTTGACTCAAATAAACTCCCAGCAGAGTTAATTTAACTCTGGGGTTTTGCTGTGTACAAGAGTCTGAAAGATGAAAGAACGTATTTAATAGCTGCTTCACAAGCAGATCCTCTGGACTTTCTCACCTCATACTCGTGAGCAGTAGATCTCCTTCTTTTCATCTGCATCCTTTTACTGTTAAATCAAGAAAAATATTCATAATATTATAATTTATTAATACAAACATTGCCACTTTCCTCAGTAAAAGACGTACATTATAAATATGATGACGATGATGATGAACAATCCTCCACACACCGCTGTGATTCCAACCGGCAGATGCCAGTAAAAACGATGCACTGAAAGAGAAAATATCAAGATTTACACTCGTGAAGATGTGAAGATATTTTCTACACTGTTTAATAATAAACTCACTCAAAACATTTAAAGTCACTGCTGAATATCTCGTGCCATGTTCATTTTGAGCCTTGCACTTGTATCGTCCACTGTCATCAGATCTGATGTTTGAGATGCTGTAGATGTTTCCAGATCCAACAGATGTTCCTCCTTTAAACCAGCTGATATCCGCAGGTGGATTTGATTCGCTGCGGCAGGTCAGATTCACTGAATCACCCTCCACTATTACACCAGAAGAACTGATGGAGATTACTGGTTTATCTGGAGGATCTAAAGATATAAAATATAAGATTACGGTCATGTATAGTAGAGGATTTTACTAATGAAGTGGTTTTATAGAATTAAGAGTGAACTTACAGATGACATTGAGACGTCGAGGAGGTGATGTGAGATCGTGTCCCTGTACAGCACATCTATAGTCTCCTACATTCTCTCTTCTAACTGACGGCAGGATGAGTTTCTTGTTTCTGTCATTTAATATCTGTGTGTTTCTAAACCAGATGAATGTTGATGTGTCAGTCAGACTGCATCTGCTTTTACATGTCAGAGTCACTGAATGTCCCTCCATCACTCTCTCACCTTCAGACTCCACCTGAAGATCTGAACACAACACAACACTGATCCTCCTCATGTCATTCAACACATCACATTATTATCATCAAACACTCTTTCACTCTCACCTGTGATCTCAAGAGTCACTCCAGGTCTGCCGATCCATTCATCTTTATCAGTGATGAATTTGAAATAGTAAATGTCTGAATCTGTGTGTCTCACATCCTTCAGTCTGACGCTGCAGTCGTGCTGTTTATTTCCTACATACCGAATCCTATCTCTGTCCTCAAACAGATCTGGTAATATCATATCAGGTTTTATCCAGAAGATTTTCGAGATCTTAGGGTATTCATAAGTGCAGTTTATCGTCACCGTTGAGCCCTTCAGTGCACAGATGTGTGTAGAGCTGTAGGTCACACCCCAACCCTGAATACAAACTCCTGAAACACACAAATGAATGATGAAAAAATGTCAGTCTGTGATTTAAAACAAGAAATTGTGAGAATTGTGAAACTGTGAAGAGTGATGAACGATCTTTAAAACCTGAACATCATTCATGTGTACCAGCACCTGATGCTACATGTTGTAACTGCATATTTTTTAAAGGCCCTTGAAGAGAAGCCTTGTTTCCTGACAAATATTATTCAATACATATAAAAACTGTATAAGGTCAATCTTATGTTATTTATTTTCTAGATGGAAATGAATGAAATCGACGTGTTTATTTAATCTAACCTAAAAGTGAGCAGTCACATCATTTAGTTCCTGAGAACTGCTGTTAAAGTCCCAGTGAATCCATTAACTCCACCCCTCCAGCTGTCAGTCTGCTGCCAGTTCCATTTCAAAATACAACATCCGTTTTTCTACATCCCATCAATTTGGAGTGGAAACCCTAATCACGCCCACTGTTTTTCTCATTTTGAATATACTTATTGAATATGCTGTTTCTTCTATAAAAGCCCTTATAAAAAATCATGGTTACTGTAGGAGAACTAGGATTTTGCCAATAGTAATCAATACAGCAAAAAACTGCACTTTTACCACGAAAACAAATCATAAGGTAGTTGACATTGGGTTTTATGTCTGTTGCAACCAACTGCAACATGATGTTTTGAACATGCTCGATATAAGGTTTAAAAGCTGCATTTCCAAAGAACAAATGTCTACATTTCAGTCTCCTTTTCAGTCTCACCTGGAATCATGAGCAGGATCAGATGAAAAGGAGGAGGAGCCATGATGATGGACATCTCTATAGGAACAATGTACATTTCTATAAATCACTCTTTGTGCTATAAGCACACCTGTTAAAACGTATTCAACAGCATTAAACGTCTTACCGTGTTTTAGTTATACAGTGTGTGATCTTCTCAAAGAGCACTAACATGCGTAAACTGGCGTCTTTCAGACGGTCACTTCAAATTGATAAATTGTTCAGAACACATCTTTCTTCTGGTAACATATGACCTCAACCCCTCTAACAAAAAGCCAATAAAAAAAACACACAAAAGTATTAAGAAGACACGAATACTTAAAAACAGAAGAATGGTAAAAATGTACCTTTAAATAAGCCTCCATCTGAAGGCATACATGCGTTTCAAATTTTCCAGAAGAACCTCTTGAGAAAGAACAGATGTTGTCACTTCAACCACAGACAGGCAAGTTCTGACGTCCCTTAAAGAAACACTTCATCCAAATATATAAATTCTCTCACAATTTACTCACTACATCTCATTTTTTATTTCTTACGTTGAACACAAACAAATCATTTTACATAAACATGACAAAGCTTCAGAAAGCACATACTGTAGATCCATCATGAAAGTAATCCAAATGACTCGGGCAAACAATAATTTGTAAATAATGTGTTGATCCATACGTCTTGTAAATTGTATAAATTATTTATTTGTCTTTAAACAACAGAAGCGTGAGATGCCGGCCGCCAAGACCATGATTTCTACTGAAGGTATTTCCACTTCGTTTCAGGGTTCAATTTGATCTATTTGTCGTTAACTCGGTCATCTTTCTACTCAGAAAATGACCACAACCTTTAAAGACTTAATATTACAGTAACAGTGGTAATAATATTTATTCAATAACAAAGATGGAAATGACCAATTACAAACGTAAAACTTGAAATAATACCAAAAAACTGCAATAATACAATGTATTCTACATCATCTTTATTTGAATGATAAGAATATCTCTTTAGTAACAGTAACTAAGTATATAAAGCTGCTTTGCAACAATGCAAAATTGAGAAGAGCGCTACATATATACAATAAAATAACTGAGAAATAATCAAAAGAATAGTCAAGTTGCCTTAAACATATTTTCACAATAACCATCTTCCTGTTAAATAACAGGTACAGTAAACTGTAAATGTGTGTAAACAGCCATGTGAACCACAAATAATTGCCTAACTTTACTCTGCAAATCAAAACCAAACCAAACCAAACCAGTTGTCTCAAACAAGTATAATGTACAGCTTTGCCGTGTTGGTGCAATACTTTCTGAGGTTCACCTTTATTAACGCAATGTACTGTGCTGTGGTTCACTTTTTTTGTGTTTTTCAGTTTTATTATTTTCTCCGGTAAAGCTGTTTTGGAGTAGTGCACATTGTGAAAAGCGCTATATAAATAAAATTGACCTGAATTGAACTGGTGGGCATACCAAAGGTTCAGATAAGAATCAGTGAAACAGAAAAGCCTGATTTCACAGGAATTCATAACTATTTTATGATTCGTATGAAATCCTACATTGTAAATCTTACAAGAACATTAGACTATTAGAAAAATCCATCGTGAAGCCCCTCCCTTAACTCCACCCCTTAAAGGAACACTCCACTTTGTTTGGAAATAGCCTCAATCTCCTCCAGAGTTAATAAATTGAGTTTAACCATTCTGGAATCTATTCACACGATAGGAGTTTAAACATAGCTTAGCATAGATCATTGAATCCAATTAGACCAGTAGCATCGCGTTCAAAAACGATATTTTTCCTATTTTAAACTTGACTCCTCTGTACTTATATATACCAATTTCTTGTGCAAGCAGTTGGTCACGTTGGATATGATGACATAAATTAGAATATTTCCACATGCGCTAAGTGATATCACTGCCAGCAAACTACCTTGATTATTACGCACGAATGAGAGTATACTATAAAAATCTAGAAAATCACACTTTTCATTTTCCGCCAGTCTAAGCACACGATATAAGTACAGAAGAGTCAAGTTTTAAATTATTAAACCAACGTGAGCTCACTGGAATTCTCAACTATCTTTTGAGGTGGCACATTCGTACAATGCGAATCGTACAAAAACGTACGATTATTACAAAAAAGCCCCTCCCCTAACCCCACCCCCAAACTGTTACTGACTTGACATGGAAACATGCTAAAAAAAATGTATTGCACCAATTTATACGAATTAGCCACCTGGTAATATAGA
This sequence comes from Barbatula barbatula, assembly GCF_947034865.1. Classification (NCBI taxonomy): domain Eukaryota; kingdom Metazoa; phylum Chordata; class Actinopteri; order Cypriniformes; family Nemacheilidae; genus Barbatula; species Barbatula barbatula. Next base: position 2,004,038 of record NC_136771.1, on the reverse strand, counting down.
TTGTGTTGAACCGTCTCTGGTGTGAATGCAAATGGTAATACAGCTATGAATGAGATTATACAAATAATAGCCGTACAAATCAGCCACCTTGAATAATAGTTACGCATCGAGAATCGGCCGTTTCTGGTGAATTAATACACGCCTGAACCACCTTTATTTTAAACTGCTGTAGATCACTGAGGTGTCTTCCTCTTCTGACCTAAAACCAGAAAGAAACACAGCATTACACATTATACTGTTTGATGATAAGGGCCATTTGTTCAACAAGACAACTTGAAATGATTGTCTTTTGTTCCTTTTTTATCCGACGATCCTCTTTTTTACTTACAAAAAATCTCGTTGCATGAGCTGAAAAATAAATATTTTCACTTTAATGTGAATTATTAAAGTTAGGTTAAGGGTCATTTGTTCTTCAACAAGATATTTTGACATGATAATCTTTTGATCCTCTTTTTTTTCTTTCTAACGGGGAAATAAAATCTCATTGGCTAAGCTAAAGAAATATGAACATTTTCACTTTAGGGCGAGTTTTTTCATTAGGTCAATTCTTATCACCTCACAGAATCATCAGGTTTGTAATTTGTAATGTTGCCGTAGTGGTTTTCATTTTCTTCTGATCCTCTCATCTCTGTGTTACTTTTATAGCAAACACTAGCGTATTGGAGCTCCTCTGGATCTCCGGATTCAGCAGCTTCTCCTGCAGTTGTCTGTTCTCCATTGAGTCTTCGAGGTTTAACACTTTCATACTGTACATCATCACAATGGGCTGATTCGGAAGCAAGATCAACATGTTTAGCGGCGCAGTAGAGGTCCTCCTGAAATGAAAAAAAAACGAACTCAGACAAACTACGCCATTGTTTTTTATCCGCTAGTTTCTTTCTGCTGTTTTCTGAACAACCGTTTGTAGCCTGTTGTATATTAATTTTCATAAGATAAAGCAAAGCTATCATTTGCATTTCAATGTAATTCATTTACAGATGCCTGTAAGTCAATGTGGAAACTATTCCCCAAGAATAGCTAGCTTTCAGCGGTAAGACCATCGCGCTAGCAACACCAAGGCCATAGTTTCCATCCCTGTGATGGCACAGATACAAGTATAATGTAAGTCACTTTGGATAAAAGCGTCTGCCAAATGCTTAAATGTATATGTAAGAACCCTGATAGCACGCATACATCTGTGAGACGTCTATTTGATGTCTGCATTTACATCTGCAAGATGTGATTTTTCCGTCATTAATCGTTCACTCATCTGCAATACGTCTCAGAAAAATCTGCTGTCAGATGTCATATAGAAGATGTCTGTAAGATGTTTATGGTTTAGAATGGATGTAAAACTAAGACTTCATCAGATGTTTTCAAGTGTTTTTTAGAAGTACCTGTGCTAAATGGCAAAGATGATAAACTTTATGTTGGCTTGACAAAGCCTGGCCTTAAAATATTTGTATACATATTCTAACATGACCTATCAAGTTTAATATGTTTTAGCAAATCGCTAACACCTTAACACGTTTAACAATATCTTGTATAATGGTAGTTTTTTTTAACATTAGCTGTTTTAGCGACTTTAACAAGATGTTAACCTTTTGCATGTTTCAGCGTAAAATGATTCAACATTATGCTAATATTGTTGCACGTTTTCTACCATTCTCTATGCATGCATGAGTTTAGATGCTTCTTGCGAGAACAAGCTACAGTTACACAGGAAAATATAATCGTTCCAAACAATCATTCGGACCTGTTGATTCACTTGATTCAAAGCAGCTTCTTCGGTTTTTGCAACTCTTCGTTTCCTCCTGTTAAATAATAAACAGTATATGATTAATCATCGTTTTTAATAAAAATACACACGTGAGATGAATGCTCTGAATTGAATAGACTTACATCGTAAACCAAATGAGTGCAACGATGATGGCAATGACCAACAATCCTCCACATGCTGCTGTGATTCCAAACAGCAGATGTCCATGAGAACTATGACGTACTGAAAGGGAATGCATATCAAGAGTTATTCTCCACGCTGAAGATACACAGATGAACCATCGATAAAACTTTCACCTGTTACTGATGCAGCAGCTGATCTCTGAGATCCATATTTATTCTGAGCCACACAGTAATACCATCCACTCTCTAGAGCTCTGAAACTCTGTCCAGATCCAACAGATGATGTTTGATTCTCTTTAAACCAGCTGATATTCGCAGGTGGATTTGATTCACTGCGGCAGGTCAGAGTCACTGAATCACCCTCCACTATTACACCAGAAGAACTGATGGATGCTGAGACGTTCCTTGGACGATCTTAGGGAGAAAATATACCGTCAGTGTTCAACATTCACATCACTCATTCTGGGGTGTTTTACACTGTTTCATAATGAACTTACACATGACATTTAAAGTCACAGTTGAATTTCTCGTGCCATGTTCATTTTGAGCCTTGCACTTGTATTGTCCACTGCGATCAGATGTGATGTTTGAGATGATGTAGATGTTTCCAGATCTAACAGATGATGTTTGATTCTCTTTAAACCAGGTGTAGTTGGCAGGTGGATTTGATTCACTGCGGCAGGTCAGATTCACTGAATCACCCTCCACTACACCAGATGATCCACCGATGGATGCTGAGACGTTCCTTGGAGGATCTTATGGAGAAAATATACCGTCAGTGTTCAACATTCACATCACTCATTCTGGGGTGTTTTACACTGTTTCATAATGAACTTACACATGACGTTTAAAGTCACAGTTGAATTTCCCGTGCCATGTTCATTTTGAGCCTTGCACTTGTATTGTCCACTGTGATCTGAGGTGATGTTTGAGATGATGTAGATGTTTCCAGATCTAACAGATGATGTTTGATTATCTTTATACCAGGTGTAGTTGGCAGGTGGATTTGATTCACTGCTGCAGGTCAGATTCACTGAATCACCCTCCACTATTACACCAGAAGAACTGATGGATGCTGAGACGTTCCTTGGCGGATCTAAAAAAAACGTTAGGCAATGTTAAACATTTGTGGGTTTCACGCTGAGATGTTCTACGCTGTTTAATAATAAACTCACACAAAACATTTAAAGTCACAGGCTCAGAATATTTCTCTCCACATGTATGACTGGTCTTGCACTTGTATTCTCCACTGTCATCAGATCTGATGTTTGAGATGCTGTAGATCTTTCCAGATCCTACAGATGTTTGTCCTTTAAACCAGCTGTACATTTGAACAGGTGGATTTGATTCACTGCTGCAGGTCAGATTCACTTTATTACCCTCCACTATTACACCAGAAGAACTGATGGAGATTACAGGTGTATCTGGAGGACAAAAAGAAACAAACATAAAGGTTACACGTCCAACATGCAAAGTCATTTATCATGTACATTAGATTTTGTATTGTCAACATTTGGAGTCACTGAATGTCATCCATCGCTCTCTCAGACTCCAACTGAAGATCTGAACACAACACAACACTGATCCTCCTCATGTCATTCAACACATCACATTATTATCATCAAACACTCTTTCACTCTCACCTGTGACATCAAGAGTCACTCCAGGTGTACCAGTCCATTTCCCTTCAGGTTTATCAGTGATGAATCTGAAATAATACTTGTGTGAATCTGTCTCTCTCACATCAGTCAGTCTGACGCTGCAGGCGTGCTGTTTATGTCCCAGATACTGAATCCTCTCACTGTATTCAGAGTCCTTAGACAGATCTGAAGCACCAGGACTGTCAACCTTCATCCAGAACACTTCTGTGATCTTGTATCCAGGAGGGTATTCATAAGTGCAGTTTATCGTCACTGTTGAGCCCTTTAGTGCACAGATGGGTGAAGCGCTGTAAGTTACACCCCAACCATCAGCAGCACTATAAACTCCTGAAACACAAATAAATGAAGGAAATGTCAGTTTGTGGACAATGTCAAACACTTTAAACTGACTCTAACGTGTGGAGCTCTTCCATGGGTGATAAAAGACCTTTGAGAAGACTTGCCAAGAGCATCATGAACAGTGATGATGTTATGCATTTGGAGACGTTGTGTATGTTTTAGTGCACATCTAAGTGATAAGGTGTTTGGACTATTTCAAATTTACATTGAGATACAATTTTAATTATTATTGAGAATATTCAGAGCTCTATGATTCATGTTTAGCAAAAGGATATCTTGTTTTTACAATCTTTGTGCTGTATCCAAAGTTACACTTCAACTGCCATTGCTATGCATCAGTTTTATCATAAGAAACCATCAGTGACCGATAGTAAAAAAGAGCATGTGTTTATATAGTAAATGTTTCAGCACGAGTTCAGTGCCTAAGGCTTTCTTTCTTCTGCAAAACACAAAAGAAGATATTTTGAAGAATGTTGGTAAGAAAAAAGCCCTGTTGACTTTTTTTGTATGGACAAAAAACAATTAAAGTCAATTGGTACCAACGGTTTTCTGTTACCAACATTCTGCTAAATATCTTCTTTTGTGTTCTGCAGACAAGTCATGCAGGTTTGAAATGACAAGAGGGCGAGACAGAAGTTTTTGGGTGAATGATCCCTTTAAGACAACCAAGACGACTGAGGAACAGACACTGAAGTGATGATGTAACTCACCTGGAAACATGAGCAGAACGATCAGAGGAAGAAGACGAGCCATTCTAAACGGAAAATATCAAATAAATACAACAAGAAAAGACTATCTGTCAAATGTACTACAGACTCTCTACAGTCAGATTAGACTTTAACTCTCTTGCAATCGACTTTCTGAGTTCACACATGTCGATGTCAAATGTGTAATTAAACTTCATCATTAGCAGTAATCAAACAATATTTTGCTTTATTCATTAAAATGTGTGTCTCTTACCGAGCTACGATGAGTCTGATCTCCAGCGCTCAGATGACAGACGATGAGAACACGAAATGCAAACGCAAGATGAACGTCGCTTCCTCTTGTTGTAATTTTGTAATCTGTCCCCTCAACACATGAACAACGGATGTGCTTAAAATAAAAATTGCTCTGCTAACAAAGAATTTTAAAGAAGCAATTGAAATAGTTAATCAAATAACTTGAATTCTGTCATTTTCTACTCGCCCTCGACTTTCTTCTTTACATGATATTATGCTTTCAATTAAAATTTAGCAGTATGACAGCTTTAGACTTCCCTAAAAATCTTCTGCTTTTGTCTGTTTGAAACAAAATTTACATACATTGCCTTAAACACAGGGGAACACACAGAACGAGAACATCACATAAAGTTCAATAGCTCCTGTGACACCTCGGGTACAAATGGAGTGAGATTAGATTTAAAAGGCAAGATTTTTGGTGACAAAACAAGCAAACCAGATTCATGCGATCTTATATGCATTAAACTGTGCGCAGTATGCACGTTTTAAACACATGGGTTATCTGAATGACATATTAAATGTGCCATACATCAGAAAGTACAGAAATACTGTATCCCACAGCGCGGTGAACATTCAAGTCAGTTTTCACACAGACATATGCACGGTTACACATCTACCGTAAACTTCACAACAGTACGATGACAAATCAAATACAAGCCACATTCAAGGAATCAAAGATATTTCATTTGTTTAAAGTTAAAAACACGCATGCGTACAAATGCTCTGAGGATAAAAATACACAAAGAACATAATGATAATATAGGAGAAAGAAAGACAAATATAAACACAGAAATCAGTTAAAGGTGAGGAAAGGTTAAAAGGGAAGGAACGTGACTCAACAAAACCCACATGTGAAATCCACTGAACACAAAAATGAAACCACAAAAGAGAAAAGAGTCAATGAAGAAGATTCTATATATACTAACGCGTAAAACCCAATATTTCAGACTACACTTTGCAAGCAGAATAAAAATAAGTGCTTTATTAATGGTCATTTAAAATGTTATCATTTATTATAAGTAATATTTAACAAATCTAGAGATGAAGTGGAAAGTTGATCTTGTAGTTCAAACAATTGCTCAGACAAAGAAGGTCCAGGTGTCAAAGATTTAACTTTATGTGTTCAAGCCAAACAAAGTGAGATCTTCCCACAGCATCTGAACATACAGTGTTTTTCAGTCTACAGTTATGGGGAAACTTCTGAAGGGTGGTCTCTTCTGAGACCCTCCCTGTTATCTCTTATTTGTATTAACCAATTGCTGTTCATCTGCCACCAATAGATCCAACAAGGCAACAAGATACGTTTTTAATGGTGGTTGGCTCGCTATTACCTTTTGTTTTAAAATAATTGTATACAATATTACAACTTAGTTACAATGGTCAGTGGAAAGTACCTTTCTGTGCCTCATCCTCTGAACTTTATTAAACTTTAGGCCTCAGGCTTCTATGTCTCACAGACATGACTGGATTTTATATTGCTGCATAGAGTTCAAATGTGCTCTTAAACAAGCTTATTCAGTGCATGTATGTAAACAGTCATCGAGCATGTGACATTAAATCATCAAATCTTTATAATTAATTTGCATGCAATAATCTTTGGATAAATGTGGTTTCAGATAATTTTGCGAATACTCCCATGTATACTATTGTTCCTTTGAATACTTCGCAATACAGTTTAGGTATTTCTTAGGTATATTACGACCGTGGTAAATAAAATCAGATAACATCATCTGTAAAACATCAAATCATCTAAAATCACTCAGAAATTACACAATCGTGATCGCACTGTTTGAATCGTGTGGATAAATCGCTTGATTTTATTCTCAACAGCAATTGAGCACATTCACTTCGGATGTGACGCCTAAAACATTGAATTCATGAAGCCAGAACAGACAGCGCTAAATCAAGCAATAATGAAACATGTAGTAGTGTATTATCATATTATCATACAGAGCAATGATGTTTTCAAATCTATTTAAAGAATGTCATGTTATTACAATAGCAAAAAAATGTACTCGATACTTACTCAGTGAAGCCTTTCAATCGTATAAATGACTTTGCTTGAATGTGAATCTTTATTATTTCTTCTTTAAAGAACTTCTCTTGAATAAGCGTGAAGGAGACAACATGTCAATGGAGTGCAAACATCACGCTGAATATCAGAAAGTCTTCTGTAAAGCACATGAAGTCTCAATGTGTGTCAATGATGGAGTTTCATCACAGTCAGTCAGAGATGATGGATTCTCTTTAAGTGATGAAACATCTACTGGAGTCTTTACTGTAAACATCAGTCATCTGAGAGAAGAGCATTCTGGGATATACTGGTGTGGATCTAACATCATCACTAAAGTGCATCTAGAAGTGAAAAGAAGTGCTTCATTCTCAGAACCAAATATATTGTCTATACAGTAAAATAAATCAGCTTCAAATCAGGTTTAAATAGGGATACAGAGAGAGTCTGGATCCGTATGTGACTTTGGTAATAAAACGACACTTTTGTCTTCCTCTAACCATGAAACTGTAAAGAAAAATACACTGTTAACGATTTGCTTGTATTTTTACAGTACGTTACTGGCAGCACGGTTGCCAGTAAGTTACTGTATTTTGATTTACAGTGCTGTACTGTAATAGATTACTACAGTACAAAAAATATTGCTGTATAAATACAACACAGTACTTTACTGTATTTTTACTATATTTTTACTGCAATTTACTGTAATACCTATATTGACAAATTACTATTTAATTCGTATTGGCAATAATTACAAATATTATTATATATTTTAGCTAGTTTGGATATAAATCTGTAGTTATTAATATTATAAAACTGCTATACTTGACATTATGAATCAAAAGGCAATCCAGGCAAATTTTTTATTGAATCATTTCATTGAAACAAAAAGTATTAAAACATTTAAAACAGTATTGAAGAATGATGTATTACATTAACAACATATAATGACTATGTACAGTAGTCAACATTTAAAGTGGATCAAAAAGGCGAGAACAATACCTATTCTTGTAACTTTTTTGACCCACTTCAAATGTTGACTACTATATATATTACAACATTTAAGTGAGCAAAAATATTCATACATTACATATCAAAACAAACAATAGCAACAAAGTGACAGGTGTCATCTAACACTGGCAAAGAAAACACTGGTCTGTAGTTAAAATGTTCCATTCCACCTGAGTGTCGTGTGTAAGAGTGTTGTGTGTGGCTGTGTGAGAGTGTTGTGTGTGAGAATGTTGTGTGTGGCTGTGTGAGAGTGTTGGTGTTTGGGTGAGTGACAGTGTTGTGTGGGGCTGTGTGAGAGTGTTGTGTGTGTGTGTGTGTGTGTAAGAGTGTTGTGTGTGGCTGTGTGAGAGTGTTGGTGTTTGGGTGAGTGACAGTGTTGTGTGTGGCTGTGTGAGAGTGTTGTGTGGGGCTGTGTGAGAGTGTTGTGTGTGAGAGTGTTGTGTGTGGCTGTGTGAGAGTGTTGGTGTTTGGGTGAGTGACAGTGTTGTGTGTGGCTGTGTGAGAGTGTTGTGTGGGGCTGTGTGAGAGGGTTGTGTGTGTGTGTGCGGGTGTGTGAGAGTGTTGTGTGGTGCTGTGTGAGAGTGTTGTGTGGGGCTGTGTGAGAGTGTTGTGTGTGGCTGTGTGAGAGTGTTGTGTGTGTGTGTGTGTGTGTGTGTGAGAGTGTTGTGTGCGGGTGTGTGAGAGTGTTGTGTGTGGCTGTGTGAGAGTGTTGTGTGGGGCTGTGTGAGAGGGTTGTGTGTGTGTGTGCGGGTGTGTGAGAGTGTTGTGTGGTGCTGTGTGAGAGTGTTGTGTGCGGGTGTGTGAGAGTGTTGTGTGTGGCTGTGTGAGAGTGTTGTGTGTGTGTGTGTGTGTGTGAGAGTGTTGTGTGCGGGTGTGTGAGAGTGTTGTGTGTGGCTGTGTGAGAGTGTTGTGTGGGGCTGTGTGAGAGGGTTGTGTGTGTGTGTGCGGGTGTGTGAGAGTGTTGTGTGCGGGTGTGTGAGAGTGTTGTGTGTGGCTGTGTGAGAGTGTTGTGTGGGGCTGTGTGAGAGTGTTGTGTGTGTGTGTGTGTGTGTGTGTGAGAGTGTTGTGTGCGGGTGTGTGAGAGTGTTGTGTGTGGCTGTGTGAGAGTGTTGTGTGGGGCTGTGTGAGAGGGTTGTGTGTGTGTGTGCGGGTGTGTGAGAGTGTTGTGTGGTGCTGTGTGAGAGTGTTGTGTGCGGGTGTGTGAGAGTGTTGTGTGTGGCTGTGTGAAAGTGTTGTGTGGGGCTGTGTGAGAGGGTTGTGTGTGCGGGTGTTGTGTGCGGGTGTGTGAGAGTGTTGTGTGTGTGAGAGTGTTGTGTGTGTGTATGAGCGTGTTGTGTGGTGCTGTGTGAGAGTGTTGTGTGGGTATTTTTGTCGAGAAACTACATGACTTGCAGTTGTAACTGGACATCCTGGGATGACTTGCCTGGTTTAAAAATGACTGTAACACAAAAAGCCAAAAATAACAAAATCTGTTAGCCATTGAAATAAGTACAAATTGTGAAGTAAATGGTGAAAGAAAATTCAGTAACACTTTACTATAAGGTTTTATTCCATAACATTTATTAATGGTTTAGATAATATGAACTAACAATGAGATAAATTGATTGATTAAAAAATGTATTGCCAAATGTTAAAATGTATTAACATCCTATGTTAACAAATAGAACCTTATTGTAAGTGTTACTAAAAAGTCAGAAGTAAAACCAGAAACAAATTTGAATAAAAGTTGTATTATAAATACATGGTGAATACTTACAGAAACTCATAAGCCCAGGGTGCAAAAGTGGACCAAACTGTGACGTTAGAGCTGTAAGAAGAAATATATAATGATATGTTACTTGCTGAAATTTAGAAACCATTCTGTTTATTATATACGCTTAAGATAGTCAATCAAAAATGTAGCAAAATGATCATTTAAATGTTTTCCCCTGTATACATTAACATTAAGGGTTCAAATATTTGGGATTGCATTTTCTATACCGTTGGTGTAGCGAAAGTCAATGTGTTTTTGGAAATGCATTTAAAGCTGATCGCGCTCCTCTTTCCGTACAGCGTCATTACGTAAAGGCGGAGTCAGCAGCGCTCTTAAGCAAAGTACGTGCATTGATTTGAGGTGTTGGAAGCAATATCGCTACAAATATATTGTCATACAAAACTTTTTGGACAACTGAATGTAAAACACTCTAAAGAACATCATATCTGCTTCTGCGGATATACCGTAAATACAGAAATAAGCGCCGCAAACACATTTATAAATCTGTTAGTAATGAAATCTGTATGGATCGCACTCATCGCAGTTAAATATGACGTTTCATTTTGTGTAAAGCAGTTTGGTAGCTGTGTGGGCTACTTTACAGTGACTTTGTTATTTCGTATGAGATTTATTTAGGAGGAATCTTAGTTGAATTGGTCAAAGATTATTTTATTTGAACACAAACGCGAGTTTATCTATTACCAAATACAAGTCGGTTTACCTAGCTTGCCATTATAAACGAACTTCAACTATTTGACAGAAAATAAACTCACCAAAACCCTCATAAATGGTTGAAATAATCCTATATTCATTAAGTGAGATGTGTAAAACGGGTTTAAGCAGTGGGCTGACTTAGTTTAATTTCTGAGGTAGAAGCAACGTTTGTTGGCGACCATATCTCTCTCATTCCACATTTAAAACAACACTGTGACAAACTGTTGTGCAAAATACAAAAACAAAATATTTTTTTGTATGAAACACATAAAATAAACCAAACTAAAAACTTACCAAACTGCCAGAAATCGATTATCCTCCTCCAGCTGCAGCCAGGATGGGCTCTGTGTGATTTGACGTGATGACGTTGTGGCGCACTTTCGTTACACATTACAGCAAAGCTACAGCGAGGTTACAGCGAGACCAAAATTTACTGTAAAAGTTTCCCGCTCAATGAAAATTACCCAGAATGCATTATGAGCTGCAGTATTTTACTGTAATATACAGATGCAGTATTGTACTGTGGATTTTTACAGTAATGTGCTGCTAATCTACAGCGACATCTAACAGTGTAGGCATCCACCCATACATGAACTCAATGATGACATTTAACTGCTTTGTGTTTGAGTTTATTCAACATGGTGTGCTCTATTTTTTAACTTGTTCTCCAAATTTGATCTGATAATCTCTGAATTTATGGAACTTCATACATTTGCGTGTTTATCAGGTTCAGGTGTTTTTGAAAAGATTATCGCTGCTATCCATGTGGCCCCGCCGCTGATAAGAGTATTGATCCCCAATTTAGCTCAAGACTCGAGGTGATGCACGCACGCACGCGCGCACGCGCGCGCGCACGCACACGCACACGCACACGCACACGCACACGCACACGCACACGCACACACACACACACACACAGACACTTTTTAACGGCATGCTGGTCTTGTGTGTCCTGGTATAGTTTAAACATCCCCTTCTATCATAAATCACAAGATTTTTAAGACATTTCAAGTAAATTTGATGAGATGCCGTATTGATGTGAATGAAAAAAATATAATATAACGAAAAAAACAAATTTGAACGCTTGTGACTATGATGTGATGATCTCTTCATCATGTTTTACGTTACATCAATTCAACTTAATCATTTAACCAATTACAGCAACTTACAGTATTACTGGTCTTATATTTACTTAAAGTTAAAACAAAATAAGTTTAAATGTTTTTTATTTTTAGGGCACCAAAACATTTACTGTGTACTTGTATTAAAACATATTGCATGTGAGGTATGAAAAATAAATGTTTAATATCACAGAATTTCATCAAAGGTATAACAATATATTTATTTTTTGTAGTATTTTATTGTGTTCCGTATAGGCACATATGGCCAGAAGGAGAGAAAACAGCAGACGAGTGGAGAGGTGAGCTGTGTGTGTAGACGTCTGGCTGTACAGGTGATGATCAGATATAAACATCCTCACAAATATAATGAAACATTTTAAGGTGTCTGATGCTACCTGTGACTATGAAAATGTTCAAGACCTCAGAATGGAGCGTTTGTCCTCACACCATACAGAAGATGTGATGTATTCCACTGTTGGGATCACCCGCAAACCCTCCTCATCCACAAACGATAAATTCTACTGTACAATTACCCACAATCCCCTCTGATGATGTTCTGTTTCCACAGGCTTGAAGATTCTGTCAGTGATGATACAGTCACCTTCAGTAAGGACGAGATTTCAACACTGTCAATCGCAAACCAAGACTCAACGAAAAGCTTTTTGTATTTATTAGTTATTTATAGACCTCGTAGTGTTTTTAGTTTGTGATTAATATTATACGAGATCACATGAGGCACATTAACCCAGTGAAGAACTTTATGCCATCCAATGTCCAGACCTGTGACCATCACAGCAGCCTCATTCATATCCTTACAGTATTTACTGTACATTATCTGTTTGTGTTTGTCTCCCCCTGCTGGTCAGTATCAAACATGCCATTAAACCCACCTTCAGTTCTGATGTTCTGGTACATTTTGTATTGGTTTTATTTTACATCAAATAAATCAAAGCACACGATGTGTCTTTGTAGTTAAACGGAAGAAAACACTGTTCTGGTAAAGAGATTTCCTACAACGCGTCTTGAGATCTTCACCAAACTCTATCTTCAGTATCATGGCCCTCGACACAGTCATGCAAATAATTCTCTGATAAAGAAGAGCTAAAAGAACTATAAGAGCTATAAAGAACACAACACTTCCTTAAAAAGGATAGATAAAGGAACAGATGCAAATATTAATACATCTCATAAAGTATTTGACCAAAGGCTGGTAAAGCGTGTAAGCAAAAAAAAAACAGTGTGACAGTATTTCATCAGAGCAGCAGTGGGTCAGCGAGGGAAGAACAACAACCCTTCAGAGATCCACAATTCAGATCCACCAGAAAATAACAAACATCATTGATGATAAAGACCCTCCTATTGATCTCCATCTTCCTCGGTCAGATATTCTGTGACAGTTGTTTTGTTATTGTCTTATTGTCATTGGATGTGTCTGCCAGTGTCATAACTTTCAACAGGACTGAATTTTGATTGACAGGTCACGTAGACGGGGCTGCTGAAACTGTGAGTGGCATCGCTGGAGAAAGTCTCCTCATCAACCGTCCATATCCACTGGAAACATCTGAGAAAGACAAAGAAAGATACGGCATAAACTACATCTCTGGTTCAGATACCTGCTGTGGGATCACAAAATCAAACTGGTTATGTAAGAAGTGTTACTGTCATCTGTTAATATCCAGAGAAATATAAGAACTATGCCAAGCATTTGTACAGATTGAATAATACATCTCTAGAGTCTGTCATTCATGTTCTTGGAGATACACTATTGTGGACAACCCCGCAGCAAAAGTCTTCACTGTGACTATTAAGAAAGTCAGTAGACACGATGACGGCATCTAGAAAAGAACTACATTCACATTTATCTCAAAGTTTCAAATCAAAATCAAACCTCTTTAGTTGAGAAACGTTCTCATGAACGGCACAGCAAAGTACAGGATCTGTCCAAGTTCAAGCAAAACAAGCAATAATGCTTCAGTCTTATAATCATAAATGTCTGATATATCATGAGCCAGTTTCTGTAATAAAATATGAAAGATTATCCAGAGCATGAGCAGAAATGTTCAGATTGACAATATGAATTCAAGCTTCTGTCCGGTTGAACTTTACTAATCAATTATATATTAGATTTTCATGCAAAACGATTCACAGGTATAAATAATACTAGTATAAAATCAGATGAAGTCGTCACCAAGAATAATTATTGTGTGTTTTTCAGATTTCTATATGATTATTACTAAAGTGTGTGTGTTTGATTCTGCTGGCAGCTGGAGGACTGAGTTTGTTGGGGTTCAAGCTGAGATGTAAAAGAACGCAGGTACTCTACAAACACACAGCAATGTTATTTAACTGCTGTTCATTTTCTTATCAGTTTTCTTATATCACATTTTTGATAATCAACAGGTTCAATATCATCATCAAATCAGAGGAACTCAATAGAATGTCAGGAGGTAGCGTGTGTTTTTACATAAAGTTAGGGTCACTGTCACATAAAGTGTGATCATCCTAGTCGAGTCCAGCAGACCCTTAAAGAGACGCAACATCACTGCCAAACAAATACCACACTGGTGAACATCACAATCTTTTCACAAATTGTACTCTGGGTTTTCACAATTAAATATTGTATTTAATTTTGTGCTTTGAGTTAATTTACACAGCAAAAGTGTATAACCCAGTAACACGTGAGGTCACACGATGATCACAGTGATGTCACCATCAGCTTTCATAATACTCACCATGAGGTCAAAATGAAACCTCACAGCAAACTCACTGTGTGCTTAAACTGTGATCTTACTATTGTACTGTGAGCTCAGAGGTTTACATGTGACTGGTTTATCATTTGAAGTCAGCTTTAGTTGAGCTTTTAGTTGGGCTGAATGTTGTGATGGTGTGTTAAATAGCATTTGTTGAGGCAATGAAAACTAAGATCCATTGGGCTCAAGTGATTGGTGACTGTAATCACTGTGTGGTTATTCAAGTAATTGCTCAGGAGTGTCTTGTTATTGCTCCAGTATGAGATTTAAACTACAACACAAAATGATCTTATTGAATTGAAAAAAAAATCTAATTTTGCTGACTCAATCAAACATCAAGAATCAGTGTTTGAAACTCAACAATGGTGACAATCAACAAAATAAATCTTCTTGCGGCAATGCATGCTGGTTAACATCAAAGTACAAAACTAATTTATGCATTGAGGTTGATCTGTTTACTTGCATTAGTTTGATGATTGTCATCCCTATTGATGTCCAAGTATGTCAGTATACATAATTGTTTATTTATTTTGCGCTCTTAAAGAAACCAATTTCCACATTATTTAGTGTCACTACTCATCTTTCACAAATATAAAACATAAATTGATATTCCTTTTCACAAGTATTCTTATTGAATCATTATTGTAAACACTTCCAGAGAAAATAAATTAAGTTAATCTGGACAGGGATCAAGAGACCAATTTACAGCAAACACTGATCACAATAATGTTGTTGAAATGTATAAATTTGAATACATTTGTTTCTGAGTTATGTGTAATCCCCTGTGGGATCGAACCCAGCATTGCTAAATTAAACCTAACATGGCCTGAGACATCTCAAAATAGCCCAAACATAATTCAGATAGAAAAGCAAAAGTCTCACTGAATATTCCCACAATTTTTCCACCATACAGATTTTAGAAATTGCTCTTTGTATAACACTTAATTTAGTTTTAATGCGAAGGCTATGAAACATTTCTTTGGAATCTATAATTGTCTAAAAAATGATCCAAGATCCTTGATGCAATATTTAAACAGTCTTTCACATCACTAACATTCAGCCAGCAGATGCCACTATATTAACATTGAAATAAATGAAATGGCTTGTACACCACCATTATTGTCATCAGTGTTTGCTTTAGTTCTCTTATATTTTATTATAAGGTTTTTGGCCTTAATGTGTCTTAAAATGCATTTGTTGTCAAATAATGTTAAGCGTGTCGTGTGATTGATGTGAAATTACTGTGTGATATAAAAGCAGTGGTATAATACACTGTCATCATGTTAGGAATTAAATATACTCCAATCTTGTCGGCTAACAGAATCAATTATACATCAAGAATCAAATGTTGTGACAATCAACAAGAGAAAACTTCATGCTGCATTGCATGGTAACATCATAGCACAAGTTCATGACTCGCATTCATTGCTGTTTATCTCTTTGATGATTGTCACCATTGTTAATGTTTGTATAATGAGTGTTTATGTCAAACTGTGTCAGTACAGCTTTTGTTGTTCCCTCTTAACCTTAAAACTTTTGCTAATAATGAAAGCAACTGATTCAGTGCATCATCTTTTTACCGTGTTCATTGTGGTGACATTTACAGAAAGTAGCGTTAAATCCGGTATGCTATGGAGAAACAGACTTCAAAAACAAACTTTAAGGTTTGGGAAACAGTTTGAGAACTTGGGTCACACACATTCTTCCGATGTGCGTCTGTAACCGTCTTACGCTACTGTAAATATGCGATGATGTGCGCCAGCCCACTAATCGATAATGAGATTTGATAACAACAATTTTCATGATTGATCATTATCGTTTGATTGATTTGATCAATCTATCAGCCCTAATTTCATTTTAAACCAGTGTTTTTGTCAGTGGCATGGTAGGAAGATAAGCCTTCCAACTTTTATTTCTACTCTTTTCTGGTACCTTTCTTCCCCAACACATAGACAGCACATCACCCATCTGCAGCATTGATTTTTGAATGCAGACTTCTTTATGTAATTTGGTGTAAATCTATTTTACATAAGTCTATGATTAGAAATGTCACATGAGCTATATGTAGCAAAGCCAGAAGAACTAGTTTAGCGAGTTTGCTGTGAGGTTTCATTTTAACCTCATTGTGTGTATTATGAAAGCTGATGGTGACATCACTGTGACATCAATGTGTTCACTGGGTAAGATCATTTGTGCTCATGCTAGACTGTAGATTCCTACTTGTGTGTTTGTCTATAGGAATTTATATAATTTTTTTATCAAAGTTAAAGCTTATAAGGGAACATTTGTTGTTGATTCACGTCCATTTAAGGAAATTTGGATGCAAATGTTGACCTGTATAGATAAGCATTCATTCAACATGTGAATAAGATAACTCAGACACACCCCTGATGTTTGTCTAGTGTTACAGGAACAGCCCTGTATTTCCATAAAACAAAGACTTGTGTACTTTCTGTTTCACTTAAGCAGAGAAACAAATGTTGACAAAAGTCCTGGGGTGTGATATGTAAAAGGAGCCATTACTTATTTGACCCATGCATGAGCAACCCAAACGTGTGTTTACGGTTAACCAACCAAACCAGAACTTTGATCCAACTCAATTTAACCAGCATTTTAGAGTTTATTGTAAGAACAGTTCTCACTTTTATCTAAAAGTGAATTTACAACAAAGTTGGATTGGGTGCTTGGTTACACATCACTTAAGAACTATAAAGACTATATAAGACACTATAAAGTAATCCTCATCACCAAGCACAACATAACCTAACACCAGACAAATATGTTTTTGAACACTGAAACTGACATTTTGATCCAAAGAACAATCCAGGAATGTTTTCATCAAAAACCTTAATTTCTTTTCGACTAAAGAAAAATATACATAAACATCTTTGATGACATTTACATTACATTTTACATTTAGGCATTTGGCAGACGCTTTTATCCAAAGCGACTTACATTGCATTATCCTATACATTTTTACATAGGTCTCTGCAATCCCCTGGGATCCAGAAAATAAGTATTTGGTCACCTACAAAAAAGCAAGATTTCTGGATCTCACAGACCTGTAACTTCTTTAAGAGGCTCCTCTGTCCTCCACTCGTAGTAAGTAACAAAGCCTACCATCAGTAACACACAAGCCGCCAGGGATTCAAATTTGGCAGCGACAGACGTTTTCCCTGCGTATACCAGTACATGTCCGGGCCCGTCTGAAGTTTGCTATAGCGCATTTGGATGATCCAGAAAAGGATTGGGAGAATGTCATATGGTCAGACGAAACCAAAATATAACTTTTGGGTAAAAACTTAACTTGTCGTGTTTGTAGGAGAAAGAAAGAGAGTTGCATCCAAAGAACACCATACCTATGGAGGCAGAAACATCATGCTTTGGGGCTGTTTTTCTGCAAAGGGATCAGGACGACTGATCTGTGTAACGGTATCTTGGATTTTGAGTAAAAACCATCAGCAAGGGCATTGAAGTTGAAACGTGGCTGTGTCTTTCAGCATGACAATGTCCCCAAACACACCGCACGGGCAACGAAGGAGTGGTTTCGTAAGAAGCATTTCAAGGTCCTGGAGTGGCCTAGCCAGTCTCCAGATCTCAACCCCATAGAAAATCTTTGGAGGGAGTTGAAAATCCGTGTTGCCCCAAAACATCACTGTTCTAGAGGAGATGTCATGATTCTGCCTTCTCTTGTCTTGATTTTCTGGTCTAGGGGCAGAATCATGACAGACCCACGTGTTTTATGTGGAGAGAAACATATTATTGTCAATCAGGACATAATATGTGTTCTCTCCTGTCTCGTCATTTGGCCCCGCCCCTCTCGTTTCTAGTATAGCTTTCCTCCTGTGTCTTATTACCCACACCTGCCCATCGTAAGGTGCCATTATGTCCATATATATATATATATATATATATATATATATATATATATATATTATCTGTTCATATCCACCTGTTCATATCCATATATATATTATCTGTTCATATCCACCTGTACATTAATGTTCATAGTATATACCTACTGTCAAATTTTCATAGAACATACCTACTGCTAAATATTTGTATAGTCCATGCCCACTGTATTATATTCTCTCATATTGTATTCTGTATTTATTTTAACTGTATATCCTGCACTTGCTAACTGCACTTCTGGTAAGACCTAAACCACATTTCGTTACACTGTACTTGTATATGTGTAATGACAATAAAGTTGAATCTAATCTAATCTAATCTATATATATATATATTAATAAACATCTACTGATTTAAGACAACAGTTAGGTTATTCCAGTGCTATATTTCAATGGCTTTTTATAAAAAGTTGCATTCTCGGAATATGCACTCTTTTAATTTAATTACATTTTCAGTACAAGAAATTTAACTTTAGAGTATAGGAAAAAATAGTGTTGAGGAGGCATATTATGAATACAGCCCCTGTGATCATAGACAAATTTGAACACATTTATGTTATGTGATTTTTACAGATATATTAGTATATTACTATTTATAAGTATAGTATACAAGTATATTTCATTAAGTATATCATTACATAAAATTGTATAATATAGAGGTACACTGTAAGATATTAGGGAAAAGTAAAAAAAAGGGTTTTACAAGCAGTGACCTGTGTAATCCAGGTTTAAGGTTTAAAATATAATTATTGAGCATCAATGTTTGATTTTACCCACTTATTTAACTATTTAATTTAGCTTTTTAGATCAAGTATCACTTTTGATCAAATTAATTGTTCCAAGTACCACCTAATGATCACCAAAATCATATGAATAAATAGTAGAGCTGTGAATCTTTATCTTTCCACCCCTAATCTAATACAAACACGTTTTTATTCACCAGCTGTCTTCAAACTAAGAACATGTTTTTTTTCCATGTTTTTCAAGTTAGTCAGCAGTAATGCTTGCTGTCTGCGTATCCACTTTAGACATCACACACGTCACTTTCTCCATAGTCTATTTCCATAGACTAGTAGTGTTAGTAAATTACATTGAAGTTTTATGGAGATATTTCTGAAGTATTTTTACAAAGCAAGTAACTCCAAGTGCACCTAAAAGAAGATATTTTAAGTTAAATTGATTTCCTGTTACAGAAGGTCTGGTACCCAAAACCAGATGATGTAGGGATGAAAGACTTGTAATCACTTGTCTCACATCATTGTCTTGTACAAAAGAAATCACAATAACTGGACCCACTTCTTTCAGTACCACCAAGAGATTTCTGCTTTTGCAAAATGATTGAAATTGTGAGCCCACAAATTTTAACCCATCAAACAACCCTGCCAGTAAACCTTTTCCAGCTTCCTTTTGTTTCAGATTCTCTTCCTTTACTTTCAGATTCTCTTCCTTTTCTTTCATATTCTCTTCCTTTTGTTTCAGATTCTCTTCCTTTACTTTCAGATTCTCTTCCTTTTCTTTCATATTCTCTTCCTTTTGTTTCAGATTCTCTTCCTTTACTTTCATATTCTCTTCCTTTACTTTCATATTCTCTTCCTTTTCTTTCAGATTTTCTTTCATATTCTCTTCCTTATCTTTCAGATTCTCTTCCTTTTCTTTCAGATTCTCTTCCTTTTCTTTCAGATTCTCTTCCTTTTCTTTCATGTATGTTTCATACAGTTTTTTCACTATTTTCTCTTGTACCTTAAGCATTCTCTGAGCTTCCTGGTACAGTTCATTGGTGTAATGAGCTCGTCCATTTCTCTCAAACAGTCTGTTTATCTTCTCTAACAATTCAGTAACCTGTGTTCGGTCATTTTTGTCTTTGTTATTGAAACAGTGATATCCACCCTTACATTCCCTAATCAGCTGTTTGAGATGTTCATTTTCATTTATATACTCCTCTATTGGCTTATCTAACTGATCGTTTCGGGTGAACAGAACCATTGCGTAATGCATGGCCTTATCTCCAAAGTTGTCTTGAATCCATGTCACTGTGTTCTTCTCCTCATCTGTGAACTTCACATCCAATCTGATGACCAGCAGAAACACATGAGGACCAGGAGCTGACATAAATATACACTTCTCAATCTCAGACTTCAGCTCCTCTGGTTTCATTGATGTGTCAAAGAGTCCAGGAGTATCAATGACTGAGATGACTTGTCCCTCCAATTCTGCCTCTTGTTTTTCACACTGTTCAGTGCCAGACAAAGAGCTACTTGATTCTGTAAACTCATCGCTGCCCAGTATAGTGTTTCCTGCTGCACTCTTTCCTGATCCAGTTTTACCCAGCAGAACGATCCTCAGATTATTATCTGCACAGACACATTATAATATGTACACAAAAATGTTTTTGTGAACATCTGAAGAAATGATAAAAAAAATGTAATGCCATGTAACAGTCAATAAATAAACCTTAAAACAAAGTTATTTTTTTCACCAGATTTTTGAATAATACAATAAACATTGCTTTACCTGGAAATGATGCCATTATTCTTGGTCAAAATAATATATGTTTAAGAGTGCTTGAGATTGTTCTCACTTTCTTCCTGAATAGAAAATTAAACAAGTTCAACTTGTTTTTAGCTCCTCTGGTTTTGCTGAAAAGAGTTTATATAAAACAGTATTACAGTCCACATAAGTGTTATTCTGATATGAACATATGATGTAAAAATTGTTTGTTATGTAAATAAAACTGAACAGATTTGAAGAAATATCAGTGCAGGTTCTTTTCAACAACTCTATCTATTTTAATCCAGAACTAATTCAGTCCCTGTCTGTGTTACTGCCCTAAAGAGTTATAACTATTATCACAATAATGGTTATTGGTAGAAACGTCAACATTTTTTCAACATTAATTGTGGGTGCAAAAGTGATCAAATCACTTGTTTTAAATCAACAATTTTTAACATTGATTCAATGATTGGTTGCTAAACTTTTGTTCCAATTATTTGCATGCTGCTGAATTTAAGATTCGCCACTGAAAGCTTTTCACATTATAAAATATATCAATTGAAATAAATAAATATTTTCTAGACCTTTGTAGATATTTGTGTTTATACATACTCTTCACACTCTTATGAGAATGTACAACAACGATACTGTAATATTTCTACATACCCCTGCATGACACAACAACAGTATGAATTAATTAATCTGTTATATTCTTTAATGCTGGAGTCTCTGTTCACGCTATTTTACCATTCATGGATTATGTGTGACGGATCTACTTTTAATAAATCCCTTATAGTCTAGTATTACAGAAAATGTGTACTTATAGAAAAACTTTCGTATGTAATAATGTCCTAATATTACCACTCACCCTGTGTTCCCTTTAAGATTCCAAGTTGTCTGTACAGCAGTATTTCTTTTGTTGCGCACATATCAAAAACCCCAAGAGCCTCTCCCACATACTGTACCATTACTATAGCAACCTCTCAAACACACACCCATTATTCAAAACCAAAAGCTTTTGTTAGACCTACTCAATTTGTATTTGGTTATGCATTAGACCCAGAGGTAGAGTTACACGCAAATAAGTTCAGGCACAGTCAAACTACTACCGAGTTTAGTTTCCATAATCCTCTCCAAGTTTCACTTAGGTATGATCAGTATATAAGATACATCCCACGTAATAAACACTGTATGAGGTCATGCGATGATCACAGTGATGCAGGGGCGGACTGGCCATCTGTGTGATCTGGAGAATCACAGAATGGCCGGTACTCCTGGACGCCCGCCACGCACGCAGTCATCACAAGTTTTTTTCCAACCCATTAATCTGTTTCACACTCCAGTACTGTAGGTGGCAGCAATGCACCTTTAAGTTAGATGCCAGCTGCACTGGCCACGGCCGCATTGCTTGGCCGCCTATACAGTCTATGTTGGCCGCCAAGTAAGGAGAAGAAGAAGAAGAAGAAGAGGAAGAAGCGGGAGGAAGAAACTAACAGCAAAGACGTTAGAGGCTAGAAACAAATAAACCTTATGCATAACACGGCTGCGGGTCAAAAACGGAAAGAAAAGGGTGGGGCTGAGAAAGCGAGAGAGAAAAAATTGCGAAATTTAGATGCTGAAGCCACTAAATGTCGCAAACTAACAGAAATATTTAGCAGCACAGCCAGCAGCAGCACCTCGCAGCTTAAAATTATCAGCAGTGAAGAAGTGAGCCAGACAGCTACGCAGCAACATGCCACCAGTGATGAGGGACAGAAAGGTGTGCTGGTCTCACAGGCAGATACAGGGCAAGTAAGTATGGAACATGAGAGGAGAAAGAGAGTTACTTAGGGATGATGTTAGGAAGTTATATTCAGGTTGCTACATTTTTAATGATTACAGTAGTCAAAATTGTATCTGTAAAATGCCACATGCAGTAGCTAATATTAAGAAATATGTTTTGCTTTTACTTTTGGTAATGTTGGTAACGTTACAGTTAATGCTTACAAACTTTGAAGATTTTCAATATAGAAGTTACATTTGTAATGGTGTATTTTCATTTAGATGTGGTATTTTTTGTGCAGTAAGATTAATTACTGCATAAATTAAGATTATTAATAAATTCATTTTAAAACAGCATGGAATAGATTGTATAATATGCTGTTATAACAGCATATTATATGACGTTTTATTTAACAAAGTTTGGGAGGAGCAGGTTCAGATAATTTACCCAATTAGCACAAGTGGAGATAATTCAGTAATCAACTCAATGACCAGGTATATATACACAGCAGACCTACCTCTGTTCATTGACAGTTTATCAGCATCCCTCCTCCACCCCATCTCCTCACTTGTAGTTCCATCTACTACTCTTACCACTACCGGGGAGTACTCTGGGTTCAGGCCTCCTCCCGGACAGCATACCAAATAAGCATTACCTTTTATTGTATTCATTTTATGTAGATGTGAACTCGTGAAATAATCTATTCCATGCTATCTTGAAATAAAACCTGTTTTTATTTTTGTTGAGACCTCCATTTCTATGTGAGAATTCAAGTTAATCTAGAAGAATATGCTTTTAACACAACATCTAGTCAACATCAGTGCTATTGCTATAATTTGGATGGTATAGTATTATGAGCCACAATTAAAGTCTTGTAACACTCATGCCAGGCGTTGTTGTTGTCGAGTTTCCGCGCGCTGTTTGCTCTGGGCCGGGCCTAGTCAAAGTCCAGGGCCGTTTTTTAGTCCCAGTCCGTCCCTGCAGTGATGTCACACCCTTCTCATACCGTGACAGTGTGAGTAATATGTGAGCTTAATGTGAACACATTTTATTTAGTCACCATTATGGTGATTAATGTTTGCTTTAGTTGGACTCTTCACACTGTTATGAAAATATTCTTTGTATTGCTGCAGTATACTTTTATGTCAGAATTAACATTTGAATCTACATTTGTTTAATACATGTCTAAATGGAATTTTTACTTCTGTGTATCTCCAAAACTACTTATTTCTGTCTATACACATTATGTAATCAAGACAATGAATCAATTGCATTTAGACAGACATTATGAAAAATTAATTGTTTATTCTGTGTAAAGTGGAGAAGGACGTTGAATTTTAAATAAAATCTTCAAACTCCATTTACATGTTTTTACGAATTTTTTCTATTTTTTATCTCCCATTTATTATCAAAAATGGTGACAAAAGACAAAATAAATCTTTAATGAAGGCCCCACATGGGTTGGCGCAGATGAAATGAACACTGCTTAGGTTCAATGTGGTAAATGTGACACTGAATGTAAAAGATAATGAAGTGATAACAAACAGAATCACTGATGGACACAGAAACACCTAATTTAAAACATTAGATCTCTCACCAGAGGAACAATAAACCCCACAAACATTATAATCATCTTCACCTATTTACTTTCTTGAGAATAAACACTTTTGATTGCCAATGTTTTATTGAAAATAATTGTAAGGTTGGACGTCACCATTATGGTGATCAGTTGAGTCTTATTGGCAGTTTGAAACTTGACGTTTCAGCTATAATATTTCTCTAGTTTCCTATGTCAAGAAAATCTGGAAGTTTGAGCACACAGTGAGTTTGCTGTGAGGTTTCATTTTGACCTCATGGTGAGTATTATGAAAGCTGATGGTGACATGACTGTGACACCAACGTGTTAAGATCATTTGTGCTCATGCTAGACTGTAGATTCCTACTTGTGTGTTTGTCTTTAGGAATTTATATTATTTTTATCAAAGTTAAAGCTTATGAGGAAATATTTCTTGTTGTTGGTTCACGTCCACTTACAGAAATTTGGATGCAAATGTTGATGCAAATGCTTATCTGTTGTATAGATAAGCATTCATTCAACATGTGAATAAGATAACTCAGACACACCCCTGATGTTTGTCTAGTGTTACAGGAACAGCCCTGTATTTCCATAAAACAAAGACTTGTGTACTTTCTGTTTCACTTAAGCAGAGACACAAATATTCCTTTTACATTTCACACCCCAGGACTTTTGTCAACATATGTTTCTCTGCTTAAGTGACTGCACAAGTCTTTGTCAGTGGATGTGAAACAACAAAAAAATGTATTTCCTTATCTTTAACTTTGATAAAAGAATATAAATTCCTAAAGACAAACACACAAGTAGGAATCCTCAACAATGGTAAGAATAAACTGAAAATCACAAGGTCACAATATGCGGCTGTTGCCTGTAACAACAGTCGTCAGCGAAACCCTGAAAGCATTCCATCCCAAAGGAGTTAAATTGTTACACAGTAAAATGTCCAGTGTTAAATCTCCACTACTCAGAGTATATTTAGTCCCACTCTATAGAGTATTAAAGTAACACTGATGTAGTGTTGAAGATAATAAGGCAATTAAGTGATTAATTAAGAGATGATTAAACAGTAATGATGAACACCTACTGTTAACAAGCAGAACCACTAAAGGAACCAGAAACACAAGAACTACAACTGACATCCAATCATAATAGTAGATGAAATCAACAGAAGATAAAATAAGATATTATATCTCGCAAGATATGAATAAACAACTCTAGAAACAGCATTACAGCTTCACTTATTAGGTAAGAATATTTGAAATATATTGAGTTGAATGATCAATAAGATAGTAAGCAACCCTTGAATCAATGTTACGAATTTTTGATCTTTTTTTATCAAGGTAATTACATAATAAAACAATATATGGCAATATAATCAAACCACAATATCAGTGTTTCCCAGTTCGATCCTGAGCTCTGTTAAACAAATTGTACAGAAGTATGATCTGCTCTTTATGATATATCCAAAGATAGATGCTGCTTCATGTAATATTGAGAGTTATACTTTCATGCAGATATGGGCATTTCTGATCCTGCAGAGTCTCTAAATTAATCTCAGTCAACTCACTAGCTCCCAAGGTTGTGAATCAGTATATCATGTACACAAAGTCAAGGACCCTGGCTCACTACACATCCTTCAACCTTCAAAAATATAATTGTGACAACACTGTCATATCACGGGGTGGCAAGACAAAATGTAAAAGAACAAAACCATTGATGCTGCAATGCATGTGTTGAAATAAACAGTCTGTGAAAAACTGCCTCCTGGGCATTGTTTAGAGGGGCTTCTCTGGAAGATGTGTGCGCAGCAGCTGGTTGGTCATCATCTATAACATTTGATAAATTATTTCGTCTCGATGTTGCTATGACGGTTATTACCTTTCGGTCGAAGAAACCAACGCAGCACTTACCATGGGTGGGCTTACAAAAATACAAATTCTCTGGTCCAGTCAATATCAGATATTTAGAAAACGTCATGAAAATATGTAGAAATACCTTTCACTTTTGGCCCGTAAAGGGGACATCTTTTCAACTTAATTAAGGGCGTAGAAAAGACGTCTTTTGGACATAAGAGAACGTACACAGATTTTACAGGAATAGCTGTTGTTTACAAGAAAGCTTGACATCACAGGTGTGTTTGTATTCTTCTATTTACATGTCAAAGTAGTTCTTTCACTTTCAAGGCTTGCGGAAAAACCTCCTCTGACAATGTATTCCAAATCACAACTATCACAGGCAACTAACACATGCTTTAACATAGGAGCTCAACTAAAGGAAACACTAAACTCTATTGGGTTGACTTCTTATTGTTCATGGTTTATTTCACTGATAGTGGTTGTTAACAGCAGGTGATCATCATTAATGAGATAATGAAGTTATGATTTATTAACTCAACCTGATTTAACTCATTAACATATTTATGTGTTATTTAAGACAACATTCAGGGTTGGAAGGCCTGTGGCCTGAATTGGAAGGAACACATTTTTTGGTTAACTGGGTGCGTGTTTTGTCTTTCACTTGTATTGTTGTAGGAGTGGCTTTTTCTGTCTGTGGACATTTACAGGGATATAAGCTTTTCTATTCATATTCTGCTCATACAAACATCAGGTAAGTGTTAATATTTTAGATTAGCTCCGGGTGGCATTGGTTGTACTTTAATGTTAAAAAACTGATGTCAAAGTCCAACTTTGCCTTGAATTAAATAATGATATTTTTAAAATGTTGGTAACAGAAAATCGATGGCTTATTTGGGTCTTTTACATTAAAAGTTATTGGGGAACCAATTATTTTTAATTACCAACGTTCTGCAGAAATCATACGTGTTCCAAACACCTAGATAATGAATTATTTATTAAGGAATTTCCATTTTCAGGTGAACTATCCCTTTAAAGCAATATTCTCAAATATATCATTTTACTTACTGGGTTTTGAAGCAACAGCAAGTAGAAGCTACAATGCCAGATGAAAAAAAGACAGATGATGGAATGATCTCAAAAGCAACAGCTGCTGGATTTCTCCTAGTAGCAGCAGCAACAGGTTATGCAGTAGCAACAGGATCACCAGCTTCAGTTACAGTAACTACACCAGTGGTTAAATTGGATATGGCAGTAAATACAGAGAAGAAGCAGGATTCAGGGTAATTTATAACTTTTGTTCTCACTGTTGTTTAATCTCTCCTTCTGTATCAACCTTCTGTTGAAGATTAATATTACAGAAAAAATATTATTTACTATATAACAATTTAATCACCTTTTAGTTTTCCTCATAAAAGTTTGGTCTCTTTTAAGTACTGTATTTACCCACCTTGACTTCAAAGTGACAAAAAACATGTCAAATTATTGACATCAATCGGATTCGCATTTTTGACATTCACTTGACGTCCACACATGATGTTCTTTAAACCACCAAACCACATCCACAATTTTGCACTTCAAAACATCATTATTGTGAACAGTGCTTTAGTCGGGCTCGTGATTCGTGCTCTATCATTTAAAGGGGTGACATGACACGTCTAAAACGAAAGTTATTTTTACCCTAGTAGTCATCTACTTGTTGACTTCTTAAATTAGTTTTAGGCATGCACTGCTCCTGTTCCAGCCCGTTGTCTGTCTAGCTTTGTCTGCTTCATCAATTGACATGTTATTCTATTCTATAGTTTTAGGGTGTGGGCCTGATATGAATGCAATGCCATTTGGAACAGCATCTTTACTAAGCTTCTTTTAATGTTACCTTTTATTTGAATTTGTACTGCTGTAAGACATCTGATTTGTGCACTTCATTATCTTTAGATACAAACACGTATGCGTTACTGCCCGTAACCAATTTAAGGCTTGTTAAATCAAACACAATTAAATGAAGGATACAGGCCGAACATATGAAAGAGTCACAACACCTTACAGCTGTTGCACCAACAGTTGGTTGTAAGCCCAATGTCGGACTTAACTACGTCCAAACTTGTGATAAATATTTAAATTAAAGAAAAACGCTTAAGAATAAAGAACAAACTCTTAATGAACCTACATTCAAATACAGTACAAATGAAAGAATAAACAAAACGTCTACATATGAGATTATTGCAAAAAACCTAGATCTCAAAGTTTTTCATCACGATTGCCAAGCAACTTTTATAGAAATATGGTTAAAATTCTTTAATCAAAATATTTGTTACAATGGTTTATGCCACAAATCGCACTACTTTTATGATGTTTCACTCAGTTATTAGATTTAAAAAGGTGTATATATTAAATGTTCTCTTTATTTGATGCTTTGTGCCTTTTTGTAATATAACATCCTTTAAGACTCCAAGCTGGTCAAGTTGTGTGTGTTTTATTAAGGAATAATGTAGTAGTTGTTCATTGGCTATTATTGCTGATGCTCATGCATATGTGTGGTCATAAATGTTAAACTTTGACTGCCGAGTTTAAAATCTCATTATTATTTCTAATTAAAAATAAAATTTAGGTCAGTTTTTGTCAGATTATTTCTAGACTATAAATTCTGGATGTTGCTCAGACCAGAGCTGTACCACTGAATGTTTCTTATTTGAAAGTGGAATATTATAGTACATTGAAACCAAACTAGAGTGAAGACTGCCATCTAGTTTTGAAGCATATAATTCACGACTACTTCATGCAAATATTCCTGTGGTTTGGGAGGCAGTCATATTTTGCAGGATCACTAAATGCACAGCAAACCAAAGTGTTTTTTTAGTCTGCACTAATTCTTAAAACACTCATGCACAACATCAAAAACAAATACACATACCCTGGGTTTTCCCTTTAACAAGTCTTTGTTAATTTTAAACAGTCTTTGATATATAAAGCAAGATTAACATTTTCAGTTTAAAAAGAACCCAACTAAAAAAAAAAACACACCAGAGTACCGCTGAAGAAAAAAGTACCTGATCCTGCAAGCACTGAACCAATCCCATCTACTGAAGTTACTCGACCCCCCACAAACTTAACTTTGAAAGTAACCTATAAAAGTGTGTGTTATCTCTTTAAACTTCTGATTCAGTCTGTTGTTCTTCCGGACGCTCTTGAAGCTATTACGGGTGTCGAGATGTTCTCCATTCCTCCTCACCATTTGCCTGACCTGAGACACATTTACTTTGTCGTTGTTGTTGAGCACATGATATCTGCCACAAAAACCGTCTATAAGTTTAAAAATCTTTCCGCTTTCTTGAATAAAAACTTCCACTCATTTTCCTTTAAGATGATTGACATGTGTGAAGAGGACAGAGGTGTTCAGCGATTCATCATCTCCAAAGTTCTCATTACTCCTCCACTTCTGTAAATCTGTCCAGTTTGATGACCAGCAGGAACACGTGAGGACCAGCAGCAGACCTCAACAAACACTTCTGAATCTTTCTGATCACATGATCCTTTGACAACGATGTCAATCACATACTTATGATTGAGTTGTGGGTGATATTTATTTTACATTGCATTGTGAGATTAAAGCAGTGTAACGGCTGTTGTAACTAAAAAGATGTTAAAATTCTTAATGTCAAAACAGATAGAAATTAAGAATTAGTGTATGAATCCCAACAAGGTTGACAATCATCAAAAGTAAGTTGCTTGCTGCAATGCATGCTGGGTAACATCATAGCACAATCTCAGAAAAGAATCCCAGCATGCATTGCAGCGGCATTAAACAGAACTTTAATATTGTCACCATTGTTGAGGTTTGTTTGGGTTTTAGGGTCTCTCTTCCTTCAGAGGATAAAAATAGTTTTTCCTGCTTTAAATGTTAGTGATGTAGATTAGATTAGATTCAACTTTATTGTCATTATACATATACAAGTACAGTGTAACGAAATGTAGTTTAGGTCTAACCAGAAGTGTAATTAGCAAGTGCAGGACATACAGTTAGAATAAATATAGAATACAATATTAGAAAAATATAATACAGTGGGCATGGACTATACAAATATTTGCAGTAGCTGTGTTCTATGAAAATATGACAGTAGGTTTGTACTATGAACAATATATACAGATGACTATATACCATGAACATTAATGTACAGTTGGCTATGAACAGATAACATTTAGACAAAAATAATTTATATATATATAATTTGTTTTGAAAAAATATCCTTTATGATCTCATGCTCTTAGAATATATAATCTGTTGAATTAAAACTGCTGTAGTCAATGCTGTTCTAATATTACACAAATTTACTTTCATAAAACACAATTGGACCTGATGAAAGAAAAAGTTATTGTTGAAAGTCAAAATGTCCTACTGAAGCAAACAAATATAACCATAATGGTGACATCACTCAAAATCCTATTTCCAATCAAATGTAAAGTAGATTAAATTCTCACTAAAATTGTCTATACACATGAAATAAAGTCAATGTGGTGTCTGTTATAAGTGAAGATTGTAGTGTTGTTTGTGTTTAATTTTCCACTGGTGAGTTCTTGACGTCAACAAGATGATTGTGTTCAGAGACCCGTTTCAATAAGGAGGTTCAACCAACACTGAGTTAAAATATGAACTCTGAGTTGATTTACTCTGAGTTTTCTGATTCAGAACAGCTGATTTCAATGAGTTCAATCCACTCTGAGTAAGTTCACCCTACACTTTAAAAAAAATTATTTTATGGCTTTGTAAATAAAAAAATCAAATTTTTGCAAAGAATAATTTTGTTGAAGTAAAAAAATTAGAGTATTCAGTAAAATCTACATATGTACTGAATTTAAACTTGTAAATATTAGAAACCCAACAGTAAAGTAAATTTTACTTGTGATTCTTTGACAAATGTACATGAATTAATAACGTACGTGTGACAATCAAGTAAAATTTAGGCCGAGTCCAAGCAATCTGCGCATGCGCGAAAAAAGATGACCCGCCATCATCACCAAGAACTTCTCTTGTTTCTTCGACAGGTAAGTAGTTTAAAAGGAATTATATTTTGGCATATTTGACTTATTGTATTTGGTTAAAGTGATAATATTGAACATCCGAGTTGTCACGACTGTAATTCTCTATATTTTCTGCACATTTGGAATGTTTGGAGTCTTTTGTGATCTTTATTCTAACGTTAGTAAAACGTCCTACGACATCTTACAATCTAGTTTTACATAAAGACACGATAAAGTGAATTTGTTTGTTTCTTTACCTGTCTTATATGTTTTGTTCGATTAGATGTTATTCGATATACGTATGCTGTATAGTCATGCAGGGATTCTACGATATAACCGTTATAACGTTACACAACATCTTGAAACCTTTTAAGTAATACGTAAAGTGTAACCTTGAATATGTGATTGGACACGTGATATATGACATAAAAAAATGTGTTCATGAAAACGTCTAAAACCCTTAAACGTCTGACTTGACCCGTGATATACGCGACGAGTATTTCGACAGTCATACAAGACCACATCTACACCAGACGCGAGTGGCGTGAGGCATGATGCTTAAAATGGCGGTTATAATCTCTTTTCGGGTATGATGTTAAAAATAGTGCGTCGGATTTGAACATGTCATTATAGATTGAGGTTTCATTTAATCATGTTTGTATGTGTAATCTCATTCTGGGTGCAGCAATTAACGTAAAATTCACAGATTCTTTTATTTAGCCTTTTTTGTTTCAGTGATGTGAATTCAAATATGAATATTTGGTTTATAGATAGTATTTTACAGTTTACTAATTACTTCTTTTTATGTTTCCTTAACAGCATATTATATCTGGATCCTGTCCAGTGTATTATACTTGTTCCAGATCACTTGAAAGGGACCAAACACAATTCATTTTGGTCTTACGTCCACATTGGGGTACAGTAAATGAATCAAACTGCAGGACTCAAGATTCAGCTTATACTCAATGTAATGACTCAGGTATGTGACGAGTAGCTGTGTAAACCAGGCAATCATAGTTTTATGTTGTTTTGTATAGGCTGCTATAATTTGTGTATTATTAAACAAATCTGATCTTTTTTTGCGTTTGTTGAGTAGTTTTGAGGTCAGTTTTAAACATAGTTACATATCTTTGTTTCTTTACATAAATGCCTTTTTGGAAGGAGGAGGGAGGGACTAACAACAGGTTAATGCACTGATATTTATTTAGAAAACAGCATGATTTGCAAAATGCCATAAAGTCCACTTTAAAGCCTGAAATAGAACACAATCTTTTAGGAATGGGGAATGTTGTCCTTAGTTCAGTATCTGCTATTCTGTCTGCTTTCCTTGGTGAAACAGTGTTCTTTTATCATAAATATAAACAGATCCATTCCTCCACACTCTCTCTATTTTACTTACCGAAGTTAATCAAACATCTTGAATTGGTTATATATTTTAAAACTAAAAAAAAATTCGACTTAACAATAAAGGTTGTTTGGATCGAATATACTTTGATCCAAAGTATCTTTCGATAATGTGTATTACAAATCTCTTCACAGGACAACCGTATTGTGACGAGACGAGATGCAGTAATCCGCAGTCTCATTGTATATCTCGGAGAGGTGCCAGACAACCTATTCAAAGACAGCAATGTAAGTACCAGACATATTAATGGGTAAATTTACCCCAAAAAACTAATTGCTGTTCATTTGCTCACCCTCAGAGAACAGAGAAGAATATTTTTAGCTAAAACCGCAGTCCCCAGTGATTCAGATAATGCAAGTTTGCAGGTTCTGCCTTTTGGAGTGTTCTAAAAGCAGATACATTCAGCAGTAATCTCCACAGTTCCTGGTGACATATTGACGTCTTGTGCAGCAAATTTATTTGTTTTTGCAGGAAACTGAACGTTTCTTACAACAATGGTATAATCTACAGGCTCTGCCAAATGTGCAGATTACACCTGAAATGTGTGCCCTATATATAGGAGCGGAGCCATTCAAGATTAAACTGGGATGATTGGCAGTTGTCTTGTAATGTAGCAGTTTGGATCAGTTTGGTGTGTTATAAGTTGCCCATGCATGCATTTGACACATAAAATTGCAAAAATTTAAGTGTCGGAACAAAATATGCATTCTATCTAAAAGGGAACTCTCACCCAGACCTGCCTGAAACACCTTGTGTTACCACACCCCCACTAATCTACATAATTTCGTGGTATGACCTGACTAAGATCGCTCCTCTTTCGTCGTGTTTATAATGCGGTTTATTGTCTTTGTTGAGTCGCGACGAGACGCGTTGTATTCCACCAATCACCACGCACTGGTTAACTGCCCAATCATTGCACACCTCGCTTTTCAGAGCCATGAGCTTTGTTAAAAATCTGCGCATTTCAGAGAGGTGGAGCAAACAGGCGATACAAACATGCACGTTATGTGGAAAATACAGCGTTTTTGATCCTTAAATCGTGTATACACATTGCATTACATCTAAATCAAACGATAATATTAGTTTTCGCTGTGTCATATGACCCCTTTAAATAACATTTAGGTCTTGATATCTTTGAGACATCAGTATGTCATAAAATGTGGGGATTACTTATGTCACCTGAATCTCCGTTTTGGACTTTCAAAGATGCAGCACCAAAGAATATCCAAATCATGGACCACCTAGAAGCATTTATAGCAAAATAAAAAATTCATAACTGTTCTACTAAAGAAACACCAATGTCTTGGAGAACTGAGAGTGAATAAATAAACAGCAAATGTCCATGTTTGGGTGAACTATACCTTTAAAGCTATACATTTCCTGCCACATAAGCAGGAAAAGCAGTTTGAAGATACAGATTTAAAGAGATTAATATTTTATTAATTTACTGTCATTCCAACCTTTGTGGTTCCCAATTCCTGTTATGAAGTTAACATTTAAATGTTCTTCTTTCCCCTCATCCTCCTGGATTGCAGGGTTGGCAATCAAGAAGACTTCACTCAGGATGTCATGACAATTCTTGCCCATGGAAACGGAGATGAGCCAGTCATGTCAATTGTTCTAGAAGGAAACAAGGTCCTAACACAGTGTGAAAATACTGCAAAGGCTTGTGCTCTTCTGATGGGACAGATTTATGCCTTCAATCTACAGTATGCGTCAAATCTGAAATACACTTTTGAGATTTTTCAGAAACTGTTTCTGGATCTCAATGGATTTAAGCTTTCTCCTAAAGTACAGTCATTGAAAACCAAGCTGCACACTTGAAGTGTGTGAAATGTACTTTTTGATGTTTTTTTATAGGAATTAATCTGTCTTGTTAACCAAACTGCTGGAGCATGCAGATTGATTGTTACCATTCAAATGTTTACAAATGTTCATGTTTACATTCACATTATAATGGCTGTATGCACATTTTGTATGCTTTATTAGAAAAAAGGTTCTAGAGTCTTTTCTGTAAGGGATGTTTTTTGTTAGTTTAAATTACATTCAAATTAGCATTTGGCCATTGACTTGCTGAGTGTGCTTGGTAGGCAGGTTTAATGTGTAACAGCAGTCTGGTAATATCCCAATTTGTTATTCAAATTAAGATTCTGTCCAGTCTTTGCAAAAGTGTAGATTCTTACAATATGTGAGCAAAAGTTTTATTTGCACACATATGTTTACTGTTGCTTGACCTGTTCAAATGTCTGTATGCATTGATTTTAATGATTGTTATGGATCTTAAAGATTTCTGTAACGTTGTGTTATTTGGTAAAAATAAGCTCTCAATAAATAAATCTTGATAGCACATTTGTTGTCACAGTGACTTATTTTATTTGACTAAAAATAATTAACAACACTAAACAAAACCAGTTAAATTCAATTAAAAGAGAAATAAAATGTACTTAATTATATCAATATATTACATCAGGTACATAAGTAAAAACTACTCAACAATTTTAAAAGGCCAAAATGTATTGAATTATTACCTTTGTTAATTTTACTCAACTTCCTTAAGTAAGTTTTACTTAATTTAACAAGTATTACATTTACTTAAAAACCTGAGTGGAAAAATTTGCAAAAGAAAAATTGTGTAGAATTTAATTGTTATTTTTTTCAGTGTAGGTTACACGTGTTCACCTTTAAAAAGCCATCGTCAATATCATCAATGATATTGACCCGTTTAAACCGGAAACTGGTGTTTGAATCACGCGTTGTTTACGTGTATTCTACTTACTTGACGTGTATTTAACACATTAAGTACGCGTTAAATACACGTTAATACACGTAAACCTCAACAAATCCAGATAGGGTTTAAATTTACATTTATGCATTTGGCAGACACTTTTATCCAAAGCGACTTACATTGCATTATCCTATACACTTATACATAGGTATCTGCAATCTCTGGGATCAAATCTACAACCTTGCATTGTTAACGCAATGCTCTTACCACTGAGCTACAGGAAAGCTGTTCACAAAGTTTTGAACGAATGAACGAATGATTATGCTCCTCCTTGCATTTGCTCAATACATTTCAGCATATTATTTAAATAATGTCTAATGTCATTTACATTGCTACATACTGCCAAAATTAAAACAAAATAGTTGAAAAAGACAACAGGATGAAAGGAAAATGTCAGCGTGTGAGAGAAAAAAATATATATGTGTGTTAATGCAAAAGAAGAATGTGAGTGTGTGAGTAGAAATGTATGTGTGTGAAAGGAGAATGGGTGTGCGTGAATGTACTAGAATGAAATTTGGCTTGCACGGCCCCTCATATTCTCAATTTAAAACATCACATTAACGGTATTTACATTACACATAACACAGTTAATGCATTTTGAGCAAGTTACATGACCCATTTTATTATATAAAACACATCATACAAAACATTCACAATTGTTTTTCAAAACATACAAATGTTCCAAGTCTACCAAGGTTAAATGATAAATTTTTCGGAGAAAAGACGCTAAAGTGATAACCATCGACAGTATATCTTCAAATCTCGAGAATTTCTGGGTGAAACAGACATTTAAAATTACCGTTACTTAAAAATGTCTTAAGTGATAAGTCAGCTGTGATTGTGAAATGGCGTTACACTAGTTTGAGTTAACTTATAGTTGCAAGCCTACTACTGGATGGCGAGATCTGCATTCAGAGGAGGTATAAAGCGATGACTGTCAGGTGGGACACTTTATGCTTCCCCTACAGTACTGAACCTGCGGCAGACTGTTCCTAGTTTAGTTAGTACGTGTCCTGTTTGTAACTGTTGTTTATCCTGTCTTGTTTTACCCCCTCGTGGGTTTTTGTTTTGTCGTTATTGTTATTAAAATCTTATTGTTAACCCCGTCATCCCTGTGTCTGCCTGCACTTGGGTTCTTCCCTTACCAAACCTTGACATCATCAACATTACTTGTGGGTGCAAAGGTGATATTGATTCAATGACAAATCATTATTTTTAACATTCAATGGTTGCTTGCTATCAGGTATGTCTTGTCATATGTCTAATCGCTTTTTTTGTGTTTTGTCGCTTCTGGTTTTGCCCCTGCAACACCTCCTGCAATGCCTCCTGCCAAACCTCCAGTTCCTCCTGCAACCCCTGCTCCTATGGCTGCTCCCATTCCCAAGTCTACTGCAGCTAGACCTGCAATTCCTAATCCTACTACAGCTCCAACACCTGAACATACTGCTCCTACTCCAACAGCTCCTACCATTACTAATCCTGCCACTGACGCTATATCTTTTGCCTTGTGACATTTTTCCTTGAATTTCTTTTCCTTCTGGGCTTTTTCAAACATCACATTACTGTAATAAGTTTCTTTATTATCTGCCACCATCCTACTGATCATCTTTAGCAGTTGTGTGACCTGAGAGCGGTCCTCTGTATCTTCATTGTTAAATTGGTGATATCTGCCTCCGCAGCTTCTTATCAGATCCCGTAGTGCTTTGGTTTCTTCTATATAACTTGTCAAAGGTTTTCTCTTCAGCTGATCAACATGTGTAAAAAGTACAATTGTGTACTTTAGTGCCTCTTTACCAAAGCTTTTCTCTATATATGTCACAGCATTTTGCTCCTCTTCTGTGAATCTACCCACTTGGACCACCAGCAGGAAGGCATGAGGGCCAGGAACAGACAGATTCACACACTCTTCTAATTGTAGTGTCATGTCTTTCGTAGTCAAGGATCCACAAAATCCTGGTGTGTCAATCACTGAGATTCTTTTTTTTCCTATTTTCTCGTTAAATTTCTGGCAAACTCGTGTAACACAATTTCCTGCCATTTCTGCATGAAACACATCGTGTCTTAGGATGGTGTTTCCTGTAGAGCTTTTGCCCGCTCCAGTCTTACCCACTAGAATAATCCTTAAACTGCTGTCATCTGTGAATCAACAAATAACAAATAACATTAAAGCTATACATGTCTAAAGTAAAAAAAACTTTACTTTAAAAGAGCCATGAATTAAAACCAACATTTTAAATAAGAGGGAATTGTATTCAAGCGAACATCCTGTAAGTTTCAGAACTGAAAATGCCCTTGTTGCTGAAATGACAACTGTTATTGACACCAGGCTCAGCGAAAGGCAAGTCTTGGAATGCACGGTTGAACACCACCTCCACAGAAGAATATCAATGACTTCTTCTCTAGCCCCGCCCACTGGTTCGCGCAAGACAATTCTGAAGTAACAAAGTTGCGCGGTTGTTGGATTTGCTCCTTTTGAAATCTTTTGTTCCAAGAACGTTATCAGAACATCCCTGCTGGTGTTGAATACATTCCGGGAACTTTCTGATATGTGGAGGTTTTTAAAGGGTGTGGTGACGTTTCTTGGTGGACCTTCACAGAACATTCAGGACATTCTCTGAACGTATAGGGGACCCCCAGAGAGCAAGCAAACAGGTACAAACCATTGCATCAATGTCAATTAATAATGTTAATGTTGAATTTCAACAAACCACCATTATTGCAATTTATTTTTGAATAAATATCAGCTCTGGTCTCCCTGCCACGCCGACCCACCACCTTTTTTCCACACTTGTTCGAACTATATTACATACAAATAGAAAGGAAAGGAAACACAGATATATAGGGGGAAACAATTTTTTTTATATCTTTTTAAATATTTAAATGATGAGCAAAAGCACAACATTCATGTTGTCACACTGGAAGTTTTGATGACAAAAGTTGTCACTTGCCACTGAGAAACATCGTGCTCCAGTCGTGCTGGAGTTTCTTATTGATGAGCGTCTTCAGATGTTTCTTCGCCAGACGTCGTCTCAAACTGATATCTTTACACTGTATATAATATCCAACCACCTGTAAACCTTAACCCAGTAATGATCATTTACGATGTATGTTTTAAAAATGTTTTCAAAAACATGGAAACCTTCTAAGGAACGCTTGGTGAACACACTATTATAACAAACATTTATTAGCTGAGTAAAGAGATCCCTCTGCAAACAAACGCACAACACATCTGCAGGTTTAGGTTTGTTAAAGTGGCATGCAATTACATAAGTCTATTGTTGTCGTAATACTACTTTTGTGTACTGAATGGTGGGTGTTGAAAACACGAAACACATGCAAATGGCAGCCACGGCTCTGAGCTCCCCTATGCTTCTCACTATCATGTGTCTGCACTATGTGTGTACTTTCTTTTGCACTGGAAGCTCCTGTCGCCAAATTCAAATTCTTTGTGTGTTTGGTAATAAAGCTAATTTTGATACAGCAGAGCATGTCTATGGTTACTCATCAGCGTTTTAGATTTTAAGTTTGCAAATAAACATCCTGTAGTTTCAGGCGAGTTGCTACCGGAACCGGATAATACATTGAAAAAAATAGAGGCGCTCAGTTACGAGACCACAATAACCACTGCACTATCTTCTGCACTTTGGTCATGCGTCTCTTAGAAACGAAGCGTGTGTTTGTTGTGGTTGGAAACTCTTGTGCATGAAAGCTAGTGCATGATACCAGTCCTGTAGTGTTTTTAACCTTAACCGTTTATAAAGTCGGAAAGTGTATGAAGCCCGGTATAAAAAATCTGTTCAGATTTTAAAAGCCCTGTTAAGTATTCCTGCTAAAAGTGTCTCAGTGAGATTGTTTGTTTTTTATTTATTTCACAAATTTCATCAGCTATAACAACTTTAATCTACACTTTATTTGAAGCCCCTTGTTTATTTGATCACAACAAATTATCAGAGACAAACAACCACAAATTAACATGCGTAAGCCATCTGTTTTCTATTAAACATAATTAAATCATTTTTTTAATGACAGTCATGAGTCAAGATCTCAACTAAAGCAAAAACTGATCACAATAATGGTGGTTTGTTGAAATTTAAAAGTTGATAGCGGGTGCAAAAGTGATATCGATTTTTTAACATTGATTCAATGGTTTTGACCTGTTAGCTTGCTGTCTGGGTCGGTAACACATCCAGCTGACTCTCATGAACATAGGATTGCCATTCATTTATTTTTAAGCAATACTAAAATTATATATCTGCTCAATGTACAATCTGCACAGTGTTCTGTCTTGTTTTTTCATTGATACATATTACCACTATTTTATACACTATTATAAATAAAATACATGAAGCAAACTTGAAAGTGTGTATAGTGTGCCAGACTAATGTCTTTACCATATAATGATACTTCCTCCAGGTCTGTGAGTAGAGCCACTGTTAAACGATAAAGGAAAAGGTGTAAAACAACCAAACCATTTTATCATAAACAGATTATTTTGCGTTTGAAGACAGAGCATCAAATTATCAGTCATTATTTTCACTATGATTTCCATCTTTAACATGACCTTACTCTGTCAATATTGAAGATATCAAGGTTGAATATGCAAAATGTTATTTACATACAGTATGTAGGATGACAGTAGAAAACTGTTTTACCTGTGTTTTCACATGCAGGCAGGGTAACAAATAATTATATAATCATAATCCTCCAGTTTGTGTAATTCAGAGCATAATGATGTACTCACCATTCTCAGCCATTTTCCTTTTTATTGGTCCGGACAAGGTTCTTTGCAAGGTTCTTTGGATCAGCAAATCATTAAAATAATGAGAACTTGGTCTTATTTGATATACCTGTATATGTCTGTCAACAAGTAGAGGACTTCAGGACGTTCTGGGTGGGATCAAACTGTTCACAGTGTTTTTATTCTAAGTGAAACAGAAAGTAAATCTCTGTTTTATAACAGTTCTGCTTTACAGTAAAACATTCTTTGATATCAATCAAGCCTCTCTGCAAACAAGCCTACACTGGCATTACACAGGCCCACTTAAGGCTAGCCTACACAATAAGATGCCCAGTGTTAAATCAACACTACTCAGAGTATATATGGATTAGTTTGTTTTTAATTGCTGCCGTAACAAAATAGAGAGACTTCCTAATATCACTCGCACTGTAAATGTCACAAATTCACATTTACTTTACTCAACCCATGCGGAAATAAAACTAAATGTACAATATGTTTGCATTACAATATTTCTAAATAGATTTTATTAAATATTTGTAATATTACAGTAGTATTTTAAAGTAGTAAAAACATATTTTTGGCATTAAAAATCAAACATATACCACCTCTGGTTTTGGGGATAAACTTTTTAAACCAGGAATAAGAATAGGAAATAAGAAAATGCCTAATAAATATATTTTAAATGTGAAATGTTGCAACATCATTCTGAAACTAGAAAGCTGTGGTGCTCCACAGAAAAACATAACAAAACATGATAAAAGGTTTTTATTTACATCGGTGTAGAACTTTATTTTTTAGAATCTCATCAACCAACATCTTTTATAATAAATATACAGCTTATAAAAAGACAAAAAACTGGCAATAAAACTGCCTCATTGATGTGTTCCACTGGATCTGGGTCATACCATTTATGACCTGCAATGATGCTTATACCCTCCCACGCGTCGAGGAGTCACTTGATGCCTTGGGAAATGCGCAGCTGTTCTCAACGCTGGACTTGACTTCAGGCTATTTCCAGGTAGACATGAGTAAGGAGGACGGAGCAAAGACCGCTGTTACCACTCCTTTTGGTTTATTTGAATGGACCGGGATGCCGTTTGGCCTTTGCAACGCTCCGGCAACCTTTCAACGTCTGATGGGAGTGGTGCTTGGTGATCTGACGTTTGACATATTGCTCATCTATCTTGATGACATTATTGTATTCTCAAAGGACTTTGATAGCCACTGTCCAATGATTGAAATTGTGTTCAACCGATTGAGACAACATGGATTGAAGTTAAAACCCAGCAAGTGCTTCCTGTTGAAACCTGAAGTGAAATTTCTGGGTCACTTAATTTCCTCCAAGGGAATACAAGTGGACGAAGAGAAAACTCGAGCATTGGAAACATGGCCTGTACCCACGAATGTCAGGGAGTTGAGACAAGTCCTGGGATCCATGAGTTATGACAGGAGGTTTGTTCCTGGTTTTGCTCAGTTGGCACGGCCACTTCATGCTCTGGTTAGTAAGGGAATAAAAGGGAAAATTATGTAACCTTCTACTGAACACCTGAGTGCCAGACTGCATTTGACAATCTCAAGCAGTGCTTAATGGGTTCACCAGTCCTCGCATACCCAGATTTCAACAAGCCTTTCGTACTCACAACTGTAGTAGCCTGCATGGTCTTGGGGCTGTATTGAGTCAACGAGAAGGAGAAGTTGAGCGTGTGATCGCGTATACGAGTCGAGGCCTTTCGTGATCTGGAGATGGCATATCTAGGTGCTGTTGAACAACGGTGGATGGCAGAGTTTGATTTCGAAGTCTACTACAAGCCAGGACGACAAAACACAAACGCTGATGCAATGTCAAGGATCCCGTCTGTTCTGGAGCCGGAACAGGAGGTCTGATAAAGACTTCCTTAAGATGAACTCAGAGGAGTGCGCACGTGCTTATGGCCAGTCTCTAAAAATCAGCAGAAAGTACAAGCATCAGTACAGGTGTCAGTGACAAGGACAGTTCCTGGACATAGCTGGAGTGAGATAGAAGAGCAACAAAAGGTTGACCCTATTATAGCACCTATCTACCGTGCTGTACTTACCAACAAGAATCTGAGTCCAGTCGAGCTGCGAGACATGAATGTGAAATCAAAAAAACTTGCTAGACAGTTAATACGACTCAAGCTTAAGAAAGGATTGCTGTTCCGAACCATCCTTGATCCTCGAGACGGAGAAGAAATTTGTCAATTGGTGGTTCTGGAATCCCTGCGTCAAAAGAAGCTAAAATAGCATCAACAGAAAAAGGTTTTTTAATGTGATCATTTTTGCGATATTCATTCAGATTTTTGGCTCATTAAAAGCAAACTTATATATTTTCTTAACAAAATTCTTACATTTTACTAAATTTTGTGTACAAAATCTAATGTTTCGTGTAGTTTTAAAGTTCTAGATCAGCAGCATCTTTTTTACTTATTTTCTCAGATGTTACGCAGATGTGAGGATTGCTCCGCGTGGTAAAACGGAATCAGGAATGAGTTCAACAGGAAACACTATACTGAACAGAGATGAGTTTACAGTGTCTTATTCACTCATGTCAGTCACAACATGTTCAAAACTAAATATTGTAATGAGTGACAACACCATCATCATAATTGACATT
This sequence comes from Barbatula barbatula, assembly GCF_947034865.1. Lineage (NCBI taxonomy): Eukaryota > Metazoa > Chordata > Actinopteri > Cypriniformes > Nemacheilidae > Barbatula > Barbatula barbatula. Next base: position 1,961,628 of record NC_136771.1, on the reverse strand, counting down.
CCAGGACTGTTTAATACATCAAGAACAAATAACCAGCAGTGTGACGTGATCAAGAAGTGCATGGAGCTGCCTGCTCCTGGACCTCATGTGTTTCAGCTGGGCATCATATTGGATATGAGAAATGCAGACTTTAAATAATGTGCTGTATTACACACAACATGCCTTCTCATGCTATCTCGCCAATGCACTAAGGAGAACCTTTTTGGATAAACGCAAAAACCTACTATAAAATGCAAAGGGTCAAGATCCCAACTAAAGCAAACACTCATCACCATAATGGTGACTCAACAAAAGTCCTCAACATGTAAACTTCTGTTAATTCTCAATAAGAACTTTTTTAGACGTACAACAGAAATAAAGTAACAGTGTGCCATTAAGTGAAGGTGGTAATGGAGTTTTTTTCAACTCTACAAACACTTCGTAAAAACTGTGGAATTTCAATGTTCATTTCCCGGAGACTTTTACAGTGTTTTCCGTATTTTTACGGACCTTTTCTGACAACAGCTTTCTCAGTGAAAACTATAGAATTTCACTGTTAATTTCACAAGCATTCTTAACAGTGTACAATATTTTATGGTGAAATATCACAGTCAAATCTTGTGAAAACCTAGCAATTTAAATCTCTATAAAACGTTTCACTTAGTATAATACACTGTTAGGATTTGTTTGAACATATTTCAAGCTCTGACTTTTTCTCTCAGAGTATGTTAGTGTTTTCTTCTGGACTTCTGAAAGATGTGGGTTTGTCAGACATTGATGTTGTTTTTCTTTTAAGTGAAACCGAAAGTAGATGTCTGTATTACAGTAACAGCCCTGGTTTACAGGAAAAGTCATTCAACATTGGGGGGGGGGTTATCTGTTTGTTTAATCTGTATGTCAAACCACAACATTTCCTGCAGTCATAAAATGATAGCCAATGAACCTTATAAAGTTTAACCTATCCTCTTTATTACACATCAACATCAATCAAAAATGTCAACTATAGTTACTTTATGATAGTTGCTTTCAGAATGCAATAAATGTTTTCAGTGAATCACTGCTATAAAAAATCCAAGAGATAAGAATCACAACTTCCTCAAAGTCAGGGATCAAGGTCCAAACTGAAGAAGCTGAGATTTCAAATCTTCTGTTTAGTTTCCTGCCGAAGTAACTTTTATTTACCTCAACCTATTTGTGACAGTGAAGACATCAACATTTATCGAACAAATCTGAACAATGGTGAAAATCTTCAAACCAATTCAGATAAACAGAGTTCCATCAAATTAAAATCTTTTTGTTCTCATGAAAAAATACAGCAAAACTGAAGACTGAGATAGAAAAATGTTTGGAGATGTCAGCTCCTGGTCCTCATGTGTTTCTGCTTGTCTTTAGACTGGATGAGAGGTTCACCGAGGAGGGGATGAACGCAGTGAAATGGATTCAGAAGAATTTTGGATATGAGATTATTAGATTCACCTTGGTTTTGTTCACTGGAATCGATCATTTAGACAAACCATTTGAAACATGTCTGCAGGAGAACATTAAACTGAGAGAAGTCTTGAATGAATGTGAGAATGGGTATCACACAATTACAAACGTGGAGAAGAAAGATGAGGTTCAGGTCTCTGAACTGATGAAGAAGATGAAAACACTGGTGACCAAGAACAGAGGAGAGCATTACACTGAAAAGATGGACCTGGAGAGGAAGAGAGAAATCAGAGAAGAGGAAGATAGAAAAAAACAAGACGAAGTCAAGACAAACTCATATGACTTGACAACTACCCTGCTGAGCGCAGGAATAGCAATTGTTCTAAGTTTTCTTTATAGTGCTGGACAACATTACTTGCGTAGATTTGGTATAATCTAAATTGAAGCTGGTAAAACTTATGTTATTTCATAACATAACTTGACATTAGTATAACATAACATGGGTTCCTCAACCCTGATCCTCAGCGCCCCTCGCCCAGAATGTTTAAGATGTCTACCTATGTAAAACACCTGATTCAACTCATCAGCTGATTAGTGTGTTAATTGTGAAGACTCATTTGGAAAACTAGACGTCAACTGTTAGACGTCCTAGATATCTAGTAGATGTCTGTATGAAATTTATGATTTAGGAATAAAACTGATGTTTTGACACAGCCGATGTTTTCCAGACCTCCAATTCAATAGCAGAATGTACCTGTGCTTTCTGGGGCGTACCTAATTTGAGCAGGTTCATTCAACAAATATTTTATTTTGTAGCAACATGACTTTTTAGAATCTCTAATTTTATCCATTCCAGTTATCCAATCAACAGGGCCGGATTAACCATATGGGCAATTGGGTTATTGCCCAGGGGCCCACGACCTCTAAAGGGCCCTGCGGGCGGTAACATCAATCAACGTGCACTGAGCCGGTCGCGTGACGGCAAGCGCTACAACACAACACGACTCAAAAAATGCAATCACGGAGTAGCTAAGTGGGAGCGCTAATCAGAAATTAAAAAGGTTGAAGGATATCAGGAAGGCAGAAAATTTAAAATATATATACCGAAAATAGGGAATTTCTTTACGCTAGTAAGCAACTAGTCCTAGCCAGGACATTTCTTCACTGCCGGCTCGAGCTAATGTTCACAGCCCTGAGAGCGAAGAGCCCCAGCAGCATCTTCAACCGAAGACCCGGATTCTGTTGCGAGAGCGACATTGAGTGAAGCCGTGATGGGTCTCAAGTCTAACCGCCATCTGAACCGCTCGTCGAGTCTGCGAGCAGCACCTGTTTCACATTCAAAGTCCAGAGAAATGCTCGTGTAAGATGTCTTTGCTAAATGAAATCAAGCATTTCAAATGTTAACATGCTCTTCCCCATTATTTAGGATTCAAATTGTGTATTTTGCCAGATTATTTAGCATTTCTTTCTGTCTTATCTAATTGAGATAAATTGACAGATTTCCAAATGTTTATATTGCACTAAAATGTTTAACCCTTGCCTGTCTTGTTGAACTGTGATGTGACAGGTTGTTTTCTGTTTTAAAGCCAGTTCAAAAGAGTTTAGGAGCTGGGCCCAGTTTTTCAAAAGTAATCCACTAGGATTTTGGATAACAGATTGGATCAAATCTTGAAAATGTGTTTTTCAAAAGAAAAAACGGATTTCATAATCGGATTAGATCACGTAATCCAATCTTGGTTTTGATCCGGATCAAACCTTTAGTTTGGGCTTTTCCGAAATTTTTTGTAGGATTTGGATCACTTTGATCCTAAATATCTGGATTAAACTGATCCCATCAGAAGGGTGGATTCAGAGTGGATTTCATGCCCAAAATGTAATGAAAACTTAAAAAAATGTATCAAATAATGCTATGTTTGGATCATGCAGTATCTTACAAGATATCCTATTTATTCATAAGGTTTTCATTTTATTTGTTCATCCATCAGGCTACAGTGATTAAACATATTCAGCCTTTCAGCATAGGCCTAAAGCAAAGTAGAAAGAGTTTGGCCTCATAAAATAATTATCCAAACAGCTGTCAAAATTGACCAAAAACAATAAATTTTATTCTGTCACTAATTGATATATATATTCATCACAATCATCACAACAAAGTTTTTAGAATATTTATTAGTGATGCATGCAAGGATTACAGAATAACCAAAAAAATGCAAAGAATGGCAATCACTGATTTTTGAAATCCAAAACAAATCCAAATCAGAAATAGTGTCTAACTATTGCGTCCTGTTTGCTCGTTCTGGCAGAGGAACAACTGACTCTGACCAAACTGCAGCAACCCAAGGCCAGACTTGAGATCCGCCTCCTAAAGGCTACTCTAAGACAAGCTGGTCTCTCCACATCAGATGAGGAAGTCTGAAATTATTGTGGAGTATTTGACATTAAGTCTTTTATTTAATTCAATATATCTATACTTGATGCTTGTTATAAATATCCTCAATGTACAGTGTTTGTGTTGTAGGTCTCAGATGAGCGGACTGCAGGAAGAGGATGGGGTGGGGTTTTTCTTTTTTTTTTTTCTTTTTTTTAATTTGTGTGTTTTCATTTCAAATCAAAATAAACTTATATTGACCCCACATTGGCTATTCTACTTGTTGCTCTTTACATATCTATAGTTCTACATTGTGATTTCCTATCCTGTTTGAGCACTGGTTATCCAGCACTGGTTATCCAGATTTGGTGATCCTGAAAAGTTCCTATCCGGATCAGATTGATCCAATCCGATGTTGCTTTAAAAAACTGGCTCCAAAAGTAAGATGGATTACGTGATCACGGATCGCAAAAAAAGGATTACTAAATCCGGATCAATTTTATTAATTAAACCTTTTGAAAAACCGGGCCCAGATGATACTGCATTTGATCAATTTTTTCCTTGTGGTGGCTCGATGAAAATGCTGTAAATTTTGTTTGTTTATTGTTGTTGCGAGAAAACAGCAGATTTCCAAATGTTTATATTGCGCTATAACTTGATTGTCCTATTGAATTCTGAGGTGACGGTGATTTCTGTTTAAAATGAGCTGAGGACCAAAATGCTACTTGATTCTATAGGAGATGGATTCAATGGATTTTTGTTTGTGTCTTGTCTGTGGACTTCCTCTGTGATGGCTCTATCAATTCTATGCATTTGTGTTTGGAGAAGGTGTTGTTAAATAAATATTGGATGCTTTGAAAGTCGTTGCTTATTTATTTTTTGTGACTATGTAGGGGGTCAATTTTGCCAAATGATACTGATGCCGATGTGTTTTGTTTTCATAACATAATGACTGAGTGGTCTTGACAAGAGAACATAGTGGTGCATCTGTAGTTCTATGAGCATTTGCACATCTGTACATCAAAATGCACTTGATGGCAGTTAGTTATTGAATTATTCAGTATTTTGACTGTATTACTGTAATTTATTCTGTATTTTGCCAGATTATGGTGATCCTGGGGTTGTGATGATGGGGCCCTTGAATATTGTTGCCCGGGGTACAGTGAAGTGTTAATCTGGCCCTGCCAATCAAGAAACGTTGTGAAGGATTTGTATAATTGTTATGTCCATTTCCAAGGGTGCTTTATGTAAAACTGCATTTTGATAGTAATAAAAGTAATTGATGTGTTTTAGTTATATTTTTTTGTTTTACGGTTACCGTTCTTCTGTAGACCATTGCCTTTGTTTATTTTTTGGGTAGTGACAGTCCGACTAGTGTTTCATCAAATTTGTTAATCTTACTCTTAAGCAAAAGTGAGCATGCTTTATCTTATTTAATAGTTTGGATCAAAGTTTGTGTTTTTAAGGTATAAAGTCTATGTTAGTGTAGGAGGCATGCTTCAGGAAACTTGAACATTAGTTATGTTGTGTCAGCATAACTTAACAGTATTATATGTTTGACAAACATTCATCATATTTGTATGTTAATCAACATATTTTTTTATTGTGTGCATTTGTCTTTTTGTTTAATCAATTTCAGGTTCATAATAATTTTGCTTAAAATAATGAATTTTTTCCTCTTCGGAAAATATAAGTATAGTTACACATTAAGAAGTTGTTTAATAGTTGTGGTATCACTATTTTTATGTTTGCATTTTTCAACAGGAGCTGAGACAGAAAGAAAGAGAAACGGCATAATAGAAGTACATTAAAAATAAACAGAATTAGTGAACAGGGTAAAAGTTACATTTTGCTTCCTTTATGCGTTTTAGCTAAAATGTTATAATTTAATATAATAGACATGCTTAATTTCTTGTTATAGGTTATTCTGAAGTCTTCAAGTTTCTATTGCAATGGGTGAGTGTAAATCATAGAATCGTAAATTTAGCTAAGTTTAGATCTTACCCTAATCAAACAAATCAAAAACACCTGACCAAGCTCCTCAACATCTTCAAGGTCACATGAACTGCATCTTAAACAAGGTCAAGCAAACGCTGATCACAATAATGATGATCTTATGAAATTTCAACATTAATTACAGGTGCAGAAGTAACATTGGTTAAATCCCATCAACATTGACAAATCAACGGTTTAACACTACGTGCAGAGCAAGTCAAGACTCAAGTCAAATGAAGTCAGTAATTTCCCTCTGGGGTTCTCAATCATGAGCCTAGATAACCCACTGACAGAATGTTTTAGATGTCTCCCTATATAAAACACCTGATCCAACCAAAGCAAACAGCGATCACAATAATGGTGATTTTTGTGGGCACAAAAAAAGAAATATTGATTAAATTCTATTATCATTCAGGACTGGCAACTCAACATAAACCTCCTCTATTGACTCAGGACTTGAAATTTCAAATTACATTTGAAATGTAAAGACAAACCTGTGACTTAAAACCAATGATTAAATGTTCTTGTTATATGCTCTAACATAATTTAAAAAATTGTTGCGAAACACACAGACATCAAGAATCAGCTTATTTACCTAAACAACGGTGACAGTCAACAAACGAAAGCATTGTGCTGCAATGCATGCTGGGTAACTTCATAGTATAACGGTACGTACAGACCGGGACGATAATTGCGTGCTTATAGGTGTGCTTATGCCTGCTGTTTTCCGCGTCGGTGTATACATAGTGAAGTAAAATATTCCTAAAGGAAAAACACTAAAATAAATTAAGATGCTCGATAAATGAACTTGAGTAAAATACTCGAGCACTAAACACCTCTGACAACCTGTTCAAGCTCATCAACATCTTCAAGATCACTAGAAATCCTGACAGCAAGCAACCAATAAATCAATGTTAAAATGTGTTGATTTTTCAATGTTAATGGAATTCAATCAATAGCCCATTTTCACCAGTAATTAATGTGGAGAAGATGTTGACTGGGTATAAAACACATCCAGAGGAAGCCGTTTAGCATTTGATGTGATTCACGCCAATATATAAAAACTGTAGCCAGTTACACACTTACTGGACCCGAAAGCAACAATTGTAGTGTCTTATAGCAACTAATCAGATGAATTAAAACTGCATGTAAACAGGATTGAAGAGCTTTGCTCATGTCATGTAAACATGTTACTGCGATTCAGTCTTGAGAATATTGAAAATAATCACATTGTTGGTGCACATGTAAACGTAGTAAATGACTTGGTCTCACCTCTGTCTTTATGTTTCTGTCTTGTAACACTTTAAAAACTGTTCTGTCGCAAGCTTTCAGCCAGTCAACACACTTGCATTGCTGGTGGTTCTATTATTTTGGGGTAAGATCCTGCCCTGCAGAAGGGGCTATTGTGTTCCTCCCAAACAGGCGATCATGTACTAAAATTCTGGCATGGTTCCTACAGTGTGACCACAACAACAAAATACAAATCGTTACTGCCATGCAAGAGCCCCTACTATGAGAGAATATTAATATGAATTCAATTGTTTTTACAACAAATACACGGATTTTAGTGTTGGGTAAGACTGGATCGGGAAAGAGCACCGCAGGAAACATCATCCTGGGTCAACCTGTGTTTAAAGAATATTGTTCTTCTGAGTCTGGGACCAAGAAATGCAAGGAAGGTCGGGCACAAGTAAATGGGCAGAATATCACAGTGATTGACACACCAGGACTGTTTGACACATCAATGACAGAAGCAGAGTTGAAAGAAGAAATAGAAAAGTTATTTAATTATTCTGGTGATGGTCTTCATGTGATTCTTCTTGTTATAAATGTAAAAGAAAAATTCACAAAAGAGACCCAGGACACAGTGGAGTGGATCCAGACAAATTTAGGAAAAGAGGCCTCACAATACACTATAGTGTTGTTTACACACACAGATCTAATTGATGCAAAATTAGATGATTACGTGAAACAATCGCCAAAGTTAAATTCACTTGTTAATGAATGTAAGGGAGGCTTCTATGGTTTTAGTAAAAAGAACAATGACAGATATCAGGTCAAAGAGCTACTGACAAAAATTTGTGAAATAAAAAATAAAAATAAATCCAAAGGCTATGATAAGAAGAAATATGAGGATACTCAGTGGGATCTTTATAACACAAAATGAAGCAAAGAGCAGTTATAGGGGCATTGATAGGAGGGGCTGTGGTAGGGGTAGTGGTAGGGGTAGGAGTAGGGAGTAGGGGTAGGTGTAGTAGCCATGGGAACAGCAGCATTGGGAACATCAGTAGTAGGAACAGCAGCAGGAGTGGGAACAGCAGTAGGGGGAACAGCAGAAACAGCAGTGGGAACAGCAGTAGGGGGAACAGCAGAAACAGCAGTGGGAACAGCAGCAGGAGTGGGAACAGCAGTAGGGGGAACAGCAGCAACAGCAGTGGGAGCAGCATGCGGCGCAGCAACGGTACCATTTGAAAACCAATGGAAAAACTCTTCGTCGGAAGAAAAAGATAAAAAATACTATTAAAAGACATGTTAAATATTAACTCAGCAACATCATGTAATACAATTATAGATATTATGGAATTGTAGTTTTATTCAAAAGTGAAGTTTGGTGGAAATGTTTTACTGTTTTACAATTTACAGTACAAACATGGTTAATAAAGATTTAAACACGTTTTCAAATCGATTCAGTGGCTTACCTCATGCAGTCGAATCAAGTCAAATTTGATCAAACCACCATCTGTCTGATCAGTGTTTGTTTTATTTTAACCCTTGTGAACCCTTGCCACCCACACATGACAAAGCGCATTGACAACAGGAAGGGATGATGGGTTTAACATGCCAATCTAAACATTTGGAAGTTTCTTCCAAAGTAATCAGGTTTAGAGTTGACAAACCACCGAAATAAATTTAGAAATATTTTGTAAAAATACAAAATTCAATAAATCACTATTGTTTTCATATACGGTTACAAAAGATGCACAAAGAAGGGTGCATAGTGTCTTAGACTTGAAAAAACGTAATTATATACGATAAACAGCCCGACTAAAGCAAACACTTATGTTGAAATTGAAAAAAAATTACATTATTTGCAGAGAAAAAGTGCAGTTGATTCAATGTCGTTTAATGATTGTTGTTATTACTATGAGTTTTGCATTACTTATGTGTTGTACTCAGAGAAATAAAGAAATGACTTTCACATTATACTTTTCTTAACATTACCAATGATAAGAAGTTTCGGTGGACCCGTGATTTTTGTTTGATGTTTTAGCAGGCACTTGGTCAGGCTGTAATGCGGTGGCTTTATGGAGAAATAACTGATTATATCACAAAGACTAAAAGTACAGAATTGAAGTTTAAAGTAATAAGAAAAATATATTATGTTTGTAAAATGTTTAAGATGTTTATTTCATATCGTGGACATTAAAGTTATTTATAGCGTGAGCAGTGTTTTCTTTGTAGTTTACTGTTTTTTATGAGGTGTGATGTTTGTGTCAGCAGTGTTCATTATTAGTGATATAAAGGTGCTCTTTCTCCAACACATGCAGGAAAGGATGCTCCAATCTAACACACTTTGTGTCATGACCCCCAATAGTTGTCAGGGAGGAAATATAAAATGTAACAAAATCCTGTCATTTTCTTATAATAAATGTTGTGTTCATTTTTTTCTAAAGACCTTGATGACCAAGCAACCTGTTTCCCCTGTGCTATATATCTAATGTTTAGTGTATATAACACCATAGATATTGTCAGTTTTGGTGTAATCTGAAAGACTGGGACACACAGTGAAAGAAGCTCCATCAAATGAAGAAACCAGTTGATGAAATTCAGTTGAATTTTAATGTTATGTGTTATAACAAATAAAGCTTAGAGTACAAGGTGTGGGTTAATGGTAAATATGATAAATGCATTTACCCAACCAAAACGAGCACAAGAAAGTGAAGCTTTCGGAGGTTCCATGATTTCTCCGTTAACAATGCAAGCTTCGAAACGAGGCTTCATCTGGCACGCCCAGTTTTGCTCGACACAAGCTCCGAAGCCTCGGTTCAAATGTCACATCACTAGGGTAAGTTATAACTTCTAACATGCAAGCAAGCAAAACCACATGAAAGGATTAATAATCAATATAATGATATAAAGACATGATTTCAGATAATGCATTTCTCCAGGAGGAATCCTCTCTAGGGCTGCACAAAGTTCAACTGCACTTTATCACCAATGATCTCCAAAACATCTATGTCTTTTAGTTCAGCGTATCGATGAGTGTAAGTGTCACCGGGTGAACGAACCAGGAACCGAAGAGAGACTGCGACTCGTTGTTAGGGGGAAGAAATGCCGGTGCGACACCATAACGAGCGCCAGCTGAAGCTAATGATTAGCGCTTCATTGAAGCATGTGCTTCAGTATAAAGAGAGAGGCTGAAAGCATGGTAAAGAAAGAAGAGGAAGGGGGAAGAGAGTGTTCGTGCAGTTGTGAAGCGCTGTAGGAATGCTCGAGGATCATCGTGGTGGCGGTGAGTGGTGAGTGAGGAACAGAAACTGTACCAGCTGGGGAGACCATCGAGCACGGGTTTTATCGTTTGGAACTACTAACCTTTGGATCATTCGCCCTATGAAGAGGAGAGAAACGAGTTGATTAATCGCTGTAAAGAGAGAGTGAGTTTGCAGTGTCTGATAGAGTGAAACCAACACGTGTGAGGATTTACCAGAGTGATTTATGCACGAGTGTGGTGAGATCGAACAACTGTTTTCTCTGAGTCTCTGATGGATGAAACTGGTCTATAACCTTGAAGATGTATTCGAATTGAACTGTCCCCGTAGTTGTTTCCAGGACCCTAACGATCGTGTGCCTGGCGTAGAGGAGGAAGGAGAACTCAATGCTCCGTTGTTGCCACGAATCACGAGCACTGTATCCCGCCTCAGCGAAAACCCAGCCTTGCCAATTCTCCCGATGATGCCGTTCCAGTATATCCAGAACGAGAGTGGAGGCTGGTAAAGTACCCGGTTTTTGTCTCACCTACTACTGCCTGCCTCACTATCGAATTGTCCGTCCCTTACAGGGAGTAAAGAGGGAGCTACTGTGACGAGTTGGATGGTGGCTTTGTGAGCACGTTGACGAATCCAAGTCCAGAAGCTGCCTGCCCCACGAGTAATTCCACGAGTCTGACGACGAGGAAAGTCCCGATCGGTCCCACGAGCCTGCTTAGAGAGGAGTATACTCACCTGGAGAACGGAAAAGCACCTACCGGCACCCCCCCTTCCTCACATTCGTCCACGCTACAGCCACAGGCCCACCAAGAGAGGAATATCCTTACCTGAAGGACGGAGAAGTACCTACCAGCCCCCGCTTCTTCATTGCGTCCACGCTACAGCCACAGGCCCACCAAGAGAGGAATATCCTTACCTGAAGGACGGAGAAGCACCTACCAGCCCCCGCTTCTTCATTGCGTCCACGCTACAGCCACGAGCATCCCCACCCCTGCTTTTATCCCTTTTAGATTAATAAAGAAACTTACCTTTTAAACTCATCCTTGTTGTCCGCCTCTTGGTGTTCTCTGGTGTCTGCTCCTCCGGAGTGTGGTAAATAACCCTCGGCCCTGTCACCGGGTGACATAACTTTTGGCGTAGTCGGCAGGATTACCACTCGGGGTTGAGCGGCCAGAGGACCCAGGATGGCGGATGAGGATTTGCCAGCCGCCCGGCAGCCGATGGCATCTATATTTATGGGAGCCCCGTGGGCTCAGAAGTACGGTGGGCCCGGCTCAGAGTTGAGCTTGACAGACTGGAGAGCGCAAGTCGAGTACCTGGCCGGACTGCAAGGGCTCAGAGAAACCCAGAGGATACAGTTTGTGCTGAATTCGCTCGAGGGGGAGGCAAAGAGAGAAGTTCGAGCAGCACCTGAAGCCGTCCGAGCCACTACACAAGCGATCTTTGAGTTCTTGTCCAGACAGTATGGCGATTCCACACCCGTGGCAGTGTTGCGGGCTCAGTTCTTTAACTGTAAGCAGGGACCTGGGCAGACCCTGCGAGCATTCGCTCTGCGACTACGAGAACAGTTCGCCAGGTTGAAGAGTCGGGAGCACCATGGTCTAGGAGATGAAGAGACATTATTAAGAGACCAGTTCCTGTTGGGGTTACGAGAAGGTCCAGTGCGACAGAGTCTGAGATTGCAGCTTCGACGGGACGCAGCACTGACTTTCGAAGACCTACGTAAAGAGGCCCTAGCCCTGGAACAGGATCACCACCAGACCGTGGAGTCGCCGGTGTGTATGGCTGCAAGTGGTACTAGTGCCCCAGTACTGCCTGAACCGACGGATTGGAAACAGGCCTTACGTGCAGAGTTGATGAAGGATGTTCGAGAAGAAATGGCTGAGTTCTCGAAGACTCTTCTGGGAGAGATCCGTCGTGGACGGCCAGAGCCCCCGCCTTTGCTCCGAGACCGGTCGTATTCTGACGGGGGGAGGGATCCGGGGAGACGTACCGGCCGACCATTCAGTTCCAGGTTCCAGTGGGATGGGCAAGGGCGCCCGATCTGTAACAACTGCGGAGAGCCAGGACACTACAGCCGCCAATGCGGCCCCCGACGTAACTCACAGGGGGTTTTTTTAGGACGACCGGCCACTGTGGGTCAAGTGGTCGGAAACCCCCGTATGGACCCCTTTTTAAGCTCAGCTCCACGAGACGGCCTGGTGGGACGTTGCCCCCTCGTGGAGATTAAAGTCAATGGAGTTACTGTTCGGTGCCTGGTAGACACAGGATCCCAGGTCACCATGTTTGCCGAGAGTCTGTCTAAAGATCTGTTCGATGCCCATCACTTACTTGAAGCTGAAGTCCCCTGGCTCACCCTGCGAGGAGCAAATGGCCTGAACATCCCCTATATCGGATATCAGGTGACCGACTTTGAGATCCAGGGCACCACGATCCCACAGAAGGGAGTGGTGATTGTGCGGGACTCCTGTCTGGGGGAACATCGAGCCTTGTTGGGGATGAACGTAATCATGGACTGTTGGGAAGAGCTGTTTCGCGTGGGTCCTCTTCGTTCCACTTCTGTAGCCGAGAAGCGAGAGTGGGAACGTGTCATCACCGACTGTCGACGAGTACAGGTCGCCAGCTCCCAACAGGATTGGGAGGACGTTGGCCGAGTGGCATGTCGATACGCTGTCTCCATTCCTGCCCGGAGCGAGGCTGTGGTCTGGGTCCGTCTTCCTGAGCGGGCCGATGGTCCTGAGGAGTGTGTCCTTGTCGAGCCCCACTGGGAATGTCAGGCCGTCGAAGTTGCTCGGGGGTTAACGGTAGCCCGTCGGGGCCGAATTGCAGTTAAAGTGAGAAACACGAACACTTACCCTGTCCAACTCTATCGTCACCAACGGTTGACCCGTATCACGCCAGTGAGTTCCCATCAGGTGAGGGAGGAGCAGGAGGTTCGCTTCTGCCAAGTAAGCGCAACGGTGGTTGAGGTCGGTTTGGCAAGGGAGGAATCTGGTCATGGACCCGCTACCCACAGCATGCCGACCCATTTGTGGAGTGAGTCCCTGCAGGGGGAGGGCCTACAAGAAGAGCAGACCCACCAACTTCAGAGCTTGTTGGCCAAGTGGCAACACGTCTTCTCCACCCACGATGAGGACTATGGGTGCACCGACATCGTCAAACACGTTATACCTACCGGAGACGCTCCACCCAGTCGAGAGCGGTACCGTCCGGTACCCCCGACTTTATACTCCGAGGTCCGTGCCTTACTAAAGGGGATGCTGGGACGTGGAGTTATTCGGGAGAGCAGCAGTCCATGGGCCGCCCCAATTGTCCTGGTACGAAAGAAAACGGGCTCTTGGAGATTTTGCGTGGATTATCGCAAACTGAACTTGGTCACCAAGAAGGATGCTTTCCCCCTTCCCCGGATCGAGGATTCCCTTACAGGACTGACCAATGCCGCCTGGTATTCCACCCTTGACTTGGCGAGTGGCTACTGGCAGGTACAGGTAGAGGAGCAAGACCGAGAGAAGACCGCCTTCACCACCCCTTTTGGCCTGTTTGAGTGGGATCGCATGCCCTTCGGACTCTGCAACGCCCCTGCGACCTTCCAGAGGCTGATGCAGCGATGTCTGGGGGGACAGCTGATGGATTCCACCCTGGTATACTTAGATGACGTGATCGTCTATTCCCCCGACTTTGACTCTCACCTGTTACATCTGGAGCAAGTCTTCCGAGCTATGGAACGGTATGGACTGAAGCTCCAGCCAGGGAAATGCCAGCTCCTTAAGAGGGAGGTCCAGTTCTTGGGGCATCGAGTGAGCGCTGCAGGAGTGGCTGTTGACCCGGAGAAGGTGTCCGCAGTACAGGGCTGGGTTCCACCAAAGACCGTCAGGCAGGTGCGGTCTTTTCTGGGATTTGTCGGCTACTACAGACGCTTCATAAAAGACTTTTCAAAAATTGCGAAGCCCCTGAATCAGCTGCTGGTCGGATCCGGTTCTTCACGGAGCCGGAGTTCCCCCACGATTACTTGGAGCCCAGAGTGTGAGACCGCCTTTCAGAGGCTAAAACAGGAGTTGCTGCAGGCCCCCATTCTGGCTTACGCTGATTTCACCCGACCCTTTGTAGTGTACACCGACGCTAGCAACAGCGGACTGGGAGCCGTACTGGCCCAGCAAAAGGACGGAACAGAAAGGGTCATCGCCTACGCCAGTCGGAGTCTTCACCCAGCAGAGCGGAACGACGCCAACTACAGCTCTTTTAAAATCGAGCTGCTGACCCTGAAGTGGGCTTTGTGTGAGAAGTTTAAGGACTACTTGTGGGGAGCTGAAGTGTTGGTGGTGACCGACAACAGCCCATTGGTCCACCTCCAAACCGCAAAGCTAGGGGCGGTGGAGCAGAGGTGGGTGGCTCAGCTCGCCAATTTCAACTATCGGCTGCAGTATCGGCAAGGCCGTGAACACATAAATGCTGATGTTCTGTCACGATTACCACCGTCAGGGGAAGGAGGAACCCCAGAACCAGAATCAGAGGAAGGGCTGATGGTAGGGATAGTGGAGGTACCTGGAACACGATCGGAGGGAGTACCGGCAAGTTGGGGATGGGACCCCCACCGATGGAAGGAGAGGCAGGAACAGGATGAAGGGTTGGCTACCCTGCGGACCTACCTGGAGCGGAACAAACTCCCGGGGATGGATGAACGACGGGGACAGCCCGTGGGATTAAAAAAGCTTCTGGGGCACTGGAAGCGACTGACGTTGCAGGAAGGAGTGATCTGTAGGTCTGTCTTGGACTCGAGGACCCACGAGATGGTATACCAGGTGGTGGTGCCTGAAGCCCAAATTCAGCCATTGCTCCAGGCCTACCACGATCGGCTAGGACATCAGGGTCAAGAACGGACGGTATCACTGCTGCGCCGGCACTTTTTCTGGAGCGGGATGGAAGAATCAGTGGGGAGGCACGTACAAGGATG
The DNA here is from genome assembly GCF_947034865.1 of Barbatula barbatula. NCBI lineage: Eukaryota > Metazoa > Chordata > Actinopteri > Cypriniformes > Nemacheilidae > Barbatula > Barbatula barbatula. The sequence continues at coordinate 1,946,420 of NC_136771.1, read as the reverse complement.
CCCCCGCTGTGTGTTGTTTAAGTCCCGACGAAACGTGAGGGCCCCCATGGTTCCGGTGAGGCCCAGAGCCCCATTGCATATGGTGGCTATGGATTTCTTGACCTTGAGTCGTCCAACAGATCGTTATCAGAACATCTTGGTCGTTACGGATTTGTTCACCAAGTATGCCTGGGCCATACCGACCTTAGATCAGACCGCCACCACCACTGCCAACGCTCTGTGGAGACATGTCTTCCAGCCCTTTGGATGTCCCGAAACACTCCACTCGGACCAAGGGCCGAACTTCGAGTCCCGTGTCATCCAAGAACTATGCCAACTGTACGGATGCAGGAAGACCCACACCACTCCATACCACCCACAGGGAAACGGGGGATGCGAACGTTTCAATCAGATGCTTCTGAGTTTACTGGGGACTCTGGATGCGGACCACCAGGGTTATTGGACGGATAGCCTCCCGGCCCTGGTGCAGGCCTATAACAACAGCGTCCACAGCACTACGGGTTATGCCCCTGCTTACCTGATGTTTGGGAGACATGTGCGTTTACCCATGGATCTGCTCCTTGGAGCAGCAGTGGTCGAGGCCCCCGCCACCACCACCGAATGGGTACACCGACACCACCGCCAACTCCACTCTGCGTATGAGAAAGTGTCCAAACATCTCGACGTGGCCGCCCAGAAGAACAAGCGTCTGTATGACCGTACTGCCAGAGAGGCCCCCTTGTTACCCGGAGAACGGGTGCTGGTGCGAGATAACCGGCGCCAGGGGAAGGGGAAGCTCAGCGACCGGTGGGAAACCGTGCCATATGTGGTAGAGCAACGACAGAGACCTGACCAGCCCGTCTACACCATCCGGCCAGAGGGGAAGGCCGGCCCTGTGAGAATTCTGCACCGAAACTTGCTTCGCCCCTGCCCAAACTATCCGCGGCAAGAGACTGAGGAGCCGCCGGCGCCTGTGGCCCCTGCACCACCTTGGGTGGGTTGGGCTACGTTCCCTAGAGCCCCTACTCCTGAACTCAGGGAGGAAGAACCCGCTGCTCCAGCTCGACGCTCCCAGCGGGAGACCCGAGGAGTACCTCCTATCAGGTATAGAGAATAGGAGTCTAGACCCCGTTCTCGGGACTAGAACGGATCCGGTGGGGGAGGATGTCACCGGGTGAACGAACCAGGAACCGAAGAGAGACTGCGACTCGTTGTTAGGGGGAAGAAATGCCGGTGCGACACCATAACGAGCGCCAGCTGAAGCTAATGATTAGCGCTTCATTGAAGCATGTGCTTCAGTATAAAGAGAGAGGCTGAAAGCATGGTAAAGAAAGAAGAGGAAGGGGGAAGAGAGTGTTCGTGCAGTTGTGAAGCGCTGTAGGAATGCTCGAGGATCATCGTGGTGGCGGTGAGTGGTGAGTGAGGAACAGAAACTGTACCAGCTGGGGAGACCATCGAGCACGGGTTTTATCGTTTGGAACTACTAACCTTTGGATCATTCGCCCTATGAAGAGGAGAGAAACGAGTTGATTAATCGCTGTAAAGAGAGAGTGAGTTTGCAGTGTCTGATAGAGTGAAACCAACACGTGTGAGGATTTACCAGAGTGATTTATGCACGAGTGTGGTGAGATCGAACAACTGTTTTCTCTGAGTCTCTGATGGATGAAACTGGTCTATAACCTTGAAGATGTATTCGAATTGAACTGTCCCCGTAGTTGTTTCCAGGACCCTAACGATCGTGTGCCTGGCGTAGAGGAGGAAGGAGAACTCAATGCTCCGTTGTTGCCACGAATCACGAGCACTGTATCCCGCCTCAGCGAAAACCCAGCCTTGCCAATTCTCCCGATGATGCCGTTCCAGTATATCCAGAACGAGAGTGGAGGCTGGTAAAGTACCCGGTTTTTGTCTCACCTACTACTGCCTGCCTCACTATCGAATTGTCCGTCCCTTACAGGGAGTAAAGAGGGAGCTACTGTGACGAGTTGGATGGTGGCTTTGTGAGCACGTTGACGAATCCAAGTCCAGAAGCTGCCTGCCCCACGAGTAATTCCACGAGTCTGACGACGAGGAAAGTCCCGATCGGTCCCACGAGCCTGCTTAGAGAGGAGTATACTCACCTGGAGAACGGAAAAGCACCTACCGGCACCCCCCCTTCCTCACATTCGTCCACGCTACAGCCACAGGCCCACCAAGAGAGGAATATCCTTACCTGAAGGACGGAGAAGTACCTACCAGCCCCCGCTTCTTCATTGCGTCCACGCTACAGCCACAGGCCCACCAAGAGAGGAATATCCTTACCTGAAGGACGGAGAAGCACCTACCAGCCCCCGCTTCTTCATTGCGTCCACGCTACAGCCACGAGCATCCCCACCCCTGCTTTTATCCCTTTTAGATTAATAAAGAAACTTACCTTTTAAACTCATCCTTGTTGTCCGCCTCTTGGTGTTCTCTGGTGTCTGCTCCTCCGGAGTGTGGTAAATAACCCTCGGCCCTGTCACCGGGTGACATAAGTGTGAACTTCTACGCCACTGGCAAACACGGTGTAATGATTGTTGCTGCAACAAATAGTCATCTGAAATGCAAGACATAAAATATAAAACTTTCAACCAACAAACCAAGAAAAGTCAGATTTTCTTGGACTTCTAGTTGATCACATTAAGCATTTAAAAAGTGTATGTACAGGGATTATAAAACTGCATGTCTACCTGAAAATGTTGTCCGCTTGTATATGGCATTTCGTCATGTTGTTCTGGTTCTCCCCACTCTCCCTTCTCATAGTTGTTTAGCACGACAACATTCTTGTCAAAATGACAATGGTAGTTGAACGCAACTCCAGTTTTGTGCCGCAGACTAACTTCTAAACTGTGGGTGAAAAGAGAAGAGTACAGTGTTAACCTGGAGAAGTTGAGTGTACTTCAACATTTTGAGGATACCGGTTTCCCGTAAAAACATTAAGTAATGTGTATTTGATATTTGAGTAAAGTGAACTTAAAAGGTTCAGCCCATCCCAGGGGGATTGCACTAAATTCTAAGTAGACTGAACTTAAAATAATGAGTTTATTAGTTATTAATTGTTGTCTGAACTCACTCATCAAGTATAATTAAATACTGCTGACTCATTACTTAAGTTATTATAATACTGTTCACTTTACTAAAGAAAAGTTAGGAAGTCATTAAACTACCATTATGGTGATCAGGGTTTGCTTTAGTTGGGCTCTTGACTCTTTGCTTCTTTTTCTTTAATTACTAATTCAGTGCTTCAGAAATAAAATTCTCTCATTGATAAAACAGAGGTCGTCATAAAGAAAGTTAAGAGTACATTTTAATATAGGTGTCAGGATCTGGGTATCCTCCCTACTCTCCCGTTAAACACACAGAAGCTGTTGAAAAAAGATCAAGTTTGATCCATTTCTTACTTGTGAAAATATTTCAGTTCATAAATGCACAAGGATTGTGTCGAATTGAAGGCTGGTTAACTGACACACTTAGACAATCAACACTCATCATACAAACCTCAACAATGGTGAAAATCATCAGCGAAACAGATCAACTGCAATGCATGCTGGGAATCATGAATGAGTTTTGTGCAATGATGTTACCCAGCATGCTTTGCAGCATGAAGTTTTATTTTGTTGATTGTCACCATAGTTTACATTTAAATGTAGTCATTTAGCAGATGCTTTTATCTAAAGAGTTCAGGGAGCAATAAGCGATATGTCATACAGGAGCAATAATAAAATCGGTGCTAATACAAAGTTACTAGTTTCAACAAAAGCTAAACCACTACCTGTTGAGAGAAGAGAGATGGTTAGTGTAGCTTTTCTTTTCATTATCTGTCAAGTATTCACAGAAGAGATGTGTTTTAAGTAGTTTTTTGAAGGTTGTGAGAGATGTGGTTGACCGGACCGAGTTGGGAAGAATGGTTCACCAGGAAGTTGTGAAGGAGAATGAGCTGGAAAGAGATTTACTGCCCTTATGAGAAGACGCAATACAAGACGCCGGTCATTGGCTGAAAGCAGGGTTCTTGATGGGGTGTAGTAGGGTGTGAAAGTATGCCGTTGCCGATCCAGTGATACAGTGGTCCTGTAGGCAAACATCAGTGACTTGAATCTGATCCGGGCTTCAACCGGTACCCAGTGGAGAGAGATGAAAAGGGGTGTCACATGAGCCCTTTTGGGCTGTTGGAAGACGAGGCGTGCTGCTGCGTTTTGAACCAGCTGAAGTGGTTTGATAGCCTTTGCAGGAAGACCAGCAAGGAGAGCATTGCAGTAGTCCAACCTTGAGATTACCAGGGCCTGGACAAGGAGTTGTGCTGCATGCTCAGTGAGATAGGGTCTAAACTTTCGAATGTTGAATAAGGCATAAACAGCCACACAGATTTCTTTGCTTTTTACCCCAAACAATTGTGTTTTAACACACTGTTTCAGCAGTTACAGAGAACCTAAGCAAGCATTCTAGTAGTACTGTAGAGCCAAGAGTCCAACTTAAGCAAACACTGGACACCATAATGGTAGTCTGGTTACATTTTAACCTTTTTTTATTAATTCACTGGTTGTTTTTTGTCTTTTAACTCAACTATTTCAGTTAACTCATTTTTTGTGGATTGTACTCTTCGGGCATACAGTGTAGCATTGCAGGGGTGGACTTTTAGCAGATCTTTTGAAATGTGTTATTTCATGTGCAACAAAGAGAAATGCTGATGTCAAACCTTTTTGCATGAAAATAGATAAGTCCTTGGATAACAATGGTTTTGCCAGCATACAGTCCACCATAGATGATGCTTTTGTACGGGATCCTCTGAATGGGTGTCAGAATAAACATTTTGATATGCTGTAATGGGATTCTGCATAAAACTACTGTTTAGCCCTTTTATCCACGTTGAATCATCTAAGTAATTGTATTTACAGTACATTGTGTTTAACAGTAAGCAGCTTCCTGTAATCTTTAAACTACATGTAAAACAAAATCACCATAATGAGATCATTTTCAAAATCACCATAATAATGATTTGTCTTCAAAGGATGTTTGATAACTTACAAAGTTTCCGGGAATTGGAGCGTACAGAGGCTGTTAATGAAATGAAAAATAAAATGTTTTTCCAGCAAAATACAATTTTTAAATCAAACTGATTGGAAGTGGAAAAACTAGAATGCGGGGGTCATTTTCAACAGCAATGTTGTATTGCAACTGAGCTGATATTGCAGTTAACAGCATCAAATAATATGACACTGTATCTGTTATAATATACAGTTATTCTTACCTTACTTCTTGATTAAATCTCAAATGATTCGTTTGGCGAATCATCAGTCATTATCCCCTACTTTCCGCCAGCCTACTCTGATCTGATTGGTCAAATGGTCTAGTCTGCTATATGATTGGTGTCCAGCGGATGAGGCTCACTATCTACAGTAGCTATGTCCCAATCCGGGGGCTGGATCCTTAGAGGGCTGCATTTTAAGTAGGGCTGTTCCATTCAGATTTTTTTGGAGTCGATTCCGAATCCAATTCCTAGCTGCGGTTTTCGATTCCTGCCTAATGTGAATCCACCATTAAACAGACGTCCAAGTAAACCTGTTGTGAGACTGTGCTTTATACAGGCCTACATGTAATTGTCTTCACGCAGTTAGAGTAAGAGAAGACAGTCCGTTTACAGTCTGTCTGAAAAGCAAATGTACTTATATGATTTGTTAAATGTACATCTTATTATATCTGCATTTGCTTTTATGATGCAGAGTATTTCACAGCTCTAGACTTCTTGCATCAGCTTTTTCTGAAGTCTGCCCTGTTTTAGACAAGAAACTAATATCATTTAGTTGATCAATGACATCAGCTAAGGGTTTATAAAGGCTCTTAAAGAGGAGTTGATTCCTTTAATGGATTGGACTCAACTCTCAATGCCTTGGATTCGAATCCATTCTCAGCCCCAATTTAAAAGACCTATTGCATCAAAGCAGCCAGACTTAAGGCTGGTAAAGCTGTCCTGATTCTAAGGTTGCTTCAAATGCGATCCTATTTCTACAGGGTTTTAAGGTTAGAGTGAACGTATCCTTCACAGCTTTGGCTATTTCCAAGATTCATTGCACGCCTGTAACGAACATTTGAGTGTTTTAATAATAAGCAAGATGTTTTTCACTAACATTGTTGGTGCATTACTTTGTTTTCAATTTCTAAGGAAAGTAAATTGAATATACTGTTGGGCTATCTTAATATATAAACATGTCATATTCTCTCAATTTAAACATCACTTTTCAGGCTACTTATTTGTTCAAAAAGGTAAAAAATGTATCTGCTGTATCCTGCTGCTGTCGCCACACAATGAGGTTTTCCACAAGGCTAGGCCATCTCATTGTAGTTTGCTTCTTGGACTTTTGAGGCCGTGTGCTTTGAAGATAAAGACTCGTTGTTAAATCTGCAACTTTAGAAGGTTGCAGCCCCGGGAATTGGGACAGAGATAGTTGGGGAGTTTTTAAACTTAGTCAATAGTGACACTACAACAAATCAAAAGACCCAAATCAAACACTAATCAAAAGGATGGTGGTTTGATGAAATGTCAAGTTTTCAGCATTAATCGATGGCGAATTTTGAATGAATGGTTTCTTGCTGTCAGGGCAGGTAAGATCTGGATAACATCTGCTAAACATCCTAGAAAAGGCCATTTTACATACGGTCTTAATTCTAAACATATTACAGACATCTTATGGATGTTATTAAGCCATCTGACTTCTCAGAAATGTAGTGCAGATGAGCAAACAAAAAATATGTCTTGCAGATTTAAATGCAGACATCAGATGGATATCTGACAGATGTATGTGTGCTATCAGGGAGTTCAATGGCAACATCAATGTTTAAACAATAATTTAGAATTGATGAATTTACAATGATTCAATGGTCACTTGCTATCAGGGTTTGGTTTACTCAATAGTGGTAAAGAGTTGCATGCATATGTTTGTTTCTCACCTCAGGAAACTGAACGAGAACTAAATTTACATCCACCATTCCACTCACATGGATGCTGTCCACGCGAGAGAACAAAACACGGTGTTTGTATTCCCAGAGGGGTTTCCCATTGGCACTTATCTAGTCAAACAAAAACATTATTATCCCTCCAAAAGATAAACACCTGTGCTGGTAGACATTGAACATATATTTTTTTGCCTGCCTAACAAAGTCAAGAACAAACCTTGTAATGCTCATGTGTGACAAAAATCTGAAGTGCAAATGGTTTGCCTCTAGGGAACGGACATTCTTCGGCGCGTTCTTCTGAGCCCCAGGAGCCGTTCTGTAAGGTGTTGTGCACTACATACTCATGACCATTCTCATAGCGTGGGTTAACATGCAGAACGACATCGGAACAGTGCAGAAGGTTCACCTGAAAACTTAAGATGAAACTGTAACAAATCATTCTAATCATTCTGACTTTCACATGGGTCTGAACCTGATTTTCTATTTGAAGGTCTTATTTTAGGACACTTAAATGGAAAAATAATAAATTTGATCCTTTACTAAAACATCCAATACAGTACAACATAAAATATCTTTGTTTTTTGGTCGATCAGATGTTACTTTCATATTATTGTTTGCTCACAGTTTGCTTTATTATTATTTTTATTACCTTTAAAAACCATTTTAATGTTGTTTCTTCTCTGCAATCATTTTCTTGTAAAGCACTTTTAAATACCTGTGTACATGAACTGCAGTGCATAAACATTCTTGCATTGATTTACCTGTTGGAATCTGCCTGAACTCGTCCACATACAGTAATAATCATTCCTTCCAATAATCCCCCCTGGACCTCATAAGCGTCAAGCTGTGTGGAAAACATTTTTATCATCTAAATACTTACTTCATTTTTAAAATCAGATTTATGCAAGTAAAACAGTGTCATGATTCTGCCTTCTCTTGTCTTGGTTTTCTGGTCTAGGGGCAGAATCATGACAGTCTCACGTGTTTTATGTGGAGAGAAACATATTATTGTCAATCAGGACATAATATGCATTCTCTCCAGTCTCGTCATTGGCCCCGCCCCTCTCGTTTCTAGTATAGCTTTCCTCCTGTGTCTCATTACCCACACCTGCCCAGCGTTATCTCCTTTGTTACACAATTTAATGCCCTCTTGACTATTGTCTTGTGCTTGTTCGTTGTACATGTTTCCTGTCCTGTATGGTGTGTTACAAGTTCATGTACCTGTACACTGTATGTTTATTTCCAAGTTCCTTGTTTGGTTTTCCTTTTTGGTTTTTATGGCCCACTTGTGGGAAGTGTTTGTTTTCAGTTCTTGTATCAAGTTTGGTTAGTGTTTAACACTATTAACACCGTTAATATCTTAATTATATTATTGAGAATTAACAATGTTACCATTATTGAGATTCATTTCAATATTCTTGATATTTGTGTGTTAATAAGATTTGTAGGAGTTGAAAGGGTTCAAAGTGTCTATATCTGAAATTCTCAGATTAAGTTGTGCTGGTTCATCTACGATAATGAATCATAAATACTATACATTCACTCTTACATATAATTCTTCCACAATTTAGAAAATTCACATCAACATTGGAATTATGAACTCTGTATAATACAGCCAAAAGAATAACATCATGTTCTCTCATGATGACCGTAACTCTCCATAACAATATGAGCTCCAACAGTCAGAGAGAGACAAAGATTAAAAAACACTGATTTAAAATGATTGGATACTTACCGAATCGAAAACTGGCTGGAACATTGTGCTAACGGTTCTCTTCAGCTTGTGTTCAAGGTGGACTGTCTGTAGTGTGTTTGTCAGGAGTGACTACATCAGCCTTGGTATAAAACCTGTATAAGTAAACCTTTGTTGGTTAGCAGTTGCTGATTAACTGAACTTTGGGCATTGCACGGACATCATACTATGGAGGGATTTTTCAGTCAAATTATAAACTAAAAGTCTAAATTTGAAACAAAGTCCAAGTTGAAAATAAATTTGGTATATGGGATTGGGCATTTGGACACACACTATAAAACACTTGCACATACATACAAACTCTGCACACACACAAGTCTATAAAACACTCGCACATACATACAAACTCGATGCGTGCAAAACACATCTATAAAACACTCGCACATACATATAAACTCTGCACACACACAAGTCTATAAAACACTCGCACATACATATAAACTCTAAACACACACAAGTCTATAAAACACTCGCACATACATATAAACTCTGCACACACACAAGTCTATAAAACACTCGTACACTCGATGCGTGCAAGGCCAGATTAACACTTCGCTGTACCCTGAGTAAAAATATTCAAGGGGCCCATCATCACAACCTCAGGATCACCATAATCTGGCAAAATACAGAATAAATTACAGTAATAGTCAATATACTCAATAATTCAATAACTAACTGCCATCAAGTGCATTTTGATGTACAGATGTGCAAATGCTCATAGAACTACAGATGCACCACTATGTTCTCTTGTCAAGACCACTCAGTCATTATGTTATGAAAACAAAACACATCGGCATCAATATCATTTGGCAAAATTGACCCACTACATAGTCACAAAAAATAAATAAGCAACGACTTTCAAAGCATCCAATATTTATTTAACAACACCTTCTCCAAACACAAATGCATAGAATTGATAGAGCCATCACAGAGGAAGTCCACAGACAAGACACAAACAAAAATCCATTGAATCCATCTCCTATAGAATCAAGTAGCATTTTGGTCCTCAGCTAATTTTAAACAGAAATCACCGTCACCTCAGAATTCAACAGGACAATCAAGTTATAGCGCAATATAAACATTTGGAAATCTGCTGTTTTCTCGCAACAACAATAAACAAACAAAATTAACAGTATTTTCATGGAGCCATTACAAGGAAAAATGTATCAAATGCAGTATCATCTGCTCCTAAACTCTTTTGAACTGGTTTTAAAACAGAAAACAACCTGTCACATCACAGTTCAACAAGACAGGCAAGGGTTAAACATTTTAGTGCAATATAAACATTTGGAAATCGGTCAATTTATCTCAATTAGACAAGACAAAAATAAATGCTAAATAATCTGGCAAAATACACAATTTGAATCCTAGATAATGGAGAAGAGCATGTTTAAACTTGAAATGCTTGATTTCATTTGGCGAACATCTTACACGAGCATTTCTCTGGACTTTGAATGTGAAACAGGTGCTGCTCGCAGACTCGACGAGCGGTTCAGATGCGGTTAGACTCGAGACCCATCACCTTCGCTCTCAGGGCTGTGAACATTAGCTCGAGCCGGCAGTGAAGAAATGTTCTGGCTAGCTGAGCTGTCCTCGTTGACGGGCGGTGCCTTAGCAGACTAGTTGCTAATGCTAACGTTTACTAGCGTAAAGAAATTGCCTATTTTCGGTATACAGTTTACATTTTCTGCGTTCCTGATATCGTTCTCCCTTTTAAGTTCCCGATTAGCGCTCCCATTTAGCTACTCCGTGATTAAATTTTTTTAGTCGTGTTGTGTTGTAGCGCTTGCCGTCACACGACCGGCTCAGTGCACATTGATTGGTGTTACCGCCCGCGGGGCCCTTTAGAGGTCGGGGGCCCCTGGGCAATTGCCCATATGGTTAATCCGGCCCTGCTCGTATGAGTAAATGTGCCAGTTAAACAGAAGCCGGAGACAATGGAAAACGCTGTTAAAGAAATCGGCTATATCTTCATTGCAACTTGCGCAAGCAAGTAAAGGACTAAGGAACTTCAATGCCATTATAGCTCTCAGTGTTAAATGTGTTTTGCACGCATCCAGGGCCGGATTAACCATATGGGCAATTGCCCAGGGGCCCCCGACCTCTAAAGGGCCCCGCGGGCGGTAACACCAATCAATGTGCACTGAGCCGGTCGCGCAACGGCAATCGCTACAACACAACACGACTCAAAAAATGTGTAGCTAGTGGGAGCGCTAATCGGAAATTTAAAAGGGAGAAGGATATCAGGAACGCAGAAATTTTTAAATATATACCGAAAATAGGCAATTTCTTTACGCTAGTGTAATGGAAATTTTCTAGTCTAGCTTCTTGATGTGTCTGTCTATATGTTTACGAAGTGTTTATCTATGTTTTCTTTTCAAATGTTATCATGTTTCTCTCTATACGCGTCATACCACTCTGCCTTTGCCCTCGAGCAGGGGCCAAGATGTTCTGTTTGGAATAATGGACATCACTTCTCGTAAACCAGCTAGGGGGCAAAGGGAGGGGGTGTCACGTTTTAATATATACTCTGTGTGCAGGAGGAAAGAGCGCCTTTTCTCTGCACCATCTCATTGCTTATGATGCAGATTAAACGACAATAAAATAATTTGCAAAGTAACCTCACCTCTCTGTGTATTCCGTTTGTCAAAAGTTGACTCAATTAAGGAATAAGAAAATTCCACAACACTAGTAAATGTTAGCAACTAGTCTGCTAAGGCACCGCCCGTCAACGAGGACAGCTCAGCTAGCCAGAACATTTCTTCACTGCCGGCTCGAGCTAATGTTCACAGCCCTGAGAGCGAAGGTGATGGGTCTCGAGTCTAACCGCATCTGAACCGCTCGTCGAGTCTGCGAGCAGCACCTGTTTCACATTCAAAGTCCAGAGAAATGCTCGTGTAAGATGTTCGCCAAATGAAATCAAGCATTTCAAGTTTAAACATGCTCTTCTCCATTATCTAGGATTCAAATTGTGTATTTTGCCAGATTATTTAGCATTTATTTTTGTCTTGTCTAATTGAGATCAATTGACCGATTTCCAAATGTTTATATTGCACTAAAATGTTTAACCCTTGCCTGTCTTGTTGAACTGTGATGTGACAGGTTGTTTTCTGTTTTAAAACCAGTTCAAAAGAGTTTAGGAGCAGATGATACTGCATTTGATACATTTTTCCTTGTAATGGCTCCATGAAAATGCTGTAAATTTTGTTTGTTTATTGTTGTTGCGAGAAAACAGCAGATTTCAAAATGTTTATATTGCGCTATAACTTGATTGTCCTGTTGAATACTGAGGTGACGGTGATTTCTGTTTAAAATTAGCTGAGGACCAAAATGCTACTTGATTCTATAGGAGATGGATTCAATGGATTTTTGTTTGTGTCTTGTCTGTGGACTTCCTCTGTGATGGCTCTATCAATTCTATGCATTTGTTTTGGGAGAAGGTGTTGTTAAATAAATATTGGATGCTTTGAAAGTCGTTGCTTATTTATTTTTTGTGACTATGTAGTGGGTCAATTTTGCCAAATGATAATGATGCCGATGTGTTTTGTTTTCATAACATAATGACTGAGTGGTCTTGACAAGAGAACATAGTGGTGCATCTGTAGTTCTATGAGCATTTGCACATCTGTACATCAAAATGCACTTGATGGCAGTTAGTTATTGAAATATTGAGTATATTGACTATTACTGTTATTTATTCGGTATTTTGCCAGATTATGGTGATCCTGGGGTTGTGATGATGGGCCCCTTGAATATTTTTACTCAGGGTACAGCGAAGTGTTAATCTGGCCCTGTCTTCAACAGTCAACTTTGAGATGCCATGTAATTCCAGACCTTAACCAGGACTAAACCACTGAAAAGGCATCCAAATGAAAACATTTAAAACACTTCATCTTCAACTACCAGTTACAATTACATTTAATGAACATGTAGGATATGTTGTAATATCACATCCATGTCTTTCGTCTTCTTTCTCTCTCTTTCACTGTTACCTATATGGCTATAAACATTTTACTAAATAAAGTATAGGTACTTTTGACAACAACACTTGGAACAATATGGGTGGCAAAAGAGAAGCAGTGAAAACGTTCACTTTATTACCTTTAAATCTTCCAAGGATTCTCAAAGTCATTCAGGTCTGACTGGGATCGAAGGAGTTTAGGTGGTATACTGGACTTCTTGGCAAACTTTTTTTGGACCCACTTTCTGGATTTATACCCACCAGCTCCTGTTGTAAACATAGCAAATATGTATAACCTTACTTCGCTTGGAAAATTTGTCTTCAATGCTGATCCTGATCCTATGTCTTACGACTTTTGGTAGTTGTCTCCTTTAGAAAATAAGTATTAGTAAGAGAAAAAAATAATAATAAGATTGGATGTAGTTGATACTTATGTGTTTATTTTCCTATGTGCTGTATACAGCTGTCTGTTTCCACGAGCATTCTGTCAGTGATGCTACAGTCACCTTCAGTAAGGACGAGATTTCAACACTGCTAATCGCAAAACAAAACTCAACGAAAAGCTTTTTGTATTCATTTGTTATTTATAGACCTCGAAGTGTTTTTAGTTTGTGATTAATATTATACGAGATCACATGAGGCACATTAACCCAGTGAATAATTTTATGCCATCCAATGTCCAGACCTGTGACCATCACAGCAGCCTCAGTCATGTCCTTACTGTATTTACTGTACATGATCTGTTTGTGTTTGTCTCCCCCTGCTGGTCAGTATCAAACATGCCATTAAACCCACCTCGAGTTCTGATGTTCTGGTACATTTTGACTTTCTGATAATAAAACGGAAGAACTGATCAGAAAATGAAAGTTGGTGTCGTAGGTATGTGGAAGGTTGTCAGAATGTTGCTAAATGGTTACTTACTAACCCAAGACAAAAAATAAAAGTAAAAACTATGGTGGTCAATGGTGCCACAGAACTATTTGCTTTCCCACATTCTTCAAAGTTTCTTCTTTTGTGTTCAGCAGAACAAAGAAATGTGAACAGGTTCGAAACAACTTGAGTTTGAATAAATCGAGTAAACCACAATTCAATTATTTTGGTGATGGCTGGAAATCTTTATACAGTATGTGTATTGGTTTTATCTTTATACATTATTTGTATTGGTTTTAGTATTGGTGGCAGGTCACGTAGACGCTGCTGCTGAAACCGTGACCGGCATCATCAGCTGTCTATATCCAGTGGAAACATCTGAGAAAGACAAAGAAAGATACGGCATAAACTACATCTCTGGTTGCAGATACCTGCTGTGGGATCACAAAATCAAACTGGTTATGTAAGAAGTGTTACTGTCATCTGTTAATATCTTTAGGTGAGAAACGTTCTCATGAACGGCACAGCAAAGTACAGGATTCTGTCCAAGTTCAAGCAAAACAAGCAATAATGCTTCAGTCTTATAATCATAAATGTCTGATATAACATGAGCCAGTTTCTGTAATAAAATATGAAAGATTATCCAGAGCATGAGCAGAAATGTTCAGATTGACAATATGAATTCAAGCTTCTGTCCGGTTGAACTTTACTAATCAATTATATATTAGATTTTCATGCAAAACGATTCACAGGTAGAAATAATACTAGTATAAAATCAGATGAAGTCAGAAGAAAGCTGATGGTGACATCACTGTGACATCATCGTGTTAACTGTGTGATGCAGTTTCAGATTGGGTGATCATGCTTTGTGTGAGTTGGTGTTGAAATCATGACCAAATGATTAGATGATCTCTTGTAATTATGTTGGCTTGAGAGAGCCAACATACTGTTATGCTAAATAAACTTATTATTATTCTTCCGACAAAAATTTTCTGCCTGCTACTCCTCCTAGAGCTTTTAAGCTACAGCCACTAAACTTCACACGCATCTTCAGTCTGGTCTCACTCGAGTTGCTATATCTTTTCTAAGGGATTGGACTTACGGTTTTCCTAAAAATGCCAATCAAACTCTCAAAAAAGTCCCATTGACTTACATTGACGGAATGTTCAGGGGAGATGTTTATGTTCCAAATGTCAACTGACAACTTACAAAAATAAACATTCACACACTCTCTATAAATCTCTGCATTCATCTCTACCTACCTATCTTACTACTATTTATCTCTTTATCTTTTTATCTGTTTATCTTTTTATCTTTCTTTTTATCTCTTTAGCTCTTTTTCTTTCTTTTTATCTCTTTGTCTTTTTATCTTATTATCTCTTTATCTTTTTATTAACCTCTTCTCCTTTCTAGCTCTTTTCTTAAAATATTTCTTTCTTTAAAATTATTAACTTTAATTATTAAATTTCTTTAAAATTAGACCTGCCTATCTACTTATCTTTTTATCAATTTTTCTTTTTATCTATAACACTAACCTCTTTTTCCTTTCTATCTCACAATTCAAACTTTTTCACCAGACTTTCTCAAGCCAACATAAAGTTTGTTCACAAACTTTTCCTCATCTAGTTTATATCATTAGAGTGAATTTGGGTTCACACGCTGTAAGTTACTAATAGTAAAAGATCAAGTGTACAGCATGACTGCAATGCTAGTGACTTGAGATCAAATGTAGAAATGCAATGTGAATGTGTAAATGAATGCAGCCGACCGGATTGATAATATTCATGACCCTGTAAATGTCAAAGCGTGTGTGTCGGGCACGCACTGCTGATTGGCTGTTGATAGGTTTTAATTGTCAGATGGAGTTTTGGATTGGTCATAAATGAGTCAGTAATGAGCGTGATGAATGATGAAGAAGCACTTAATGTGACTCATTTCTGCAGCTGTAAATGATGATTATTAAAGATTATGATGTCAGTATTAACTCTGAGCAATGTGCTGAGGCTTTGGAATGTTAATTCTTGTATTATTCTGCCTGTTTTTCATCTTGAATGATAAATTCATATGGAAGTTACAATTTAAATGCTTTTTATGTCTTGAAATGGACAGAAGAGAGCAGACGGGTGAACAGGATTCAAAGTGTGAATGGGCCTATCAAACACTCAATTGTAAACATTGATGACTTGATTTGCAAGGTTTTACAAAGATTTACAAAGGTGATGCGATACTTTACTGCACAAATCAAGTTTAGTAAAAACACACTGTATTTGCACGTTAATGTTGTTTTTTGGAAGCTGTCAGCTGTGTTAATTGATATATGATTTTTTATTTCTCATAGTTTACGGTTATGTGTATCTTAATTTACCTATGACAAGAGCCCTCACAAAGGGCCCCCATACGTCTAGGACCGGCACTGATTCCTCCTCATTCCACATTCCGTGGTTTACCTTTAAAGTTGACTATTTGTTGACTTCTTAAATTAGTTTAAGACAAGCACTGCACCTGTTCCCCCACAGTGTTGTATTGTCTGTAGTTCTAACAAATTGTTGTCAGATTTTTGGGTGTGGCCTGATTTATTACTTTAGAAATGGCAGGTAAGGGCCAACAGTGTACAGTTTAACAAATCAGACCTTCATATGATCCAACCTCTCCAAACCTTTCATCCGATGATTTTCAAAACCCATATTTATTTTACTTTGTATCAGAGCAATGATATAAATTATATGGATTATCAGAGCTTCTTAATGTGGCTAAATATGTAGTTGGGCAGAGCTGATGAATGAAGGTTTAGTTTTGGTTTCACTGCTTGTATTTATCTAAGAGTCTCTTTATGTGCAGTCTTATTAAGGGTTACACACTGAAGTTGGAAGCATGTCTTTCGCAGGCACAGGAACACAAGGGAAAAATGATTCTCTAAGTGAGTGTCTCTAAGCTGTGTTTTGGTTATTTTATTGAGTCTTTTGATGTTCTTATGTTTTTTCACTTTATTAGTTTGTCGTTTGATTGGACCAGTTTCAACTATTGTTGGAGGTGGTGTCACTGGTGAGTAATGTTCTAAACTACAACAATTGTTCTCAAGTAGAACCATAAAATCTACACGGCGAAAAATGTTCTGTAGTTTTTTGTGGAAAAATACCGGAAGCTGTGGTTGCCAGTAAAATGTCTGTTGTGTTTATGTAACTCACTGACACTGAGTCTTTCTTTATGTTCAAGTCTTTGTTGTGTTTTAGCTTTGTATTTGTTTCTTTATTCCAATAAATTGCCCTTGGTGTATTGCAACTATAACTTGTAGAATAAAACATATTGAACATTATTCAGATTTGAGCATATTTCAGTGAAATATGTTGAATCAAGTAAATTTATGGAGTAGTTTATAGACTTGTTCTTTTTCCTCCCCAAGGTGTTTGTTTATTGACGGCAGATCCAAAAACGAGAGTTTCTACTTTTGGTAAGCCATGCATCATTCATATCATAATCAAAATTACACGAGTAAATAAAGAAATTGATTTATGCATCGCAATTATCATCATTTTGCATTAAATAGAAGTTCAGTTGGCATCTCTTCTTTGTCTAAACGTACAATTTATTTTGTTTTTTTCAGTTGCAGGAGGAGGATGTTTATATTTGGGTATGCCGTTCATTTTAATTAATTAATTATTTTCCGAGCTAAAAAAGAACATTTCTCACCCTGAACATTGTTTCTTTGTTGGGATGTTAGGTGGGGTTGCAAGTAATTTAACATCCTCTGTCCTTAACTCAGCCACAGGCTGCAACTCCACATCCAGCGGTCAGAAGTGATTCATCAGGAATACAGTGCTTGAGATTCATTTACATATAAACGCTATGAATGCGTGCTAAGTGAACATGCATTGATCTCTGTTGCCACCAGTCTTTGTTAAGAACCTGAATAAAGACGTTATACATTTTGGACTGTCTTTCATTTCATGAATTTTTTTGGAGTCAAACCCAAAGACAACACAACAGAATAAGAAAAATACACCCCATTGATGACATGAAATAAAGATCAAGAGCGGCCGCTAAGAGAGTAATAGTGTAATAGATAATAAATAATGATCAGCAGCTTTTGACTAACTTAACCACTGGGCACATGAAACCTTCCAACAATCTAACAAGAAAGGTTTTTATTAAAAAAGGTTTAAAACTGAAACTATATTGTGTCCATAACTTTAAGCCCGCCCATTCAAATGTTATTAAAAGTTGTATTCAAATTAAGTTCTTTCACAATTTCCAAAAGTCAAACATCTTGAACACAAATAAACCTGGAAAGCTAATACGCCTTTCATTTACAATAAATGTATTTTCTTCTAAAATAAATAAAACCCTTTACATTTAATATGATTAAAAATACCAATTTCCATACCTCACAAATTACAGCGTTTTACTGTAAGCCATATTCTAGGGGTCAGTTGATGGTGAAGCTGAGTTCCACATGCATGTTGCTGGTTCAACACAACAATTATAAACATTAAATAAATAAAATATTTTATCTAGAAGCGAATGCTCACCCAGACCTGCCTGAAACGTTGTTACGGACTGACGCGAGTTGAGTTTGATGTTGTTGTTTCTTTGTGATCTGCAAATCCAAACACGTGCACAACGTCGAAAAAAAGACAACATAAGTCCTAATTATTAGTAATTCTGTTCCAACTAGAGGCAACAAATGTGGTGTTTATAGTGGGATTTATTGTCTTTGAGTCGCGACGAGACATGACGTAACACTGGTTGATCAAGAAGGGCCGAAGCACTCGTGGTATTTATTATGTTTCCATTCCCTGCTGTAATGCCAGCTTGTTTATATCGTCTATAGTGTTGGTGAAAACACTGCATTATGCATGACTACATCATGACTACAAATAGCGATGTCACATTGTGAAACAATACGCACCTGCACAAACATGCCGACCCAGCTTTAACAAAAAAGAAACTTTTTTAAACAAACTTTTTTCAAACAGATTTGCATGCATTTGAAAAGCATACTATCATGTGCAAAATGATTTTCCCTGATGTGATGTAGATGTTTCCTGTGCTTGATATCTTTTTGCAGTCTGTCATGAGAGAGCTTTGTAATGTTTAGAAGAATGAGTTGTATTTGTCTCAAAGGTGTGTGAGCTTTCTAATGTTTCACACTCACTCAATTGTCAGTTTACCCTCATTGTGAAAATGTTCTTTCGTTTTTAAGCAAAAAATACCGGCGGCTGTGATTGCCAGTAAAACTTCAGAAAAGACCTTGTGTATGACCTTAATACATTTGAGTCTTTTATATTAAGAGTACTTCTTCATCTAAAATTAAATCTTGGACCTAATGCATAAAAGTGAAAACTTTATATTTACTTATTTTATTTCAATTCATTACTTAAAAACATCAAAGTCACTTTTAAACAAAGCAACATGCAGCATGACATCAGCACCTTATTGCCTGACCTTGACTTAAACACAGACTCATTCTTCAGCTTAGTGGTGATCAACAAACATTTAATGTCAGAAAAATTCAGTTTTTACGGAAAAATACTGACAGCTGTGGTTGCCGGTAAACTACTGTAAAAATACGGGAACCTCCTGTTTTTATTGGTCCAATCAATTCACTGCGGAAAACATGAGCCACACCCACTATTCATGAGCCACACCCACTATTCATCTTGGAAATATGTCAAAATGCTGAAGACGATCAACACTTCTGCTTCACAGGGACCGCAGAATAACATCCATGATTATTGATGTTTAAAGTCTCCATTATTGTGATCAGAGTTTGCTTTAGTTGGGCTCTTTCATCCTTCATCTGCAAAACAGCTTTTGGCTTTTGGCTGCTATGACAGAGTTTCGTATAAAATATAATTGCTATAGCAAATATAGTAACAAATTCTCCTCCCCCAAACACTGTCGCTCGTTCGTGATGCGTGTATGGCAAGCGTCTTAAGCCTTGAACCTTTGGTTTGACTATCCATAAAATATATTTGAGATAGTTTCAATTGTATTTCGACGAGTCATAATTATAATTTCACGAGTCAAATTGATAATTAGAGATATCTGCATTTATAATTGCGCTAGTAGGAAATCAGATTGGAGATATCTGCAAGACTAGTCACGATTTGTCTTGCCATTGCAGATGGCGGACACTACATGAAACAAGTTCATACACCGAATGTCCCGCTGCTGCCGTGCTGAACATCATCATAGCTGCCCGTCATTGTGTTTCCTTCATGACAGATCTGCAGCACTTCACTTAATGAGTTTGTTCATTTGAGATTTTCTGAGAGATATCCGCACACGGTTCACATAAAATAAACCCTCTCCGCTTTCCTGCTCTTAAATGTGATCTTAACCAAAACATGTCAATTAAATTAATGTCACAAAACCCCTTTGTGTGTCAAATACTGTGCAGTAATACTGTAGCATCTGCTCATTTAAAACTCCTTTTCCTAAGTAATTATTTAGTTTGAGGTCAATATGTTTTCATCCTTTATTCTCTCTCATATGGTTGTAAAGCTGCATGTGACTCAGTGGTTTTGTGTTCATTGGGGTATAACAATATGTAGATTAAACAATATATACATTTAAAACTACTGACGCTCGTTTAATGTACAAAAACATTAAGATATGTATTGTAGACTATGGCAATATATTTTATTTTTCATTCACAGATCTATTCAGTTGTTTATTTTACATAAAATGGTTAAATTAAACCTTGAAAAATTGTCAATTCTTTAACAAAATAACAAATGTTACTAAAATATTGTATGTTTTGGGGAAAAGAACCTGTCAGATTCATATTTCATTGTTTTACTAATATCGTGATGCAATGGAAGTCAATGGCGTTCAGTCAGTGTTGTTTGATTATCATAATTCTTCTAGTTATCTTCCTTTGTGTCATGAAGAATAAAGACTCATACAGGCTCAAAACGACATGATGAATAAACGATAGAGAACTATTCCATTAATACATGCATTCGAGATGTGGGTCTGATTTTAAGTTCACAGGGGAAAACATTCGTCATGTGATGTTTTATGCGCTCTGTGCTGAAAGATGTCTTCTGTATATAAGCGTGAATCCTTTAGGAAATGTGCTCGGCTATGTGAATAAATGTTTAATAGAGTGACACAAGACATGTGACAGCGGAACTGAGTTGATCATCTCAGAGGTTTGATTTAACACCAGCTTGTTAGAAAGAGAGAGTTTGTGGGAATGGAAACAGATTTGCATGCATTTGAAAAGCATACTATCATGTGCAAAATGATTTTCCCTGATGTGATGTAGATGTTTCCTGTGCTTGATATCTTTTTGCAGTCTGTCATGAGAGAGCTTTGTAATGTTTAGAAGAATGAGTTGTATTTGTCTCAAAGGTGTGTGAGCTTTCTAATGTTTCACACTCATGGTGTTGATGTGTTGTTTAGTAGACTATCGCACTGCTGCTTGCAATTAGACGCTTGTTTTAAACCTCACACAAATTATTCACTTTATTAAACATTTATTCACACATTTCTTAAATGATTCAAGCTAATATACATCTTTCAGCACGGAGCGCATAAAACATCACATGACGAATGTATTCCCATGTGAACTTAAAATCAGACCCACATCTCAAATGTATGTATTAACGGAATAGTTCTCTCTTCATTTATTCATCTTCATGTCGATGGATTGATATTATAGATTTTTCCAGTTTCAATGTGAATTGTGAATCGTGAAATGCTGTCCGCTTCACCTCCTGCGTTGTATTTTTAGCTTATTGCATGTTTCCAAACGTTTTTATTCTTCATATCTGTGTATGGCCATGATTTCTATTAAAACATATATCGCATATATGCTCAGATATGTGCCATATTTCACATCAATTGTTTCGGTGAAAAACCTTAACACTATGAAAGATGTAAACACTGTAAATCCATTTTAGTATACAATAAAATCTCGAAAGCATTTAGCATCTACACATGAGCTGACCTCCTTATGTGAAACATTGCATTGCTTTTCTCTCTTCTCCAAGTGGCTTTGGATCTAAGCATCTTTACAATATAAAACACACATTTGCTTTATAGTTTTAGAGATACTTTCCCTGGCTGTAGCTCAGCTGTGATTTCTCTCAGTAAATGTAGTTTCTGTGTATAACTGCATTCTTCGGTCTCTTAACAATTCTCATTTTGTTTTTAGTTTAAGTCTATTAAGAGACCGGAGTCGTTGCCTGTGTCATACTGTCTATGGATTGATAATGATTTACGAACAACACTGAGTGATTGACACTGTACTCGCATGACACCTTTTGAATAAGAAAACAGTATGTTTGTACTGGTTCAGACGCGATTTGGTAAAGAAAACGGAGTGTGTTAAAAGACGAGTGGAGGAAAACACCTTCCGAATGTGACGTTGTTGTTTCAGAGCTGCGCGACGCAAGATGACGCGCATTCAGGTGGAGCGACGTTGACCGCCAGCAGCAGAGCGTCAGTGAAGATCCGCTCGCGGCTGGTTGACGCTCGATGATCGCGTCCGCGTCTCTTTTGGCTTCTGCTGAAGTAATGCGCGTTTCCACGGATCTTTAAATCTCTCGTGACAGGTAAGACGCCGTGATTTGTGCACGTTAAATGAACTTCCTGTTGTCTGCGCTTTACAGCTGAAGGTGCGCGGATGTTTTTGACACTCCTGGTGTGCCGATATGTTGACACTCCTGGTGTGATACGTTATCAGAATGTAATGGATATCACGCGATTATTTAAGCACATCGGATGCGCGTTTCCGCGGAACATCTGTGCGTCGATTCTCGTAACGTGACGCGGATCTCATGAGTGCCATTTCAGCACATAAAGTTACAAATGAGAGGAAAATAAAGACAATTCGTCGTTTTTATATGATAGTGTCGGCGATGAAATGAATCCCGTTTAAATGTGTTGATTTAACGTTTGGCACACAGTGGGATTATTTCAATTCCTCAAAAGCACGCGAGCCAGTCGAGTTCATCGACTTTAAATAAATGTAAAACTGCAGAAAGGTTTGTTTGAGGGATAAAGGAAAGAATATACCATAACCTAGCATAACAAACCGACATACAAACAGTTTTGTCTGTATTTTAAAAGCATGTGATTATTGTGTGCGTGCGTGAGAATGTGTGCGTGTGTGAGTGTGTGTGTGAGAGAGAGAGTGTGTGTGTGTGTGTGTGTGTGTGTGTGAGAGAGAGAGAGTGTGTGTGTGTGTGTGAGAGAGAGTGTGTGTGTGTGAGTGTGTTCGTGCGTGAGAGTGTGTGCGTGTGTGAGTGTGTGTGTGAGAGAGAGAGCGTGTGTGTGTGTGAGAGAGAGTGTGTGTGTGTGTGTGTGAGAGAGAGAGAGAGTGTGTGTGTGTGTGTGTGTGTGTGTGTGTGTGTGTGTGTGTGTGTGTGTGTGAGAGAGTGTGTGTGTGTGTGTGTGAGAGTGTGTGTGTGAGAGTGTGTGTAGTTGACCTGTTGTGTTTCACACATGTGTTTCTAAGAAACAAACTTTATAAACACCATCCCTCTGATAACACTTCTCAATTGACTATCGTGTGCGTGTGTGTGTGCGTGTGTGTGTGTGTGTGTGTGTGTGTGTGTGTGTGTGTGTGTGTGTGTGTGAGAGAGTGTGTAGTTGACCTGTTGTGTTTCACACATGTGTTTCTAAGAAACAAACTTTATAAACACCATCCCTCTGATAACACTTTTCAATTGGCTATCGTGTGTGTGTGTGTGTGTGTGTCAATTTTGGCCTTCATCAATTACAAAAACAAAATAATGGAGGTGAGATGGATCCTCTTTTTTTCTTATAGTATACATCCACAGTGCACCCTTTCCTTAACAGTGGTTCAGCGGTGCTGTTTCTTTCCATTTATCAGTTAAATTCACAGTTTAAAGCCAAGTTTCGTTATTTTTCTATGTTGTTTTAAAGGTCATTGAGGAATCGTATTAAATAATCGGGATCTCGATATTAGACAAAATAATCTCAATCTTTGTCATAATCGAGCAGCCCTACTGTCCACAGGCGTGAGGGGCTCCTTGAGTTTCCTTGAGGTCAGCAGCAGACACATATGTTAATGTGAGATAACATCTCACACACACGTCTGCCTTAGCCACTGCTGAATGACCTGGTTCTCAAATGTTAGCTTATATCATTTTATTATTAGATGAAAGTGAAGAAATTGAATAGTGACCATTGTTTCAAAGAAAAAAGAACCCGCTGTTGTTCAGAGAATATGTCCAGCACATGATTAAATACATCACGAGTAAAGTGTGTGTGTGTGTGTTCTGTAGATTCAGTCTCAGATCAAGTGTCATTCTGAAGTGAAACACAGCAGCTCATGTACATTGATCGTCATCTTCACATCTTTCTGTTTGTTGTTTTCGGGATGACTTGAAAATCAAGTTTGGGGCGCTTGAGAATCAGTGTTATGAAAGCATTATAAACTCTTGACTTACATGTAGTTCAGTTTCCGTGTAATGAATAAAATCATGGTGTATGTCGGAGGTCTCTCTTCCGGAGACGGGTTAACTGGCTGCATTGTCTGTTATCCTGAAGACTGATCTGATTTAGTTGTGTTTGAGTCTCCAGGAGCAGTGTTCAGTGTTCAGCACATCTGCTGTATATTTTCAAGAAGATTCAGGGACTAAACACGAATGTTGTGCTGTGATCAAAGGTGCTTTTGTTGATCCGATGAAGGAATGATGAACATCTTGTTTATCTTGACACTAATAACTGCTAAATGTAAAGCTGTCACCACTCACATATTTAGTACTTGACGTGATATATCAATGCCATATAGAGCCTGTTCTCTAATGAATGTTTAAAAGCCACTTGTTTTTCTATTGAAACGTATGAAGGTAAAATTGCATCAGATGCATCAGAAGCATCAGAAGTAAAACTTGAACACGTTCGTGTCATCCGGTGTTTGATAGTTGAGTTGTAAACGCGTTGCGACGCTGCACTTCTCTCCCCGAAGTCCGCACTAACATTTAAAGAGTAAACATACAATGTCCTTAAAATGATATTTCTTGCCATGTGTAATGTTGCTGTGTGTGAATGTGAGCAGTCTGTCAAGTTGTAACGGCGAAAGTGAACGAATAACAAAGTTATGGTCTTGGGGAAAAAAGGAGTCGACTCTGAATCACGCGAACAAGTCGTCTGTCGTTCTAATAATAAGGTAATAAGATAATAATGACTGCCTGTTATTATAAAATGAAAGTGTTTTTACACCGTGTATATTCTCATGAGATGTTGTGAAAAACATCTCGGCTTCCAAATGATGTAATTTTAATCAAATTCCCCCAGTCTAAAAACCAAATTCAGGCCCTGTATTAGAATCTGCTGTATAGACGTTTCACTGGCAACAACATGAGGAGACGTCGTAGTTTTCTTTTTATTTATTTCAATCAAACCATCATATAAATTAAGATGAATATAAATTAAATTGGAAATAAATTGTTATATTATTACCAAACCAAGAGCGGAAGTTATCTTTAGGCCAGGCGTGTCCGATAAAACCTTCCATCTAGTATAGTTTGCAGTGCGTTTAGACTGCAGTATGTATTGAATGTGAAAAGTATATGTTCTGTAGGTATATTTTCTCTAACAGTGAAATGCTTATGAATAAACTCTCAGATGGAGTTCATGTACTCATACAGACATGCAGACAAATGCACGAGTGTCACACGCGTGTCATTACGCGTTAAGCTGTGCAGCTCATTCACATTCATGCAAAACAAGCATAGGTGACGTATTCAAAGAACCGGATTGCGCCTCCACCATACCTTCCCTGGAAATTACAGGGCTCTTATAATGGAAACTACCTTTAAATGCAAAAACAACTATAAGAGCGGCTCTGTTTAAACACGCGCAAAACTGAATCGCAATTTCTTCATAGTACAGACAGATTTCTTCGTCGCATGTGTGACATGTATGTGGCACTTTACAGCCTGTGGTGCATTTACTTTAGATTTTTCATTGGGGACTCAACACTGCACCAGATTTACTTATTACACAGCAGTTAAGTCCTTCAAGCTTTTGTAAACTAAATTAATTCTCCATAAACATGATTCAAATGGAGAAGTTTATTGCGTATGATTTGAATCTATGTAATATTATTTCAAGATTCTGGGAAACCCGCTCAGCTCCTTCGTTTGCAGTTTTATCAAGCTCTTGCAGCAGTTGTGGTTGCCTTGACGACTTCGACCTTTCTTATTGATGCTTGACTTTTATGGGTATTGTAGCTCTTAAACATATGAATGAATATGTTTGTTGATTTGAATAATTAATGCTTAGAAACGCCGTGTTTGTGTGAAAGCGGGTGTCAGGGGACCTTTAAGGTCAGATGGTTTATTTGTGTGTTTGTACTGATCTCTCGTAGCCTACCGCTGTATGTCGATGATGTGATCACATGTATCACTGGCTGGAAACATCCACACCTAAAATGAACAAATAAACTATATGCAAATGCATTAATATTTGTCATGTTATCTTTGCAACTATTACATTGAATATGCGTTATATATTTTTAGTTGTTAAAAGTAAAAATGACTTCTAAACCTTGACAGTTAATGACGTGTTTAATGATAAATGACATTGTGTTATTGTGATGCATCATACGTTTTACTCACGTGATCTCTGATGCACTTGTGTCTCTATGTGTGCATGTCGGTATGGTAGAGTGAATGTCAGTGACCCACTTACGTCTGTGTGTAGTTCATCATCATGGTTGAATGACGGGCAGTGAAGTGCAGCTTTATTGATTTTTTCTTCAATTAATTGAACAGGCGGCTTAGATGTGGAAATGAAAATATGCTCAATACAAAAGCATTATGCATCTGTTTGTTGATTGTTATTGTTATTGATATGTTTGCTGTGAAAACCTACCCTACATTATGCTTTATTATCTGCTGCCCCTGATGTGTTCATGTATTGATGTTTTTGCTCTATTTGTTTTTCGCTCTGTTGAAAGGGATATTTCACAGGTAAAACAAAATTTCCCCATGTTTTACTCACCCTCAAGGCGTCTTGACCGAGTGAATGGGCATCGACTTTTTTGAAGCTCCAAAAAGCGCATCCATCGATCAAGGAACTGACACGGCTCCGTGGTCTTAACAAAGGTCTGCGTTTGTTTAAGAGAAATATTAATGAGCGCTATTAACGGTAATGACTAGCTTACGTTACCGCTCTTCTACGCCTGAGGCTAAATGACGGTGACGAAAGCTCCAGCGCAGAGGAGAAGACAAAACAAAACACCGGAACTTGCCTGCGCCGTTTGCCAGAAAATCAAGCCTCAGGTTCACTCGCAGCAGAGGGATAACGGACGCTAGACATCAAGGTTAATAGCGACGTCAAGTCAGTAAATATTTCTCGTAAAAAAACGCACCGATTCGCCGTGCGGAGCCATTCTTTGATGGATGGATGCACTTTTCGGAGCTTCAAAAAGGCAACGCCAATTCATTCCACCGCTTGGAAGTAGAATTATACGTGGTATATAACTCCGAATGCATTATTCTTCAAGAAGAAAACCGAATTCAGTTAGGATGCATTGAGGGTGAGTAAAACTGTGAAATATACATTTAAAAGAGTACAGAAACTAGTTTTCTCATGACTAAACACAACAAGCTATTTGTATGATTTCTAGTTCCAGCACAAACACATTGTTTTAACAATATTACCATATTGAAAGGTTATAAAACAAATACTTGAGATTCTTTGACGTTCAGATGATAGAATTAGTGATTATTTACAACACCATTAAATACATTTAAAACAGTTGACATGATGCACGATTTGTACATTAGAATAGCATGATTCTCTGTTCTGTGTCATTTCTAAGTTGATGTAGAATTCAACAATATCTGGATTGGTTTTTATTTTGAGATTATCTGGAAAAGTAGTTGTCGTGGAAGTAATTTTGTCTGATAAATGAATCTCTGCCGCTGTATGTCTACAGCCTTAATATCGAGGCTTCACTTTTGATGTGACGTAGGTTGAACTGTCATAACGTCAACATTTATATTGTTTCCGTGTTTCTTTTCACTTTAAAGAACTGAAGGTGTGTAACACATGAACATTGTGTGTTGAATTAGTTTGTACGTTTATTGTGTGGTGACATGTGCAGGTGAATCTGGTTGAGCGGGTTCTAGTCTCTTTAGTCACATGATATGGTGTAAGGATCCAGGTTATTCATTGTCTTACCTTCACGGGCGTTTTATAAAACCCACAAACTAACAAAAATAAATAGATGACCAGCTTAACATAGTCAACATGAAATGTTTGTGATTTTCATGTTGTTATTGTGTCTGCATGAACCAGTAGACATTTACGATCAAGAACCGCAGAATGTCGGTGTGAAAGCGCGTACATGAAACACAGGTGTGATGGCTTCTTGTTCGTCTCGGTGTTCTCACATCGGCTCTGTTTTCATCTTCGGGAGTTTTGCTTTCTCTTTTAACATAACATAACATAAGATTTTATTTCGCTCACAGATAATCACACATAAAAAATAAAGCTATACACAATAACCGAAAAAGGTGTGGGCTGAAGCCTCTGCTTATTAAGCCTACCCTTTATACATCATTATCAATCAATTTAGCATAATTTTTCCACAGGTATTAATTAATACAAGACAAGAGAAAAAATAAAACAACATGGTACACATTTCGGATACTATAATAAGTACATAAAGAAAAAACGTCATACGCATTGAATTAAATAATTATTTACCACCTTATTTTTAAACATTTTCTTGAATTTATAAGGTGAATTACACAATTTTAGATCCTTATGCAAATTATTCCATAGATTTACCCCTTTTTACAGTTATGCATCTATTTTTTTGTATTAGTTCTTGCCCTTATTTTTTTAAACATAATGCATTCCTCTTAGTTTATACTGGCTTTCTCTTATTTCAAACAGCCTCTGGATACAGTTTGGAAGCAAATTATAATAAACCTTATACATTGTCTGTACAGTATAGAAATGTACTAAATCATCAAATTTTAAAGCTTTTAAATTACTAAACAATTGATTTGTTGGTTCGTGATAGTCAACGTGTTTTATAATCCTTATTGCTCTTTTTTGTAACATATATATTGGATTTATATTGGTTTTATATGTATGTCCCCAAACCTCCACACAATAGGTCATGTATGGAACTATGAGGGCAAAATACAAAATATATAATGAATTTTCATTCAGAATATGTTTAGTTTTATGTAATATTGCAATGGATTGTGACATTTTTCTTTTTACATGAATAATATGTGGTTTCCAACATAATTTATGATCTATTATAACGCCTAGAAATTTATTTTCATATACTCTATCTATTTCCTCATTGTTAATCCTAATTTTAACTTTATTATTATTCTTTCGATTACCAAATATTATGAGCTTTGTTTTACTTAAATTCAGTGACAATCTATTATCATCCAACCATTTTTTTAAGATCATCAATTCAAGTTCCACTGTATTCAGAAGCTGTTCCAAATTGTTCCCTGAACAATATAAGTTTGTGTCATCAGCAAACAAAACCATTTTTAATATTTTCGACACTTTACAAATATCATTTATATACAGTACAAACATTAAGGGGGCTAACACCGAGCCCTGTGGAACTCCACAAGTGACTTTCATTAAATCTGATCTAACATCATTTATTTGTACAAATTGATATCTCTCATCAAGGTAACTTTTTAACCAAGAATAGGCTTTGCCTCTTATACCATATCTTTCCAGTTTCCTCATATATAGACCATGGTCAATAGTGTCAAAAGCTTTTTTTAAATCCAGGAACACCCCCACAATATATTCATTATTATCCATTGAAGTGGAAATCTCTTCCACCATTTCCATCACTGCCATTGAGGTTGACCTATTTGCTCTAAAGCCATACTGATGTTCACTCAATAGTTTATGTTTGTCTATGAAGTTATCAAGCCTACGCACAAATAGTTTCTCTAAAATTTTTGAGAACTGGGAAAGCAGAGAAATTGGTCTGTAATTGGAGAAAAGATGCCTATCACCACTTTTAAAAATAGGAATAATTTTAGCTGTTTTCATATTATTTGGAAATATACCTGTTCAAAATGATTGATTACAAATATGTGTAAATGGTTTTCTATATATTCTATAATATTTTTTACTAAAGACATGTCAATATCATTACAATCAGTTGAATTTTTATTCTTACAATTATTAACAATATCAAGTATTTCCATTTCATGAGTTCCCCTAATAAATATTGAATGTTTATTACTAGAGATATTTACTTCATCTGACTTATCCTCATTTCTTTGCTCCACAATCTCTTGTGCTAACTTATAACCAACATTTACAAAATACTCATTAAATGTATTGACAATGTCATTCACTTTATTTATAATTCCTGAATCTTCATTTACAAAATAATTTGGGTAATCTACTTTTCCTCTATTCTTTTTAATTATACTGTTAAGTACTTCCCATGTTTTTTTAGTATTACTCTTGTACTTGTTCAATAATGTGTGATAATAGTCCTTTTTACTAAATCTTATAATACTTACTAATTTATTTTTGTATATTTTATAATTATTTTCAGCTTGTTTTGTCCTTGTTGCAATAAATTTCCTATATAATGCATTCTTCCGTTTACACGCCTTCTCTATTCCATTTGTAATCCATGGTTTATCCAGATTTTTGCGCTTCCTTACAAACTTCTTGAAAAAACAAAGTTTTTCATATTTTTCAATCAGTATGGTTAAGAAAGCATCATAGGCTCTATTAGGATCTTCATTTACATAAACCTCACTCCAATTATGTTTCTTTAAATCCTCCCCAAGGGCGGCAATGGCTTCTGGTGTTCTATGTCGAATCATTTTAACATTGTTTGTCCTATTTACCCTCCAATTTCATTTGTATATATATTATCAATGAGTGTAGCAGTGTCGGATGTTATTCTACTTGGTTTTGTAATCACCGGAAATATACCTTTACTATACATTGTGTCTATAAAGTCTCATGTTCTCTTATGTCCATTTGGATTTAACAAATCCATGTTAAAATCTCCACATATAATTTGTAACTTGTTCTCATTCCATTTATTTAACACACCTACTAATTTATTCATAAATGTATCAACACATGTTCCTGGTGTTCTGTACACACAACTAATAATTATATTTTTAGATCTTTCAATGTCAATCTCTATGGTTAAGCATTCCAAAATGTTTTCTATAGTCCATGACATACTTTAAATCAAACTACATTTTAGCGCTGTATAAACATATAAAGCAACTCCTCCTCCTTTTTTGTTAACTCTATTAATCGTAAACAAATGATATCCATCCAATTCCACATCTTGTGGTTTCTCATTATCAAGCCAAGTCTCTGACACCGCAATCACATCAAATGTATTAAACTGGCACAAAAAATCCTTTATTTGTACAAAGTTTTTGGAGAGACTTCTACTATTAAAATGTATTATTGATAATGCCCCTTCCATTTCCACATTTCTCTTAAATTGTTCTTCTGTATAGTACTCACAAAAAATTATAATTTACATTATTTTCAGACGTCTTTGGCTTGCTGTCTGTTTGATTTGAGGATGTCATGAGAACCCATACTCCGGTAGCAAGTTTACATTCTTTAACAGTTGTAGTGGTTTTCATAGTATTTTATTTATTTCAAAATATATCTTTTTTTCAAAATATTCAGTTCACAAATGCTGTGTTTTGTTAAAAGGTTTCTTTTAAAGAGGTAATGTTTAAGAATTATTGTTCTCTTTTGCCGTGGCAAAGTATTGTGTCCTTTGTTGGTATCAGTACCGACTACTACAATCTTGGTACAGTAACAACCCCAGTTTGACTGGACATGGCATGGAATTAGGGGATGAAAGACACAGAACTCATGTGTGTTATATGATCGCAGTCACGCATGTAACGTTACAGTTTTTCTTTTAGCAGATAAAGACTTGAGCTGTTCGTTTCACAAACGTCACTGAACTCATTTCTCATCTGAACTTCACCGAGACGAGATGTAAACACACAAAGTTTGGGTCTTGTTCAGTCTTCTCTTCGTTACGTGACTCTTGTCGCCCGAGGCAGATTAAATAATTACAGACGTGTTTTTCGTTTCGGTGTGCAGAGTTTGTGCTCGTCGTCTGAATCTCACCAAATCTCTGGACAACGTTATATCTGATTTTGTTTTATCTTTTGAATGTTTTATTTATAACTTTATTTGAAATCATTAAAATGACATTGAAGAAAATCAAACAGTTTGTTTATGTGTGTATGTGTGTTTGTAGGTGGTTTTGTTTGTGTGTGTGTGTGTGTATGTGGGTGTGTTTTTGTTTGTGTGTGTGTGTATGTGGGTGTGTTTTTGTTTGTGTGTGTGTATGTGGGTGTGTTTTTGTTTGTGTGTGTGTATGTGGGTGTGTTTTTGTTTGTGTGTGTGTATGTGGGTGTGTTTTTGTTTGTGTGTGTGTGTATGTGGGTGTGTTTTTGTTTGTGTGTGTGTTTTTGTTTGTGTGTGTTTGTAGGTGTGTGGGTGTGAGTGTGAGTGTGAGTGTGTTTTTTGTGTTTGTGTGTCTAGATGAACGTTTATGATGATATTGTTGTGTGATGGATGGACTGTGTTTGTGTGATGGTCACAGTAGGATTGATGTTAAAGATGCACTGCAGATCTCCCATGTCAGATGTTGCTCTAGTAACCCAAGGCTTTATGACAATTAAATGTAAAGCAGATTTAGTGTCACATGCAGATATGCAGTGCAGGTGCTTTATATCTCCAGTGATACTACAGTACATTCAAAGCTCTTGATAATGATGATGAACACGCTAACATCACACATCAACTTTATCTCATCTGTGTGGTTAAAGTCCACAAAACATATCTGTGGCGTTTCTAACCTTTTAATCTCTTGTGTGTGTGTTAAAGGTGTTGTTTTGCTGTGTGTGTGTTTGTGTGCTTGTTTTTATATCCCAGTGGGGACCTAAACCTGAATGCACACCAACTCATGGGGACTCGTGTTACCGTGGGGACCCAAAATATAGGTCCCAGTCGACGTATAAATTATACAGAATGATATTTTTAGAAAATTCAAAAAGTTTTCTGATCTTAAGGTTTACGGGTAGGGGATAAAAGATATAAATCATTACGCCTATGGACTGTCCCTCCGGTAATAATAAACCTGTGCGTGCGTGTTTGTGGACAATATTTTGTGTAGAATATACACGTGTGTGATTATCTGTGGATAGAACTGCTTTACATTATTCACACATGAGAGTGATGATGAAGAAACATATGAAGACGATATGCAGCAGCAAATTCCCAGAACAAGACCCGACAAGACCG
This sequence comes from Barbatula barbatula, assembly GCF_947034865.1. NCBI lineage: Eukaryota > Metazoa > Chordata > Actinopteri > Cypriniformes > Nemacheilidae > Barbatula > Barbatula barbatula. Next base: position 1,913,586 of record NC_136771.1, on the reverse strand, counting down.
TTTCAGTTCAACATGTTCAGATGTCAGCAGATAAAAACCTCTAGATTTGACAAACATCTAGTTTTTACATTAATCTAGATCTGGTTTTCATTATTCATTATTGTGTACTGACATGATTCTTGAGTCACTGTTCAATCGTGAAGATGTGGTACCTTGACTCTGAGAGACACTTGGATGTGCTGGAGCTGATATTTGAATGCTGCTTTTCATGCGGTGTCTACTTTATCGCAGTATTTCTCATCAGCCGGCTACATGAATGAATGGTGCGGAGGTGTGAAGGTTTGCGTTTTGTGTTCACGTTGTGTTCTTCAGCAAACATAAGAAGCTTTGGTCAAGAGCTGATGAACTTCATTTGTGTCGGGTCACTAGAGTTCAGCAGCCGTCACAACCACAACGGTGAATAAATCGGCTCTTATCTTTCTTTCTTCAGACGAGACGATGTGATGCTCAACCTGATGTTCAAAAGACAGAGGAAAGATTATCTCTTGACATGATTTACTCCAATCCACAATTGTGTCGTTGTTGCTGTTCTTTTTAAGCTGTTAATCTCCTCTAGAAAGCTTTGGTCTGAGTTCATGTGTGTTTGCTTTACATCCACATCATTGATTCTCAATCACTGACCGTGTGTTTATTCTCTACCATTTTATCCCATAGGGCTGTCACAATTATTAAATAATCGTCTCATCGCAATTATTTTACGTCATCTGAATTATGTCAGATAACCGCAATTATTGTGAATCCTTAGAAAACAAGGTTGATCTTTAGTATCTGCTGCATTTTACATCCACTATATGATATCATCATTTGAGTTGTGTAAGCTTTTTTCTTCAAATTAATAGTTATATTGTCAAAGCTTTAAATCAGACGATTAATCGCTATTATCGCAATTATTTGATAGACAATTCATCTTCAGCCAAATGTCATAATCGTGACAGCCCAGCTGCCAAACGATTAACCGTGATTAATCGGATCCAGAATAAAAGTTTGTGTTTACATAAAATAATGCTGTGTACTGTGCATATTAATTTGGTATTTAGAAACACATACACGCATATATTTAAGAAAAATCTGCAATTTAATAAGCATTTATGTAGAATGTTAATTATTGGTAATGTAAATATAATTTTCATCAATATTTTATGTATGTTAGGGCTGTCAATGTTAAAAATCTTCAAATATTTAACACATTTAATGTAGCATCCTTTTGTTTTGTCATCCTTTGTCATTATATAATCACGCTCTTATTCATGTAAAGGCAATTTGAAACCACGACAGCGGTCCAGTCTGGTGTACACAGTCAAGGGCTAAGGTTGCGTCAGTGAATCTCTTGTTAGACAGTGCATCAGTATTAAGTTCACTTTCGTGCTTGAATGAACAAAAACACACAAGATTATGTCAGAAAGCACGTTTTGTCTGGGATTTTCGTAAACACAGATTTCAACGTATTAAATAAAATCCTAAATGAATTGTTGTAAAAAGGGGAAAAAGCGTCAGATCTGCGTAGAGCTGCAGCTCTTAAAGGCCTGGTGTCCTTAAACCTGCTGCTGTGACTCCTGTCACTAATGTTCATCAAAGAGCAAAATTAATCACAGATTAATCACAGAAAAACATGTGATTAATCAGATTACTTTTTTTAATTGATTGACACCACTAATATATACAGTATATATATATATATATATTATGTGTATGCACAGTCATACATACATTAATGTAAACACAAACTTTTATTCTGGAAGCGATTGATCGCGATTAATCATTTGACACATCGCACAAGACTCATTAACTCTCAAAACCTCAGCAGACATGTGATCGAATACCATCATGTGTGTGTTTGTGTGTTTATATAACTGCAGGCGATGGCCGGGTTCATCCTATGATGTGTCTCATGACTCTCTCTCTATCTCTATCTCTGATTGTTTAATATCTTCTTGTTGGTCGTCTCTGTTTGTTTATGACAGATATAAGGCGTTCACTGCTGTGTATTTCCACTTTTATTTCTCACATTTGGCCAGAGGCGAATTCCAGTAAATTCCAGTTTAAGCGCTACTGAGAAAAATACCTAAACCATTCTATGGTAGGTAATTAAATTAATCCGCTTTAAACTGGTATAGCTCATAATTTACTAAACCGACCAGCCCAACCAGTTAACCCCATTCAATTGTTTTCATTCATTCTTTTGTTCTATTTTCCTCCGAAGGGGAGAGATTGTCAAATGTGCGGTTCGTTTGATCATCATCTTTATTTGATCTCATCCGAGGGAATCCAGAAGAATTACAAACCCTCGTCTCATCTGGATTTGATGATAAAAAGATCAATCTCTGAGAAAGTTTGGTAAACATTTAGGAACATTGTACCAAAAACTAAAAGTGTTGTTGTATTCATGTCAGGCAAGAAGTTGGCGATGTCAGTTTATAAACACAACACAGACACTTTCTCTTTGAAACCCGTTTTAAAAAATTTGCGTGAGACTTGAAATGAATTTCAAAATGAATAGAAATATTTGTGGTTAGTAAAAGAGAAAACATTGCACCTTGGAATTGTTGTGTCTCTGAATTTAGTTTCATGTTATCACCTGATTTGAAATATTCAGATGGTCTTCTGATGGTTCCACGTAAGACTTAAGTTGAGTCTTTAGTGTCAATCACAGTGTGATGAGTGTTGTGAATCCGGTCAGAAGAGCTTCAGGAGGGTGGATTCTCATCTCTCAGGGGATGCGTGTTGTGTTCTTATCATTCATGTGTGTTGTGTTGTGTTGCAGTGCCCTGATGTACGATGATGCTGTTTGTGCTCCTGATGCTTCATTGGATGACGCTCACCACAGCGCTTCATGAGTCGAGACGTTCCGCCGGACGGCAGGACGGTGAGTCAAGGTCACAAGGCTGTATTACTGAGTGTGAATGAACTGCTCTCAGAACAGTCTTTGATCCGTTAACTTCAGCGCTGTTATATTGGACAGATTTAAGTGGATAAACAAAACTAGATTTGAAATTTTGTCGAAACAAATGAATTAATACGTAGTCAAGGTAATGAATGGATAAAAGCTTCGGCTACATGAATGAAGGTAAGAGTTTACTGTAAAAACAAACTCGGACTTGAACATATTCAATATGTGATGAATATTTTCCCGAAGCTGAAGCCGTAAAACACTGAATTCAAACACATGAACACATAATGGAGAGAGAGAGAGAGAGAGAGAGAGAGAGAAAGAGACCTTGGACTGACAGGATATCAGTGTTTGTCTGGTTTTTATAATGCACAGAGTCTTAAGAGAACCTTAATCACACCTCGCTCGCCTGACGCCACTCGTTCTCCATTCACTTCATTTTCACTAATCAGCTGCTGTTGTGATTGGCCGGCTGCTGTTGCCCGGGGCAACACTGGTACATATCTATCGAAAGGTCACTGCAGTAGTATTCAACACACCTCGGTTAGGAATCGAGTTTGTTTTATTTTCATCTTATAGAAGGAGAGCCGGAGGCACGACATGTCTAAACACAAACTCTCAATCGTTTCTCACACGTGTTGCTCAAACACGTCTCTTCTCAGAAAGGCATCTCATGAGGTGAATCTATATCACAGTGGTCCACGCCTGTGGTCATGTCACTTCTTAAAGGCGCAGTTTTTGATTTACAGCGGCCACTAGCGATGTATTATAGATTTTCGAATGTGAATATAAACGTATAATTCTGTCACAACATGACGGCGGCAACCACAGTACAAAAATATGTCGACGGCTGTGACAACGTGACTTCTCATGTTGACGCAGGGAAGAGATCAGCGAAAGACTATAGAAAGAGCGATGTCTCATTTATTACATAAAATAAAAGGTCTGTGGAACCCTGTGTTGTTCCTTTTAGGTCGTCCAAGGTGATGTATCACCATGGAGACCAGCAATCCTCTCTTCATTATGTCTTTGACACTACGTTTAAATGTTCAAACCATTGAAACAAAGCATTTCGCTTATTGTGATTGTGAACGATTCATCTGTTTATAAAAACACATTTCACGTCCTGATCATACTTGTTTACTAAAAATTAGGGCTGTCAACATTAACTTCGCTTTGGATAAGCGTCAGCCAAATGCACACATGTTAATGTAAATGTAAATGAAAAAAAAATGTGCGCATGCGTTAACGCGTTAAAATATCTACATTTACGCATTTGGATGACGCTTTTATCCAAAGCGATTTACATTGGGATTGAACCCATGACCTTGGCGTTACTAACCACTGAGCCACAGAAAACATTTAAATAATTTAACGCAAAATTATTTAACGTAATTAACAATTAACGTAACGCTATTAACGTTTATTTGGTCATCCTCTGTCTAGTGTTACATAATCACGCTCTTATTCACGTTACCAAAACCACGGAAGATTATTTCAGAAAGCACGTTTTGTCTAGTATTTTCGTAAACAGATTTCAACGTGTTAAATAAAATCCTAAATGAATTATAAAAAAAGTTATAAAAATATGTATACATCTGCAAATATATTTTCTGTACATTTATTGTGAATGTTTAGTAGTTTAGCCATTTTTATTCGTCTAATATATACATTTGGTGCGATTAACATAGATTGTGAGGGCCCAAACATTTGAGTTTATCTGTGAAATGCTGTTCAGACGGACAGATGATGTTGAGAATCTGTCATTAAGCACTGACCTGGAGTCAGCCGTTTGTTCATGTCACACTTGAAAATGTAATCCGTCTCACAAGATTTCTGTTGCTAAACTTGGGTTCAATTCAATTTAATTTGTTTTGTCAATCCCTTCACAAACCCTCTCCTTCTTCTTCATTTTTAATTTAAATTGTATTAAATGAGAATAAAGTCCTTGTGGCATAAACTGCTCTGACTTCAGTCAGTTCATTATTGTGAATGAACTTCGTTGACCTGTTCTTTCTTCAGGATTTTTCTGGGGTTCTTTCTGACTGCGTTAAATCAGATTAGCATAGTTGTAAGCATTAGCCTCCACGTAATAATCTCAAAGGTTCGAAGCACGTAAGAGTTTAAAACGCCTGAAAAAACAACTAGACACAGGAACAAACAGTCCATAATACACAACATATGTGTGTCCTGCGGTGTGAAAGCAAAAATGTAGCTTCTTTAAGTAACGATGAAGATAAATCTCTCTAATCCTATTTTATATGATGAATATAAATATTCATCATATAAAAGAATGCATTATTAATCGTTTTTTTTTCTGAATTTTTGCGGTCGGTGTAAATCATTTGATTTGAACTAAAGTCACTTGAGGTCAGTTTGTACGCAGATTAAAAGCTGCTTTTCATTTTGTTTTGCAGATGTGGTACGGCCCAGTATTTCTAAATGCCGCTCATCCAACATGGAGGACTTCACCTGTCATTGGAATCCACTGGATGGTGAAGAAAACGTCACCTACACGTTCTTGTACACAATTGAGTAAGAAAATAAATCACAAAGGGACACTAGATTTTTTATATTTCTAGAAATAGCGTATGTAATTAATAAGTGTAACAAAATATAAAAATATTAGTTAAATTAAAAATAAAACCATGCAAATAAAAAGCCATCAGCCGATCGTGACCCCTGAGGTGATTACGTCACATTAATGACATTAGCATCCGCATTAGGTGAGGTGCAGCAAGTCCATTTACAGCACCATGTTAAACAGGCAGATATTTTTTCAGGCTTTAAATTTCAGATATTCGTATTTGTTGAAATGAAACGTTGATTAATATCGACCAAAAACAACACAGGGAGGGCGGAGAAGCGTCCTCCGGTACGAAAAGAGGCACATCCATAAGCACTCGAATCAGTTTGATGGAACTCGACCATCTATAGTAATAGTTCACAGTTTATGTATAAAACCAAGTACAGTAACAAGTTAATAACTTTAAAAGAATATTATGTTAGACTGTGCTCTTTTGTGTTGTCATTTTACGTGTTTGTTTAGAATATGTGCATGTGCGCATTTGCGCGCAACATTTGCATACTTTAACCACCTCAGAGGATAGTGGGGGTCACCGTTATTTTGGGGGTCGCGGGCTGAAAAGTTTGGGAACCCCTGCACTAGAGGATGATATCCAATGATGTGATTTGGTATCAATCGGTATTGTGAACATTGAACAAATGTTATAATGTCTCTGGTCTGCTGTAGCAAGGATGTCCCTCAGGACTGTCCGGATTACGTAACCGCTGGTCCGAACAGCTGCCACTTTGATACCAAACACACTCAGGTGTGGCTGATCTACTGTATGAACGTCACGGCACACACCCGCAGCGGTCCAATCACATCACCGTTATTCTGCATCGATGTGGTGGATATAGGTGATGTATTACACACTCCCCAGATCACCAGAGCATCATTAAGAGCTTTCTCTGAGCATTCAAACATCTGATTTTTTTGTATGCGTTTTTGAAGTTTACTCAGTAAGAGCTGATATGTGTTGCTCGTAACACTTCTCTCTCTCTCTCTCTCTCTGTGTGTTTGTGCAGTGGAGACAGATCCGCCCTTTAACTTAACTTACAGCATGTTGAACAAAAGCGTCGATGATTCGGGTCACTCCGTTCTGGTGTCCTGGTTGTATCCGAGTGCACTTGACGTCAAAACCGGCTGGGTCACGCTGGAGTACGAGCTGAGATACAGACATCTGTCAGAGCCTGACCGATGGAAGGTAAAAACTGCTGAAATATTCCTTCACGGGTGTGATGTCAGTCGATGTGCTCAGATGTGAGTGTGTGTAGGTAAAGGAACGCTTGCGTGATACTCGTCTGGAGTTGCTTGATCTTCCGATGGGCAGTTATGAGCTGATGGTGCGCTGTCGATCTGATAAAAGTAAAATTTGGAGCAGATGGAGCGATCCCATCCATTTCACAGTCTCTACTGGACGTCTGCCCGGTAAACACAAACACAAACACACACTGATGTTAAACACGCATTTATCTTCCGTCTGACTGATGTTTGTGTTACAGTTCACATGTTGGTGATCATTTTGGTAATAGCCATCGCTGTCATGACCTTCCTCATCATTGGCTTTGGGCTCATTCCACAGGGCAAGAGGTCAGTGACATCACAGCTCTTCTGACAGTCGTATTGAGATTTGTCTGAGACTCTTCTGTTTGTGTTTTGTTTCTGCAGAATTAAAGCATACCTCCTGTCGCCCATTCCCAAACCGCGCATCCGAGGACTCGACCCCATGCTCATCAAGGTTTATATCCCAGAATTCTGTGTGTTATGAGTGATGAAGTCGAACTTCTCTCAAATAAAACAATATGTCAGGGTTCGTACGGGTGTTGGAAATCCAGAGAAATTATTGTTTTTATTTGATGTTTTCAAGGTTTTAAAAATGCTTGGATTTGGGATCAAGGGCTTGAAACTGTTTAAAATTAGAATGTGACAATACTTCACTATCTAGATAAAATAACTGAAAAGTTCTTTAAAAACATTAAAAACATTCTGCTCGAGCCTCGCTTGCCAATCTGAGCTTGTGGGGGGCGGCTACATATGAAGAGTTCACATGCAAAACCCTCTAAAAGCAACCTCGGTCAAAAATGAGGTTACGATGTTAAATTGGGAATGTCATTTTAAGATCTTTTTAAGCACAATGTCATTACTTCATGTATTTGTAAGTATTTATACTGGAAAAGCATGAAAACACACTTGGAAAGTACTTGAAAGTGCTGGAATTTGACTTTGTAAAAGGTGTACAAACCCTGAACATTGTGACAAACAACACTGCCATTTCTTTAATCTAGTTGATTTAGAGATGAATGAAACTACACGGTGACATTTGTTTATCAGTTAATGTGATGTTTTTTTTGTCTCCAGAAGGGGAAAATCGATGAGATCAATCAGTATTTCTCCAGTTTTCACGGCTATAATCCTCCACAGTACTGTATGGAGACGTGGTATCAGGTCAGCGTGGACGCGAGTCCGGCCGCGGCACTCAAGGGTTTGACGTCTTATTATAACCAGGAGGACAAAGCGGCCCCTCAGCACCAACCCTTCCATCAGATCAACCAGAGCCTTGCGCCTTACTGCCGCAGCCCCACTGATCACGTCACCTCTTACTGCAGCACGCCCGCCGAGGTAGACAAACCCTCTCAGAATACAGAAGAGGCGTGGCCAGAGCCAAGCCACACCCACCCAGAGCTGGTGTCCATCCCAGGAATGAACTACAGGCATGATTGTTAACCCCGCCCCTGCCGAGAGCGCCGTGACGCAGCCCAGTACTCTGGATTTCTACACCTGTGTGGGTGAGATGATGACCGGTGGGGCGGTTCATCTGGTGGCCTGTCTGCCTGAGCCAATGAGAAGCACCTCCAACCTGCAGTTTAACGACGGAGCGGCAGAGTCGGACAAGTACTGTCAGTTAGCAGCTTTTCTGGAGAGACAGATGGAGGAGATGTCCGGTGCCGATGACACGGGTGAGACGACAGATCAGAGGGAATGTGACGTGCCTTTACTGCCGTATTCAGACGACAAACACTGAGACTCACAGACACTACAACTGTTCAAACACACACACGTGTGTATGCGACGTACAATCACACTTTTCTTTTGCTCTTATATTTTTACTAGTGAACAAGTGCTTAAGAAATGTTTAGATGTCATTAAGGTTGTAACTTACACGTAACCAAAAACACAAAAAAGATTCCTCAGACAAAAGCGGCAACCTTCCGATCTCTCTCGTGAAGCCAACACTGAAGTCACTTAGACTGCAATTCATCCACTGGCCACTAGAGGCTGGCTCCAAAACAGAGCAGAATCTCATTGAGCCCCATGTTGAAATGGCCAACTTTACAGCAGAAAAAAACATGTTTACAGCCTGGTGCAAAAAATTATTTTGGTCTATATAGATAATTTTGCCCTTCGTAACATTTCTTTTATAACTCGTCCGTTTCATTTGTATTAAGCCTTAAAATTCTGCATAATTAAGGGTGCGGCCACTTGAGTGACAAGTGGTTTCAGCAACCAGACACCTCAACTTTAACACGTCCCACCTCTTTGCCCAATTAAGGGTGCGGCCACTTGAGTGACAAGTGGTTTCAGCAACCAGACACCTCAACTCCAAACACGTCCCGCCTCTTTGCCCAAGTAAGGGTGCGGCCACTTGAGTGACAAGTGGTTTCAGCAACCAGACACCTCAACTCCAAACACGTCCCGCCTCTTTGCCCAAGCAAGGGTGTGGCCACTTGAGTGACAAGTGGTTTCAGCAACCAGACACCTCAACTTTAAACACGTCCCGCCTCTTTGCCCATTTTGGAACAAACGCAAACATCAACACATGAGTTACTGTGTGAATTGCTTGTGTGTTTTAAACAGTGTTCGATATAAACAAACTGAACTCAACATCTGATCACAGCCGAACAAATCTCAGAGAGAATTAAATCTCTTGAATGTTGTTGCCGTATCCATTGACTCATTTAATTTACAAGCGGTTTTGTTCCGAGCTTAAACTTTATTTTTATTTGATTTTCATTTACAAGTTTAAGCCGTAAACGCAACACACGCACGCAGGGCACACCTAAGACTGTATTCATCACCAGCTGAAAGACTCACAGCACTACTGCAGGATTGTGTTCATGTATGGAGTAAAGATGAATGACACAGAGAGACTCGAGCTAAACAAAGTGAAAGTCTGTTCAATAAATATTAATGAGAAGAAATGATGACAGGTCAAAGGTTACATGATAATGTTTTTTTTTATGAATTATTGTGGATCAATTTGAACTTGAACACATCGGAATAATTTTTGGTATACCTCCATATATTGACCTTGCACACATATGTCAACATTACAACAAAGTGACGTCCAAGCCGTTAATATGTATAAATATGTGGATGATTTTAACTCAGGAAGTGATGTCATTCTGCAGGTAGCAGGAAAACACGCAGGTCTGAATAATCTCCATTCATTTACTGGATTATCACACAGATTAAAGAAAGATATTAAAGACATAAACGTTTATAAACAACTTTTAAAAAAAAACACCATTTGATCTTACATTTGTTATCTCTTTGTACAGTCACTCGGGTGAAGTTTGTGCTCATTTTATTTGTATATGTTTGTAAAACTGTCATTTATGTATGGTTTATTTGTCACGTGTGTGTGTATAAGAGACTTCAACACTGTGTTATTTGCACACTGCTTCTTTATTTAGTTCTCTCTTGATTTATTTTTCTCGTTTGGTGTTTGTTGTGCCTTTAAATACTAAATGTAAATACTCACTGCAGCTGAATGAGATGAAATATAAAGCTCTCCTATATTTTATGAAAGATTTATACAGTAATAAATAAAACTGACAGGATGAATGCTGAATGAGAAGTACGTTATATATTGTGAGTATAAACTGTTTTTTGTACATTAGATTATTTTTGTGAATTTTCTGACATTAAAGGGTCACTTTACTAGCAAATCAAAATGTCCCCATGTTTTACTCGCCTTCAAGGGATCCTGACTGAATATGGTTTTCTTCTTGAAGCATAATGTAGTCAGAGTTATAATACCACTTATCATTTTACTTCCAAGCGGTAGAATGCGAAATGTGCCCAAAATTGCATCCATCGATCAAAAAACCCGGCTGAAGCCAATCGATGCGTCCAGTTAAGAGACATATCTATTAATGTTGAAAGTTCCGTCATTTCTCAAATGCGGCTTGTTTTTCAGGCAGATGATGCAGACGTGTCGTAACTTCTGGTGACGAACACCTGCATTTTCCGTTTTTGTTCCAGTCGGAAAGCGTCTACTCTGGTGGGAGCTTTCATCACCGTCATTTGCCGGAAAAACAAGCCTCTGGTTCACGCGCATTGGTTTTTGGAGCTTCAAAAAATCAACACCCATTCACTCCCATTCTACCGCCATGATATTAAAACTCTGAAGCGCTCTGTATTATTTTTTAAGAAGAAAACCATATTCAGTCAGGATGCCTTGATGGCGAGTCAAATGTGGGGACATTTTGATATGGTAGTAGAGTATCCCTTTAAATGTTGTCGCTCTAAATGTCATCTGTGGGGAAAAGGCATTCATGTGTTCTCAATAAAGGTGAAATCTGATGGGCTCAACATTTTTCTTATTTACACACAGGTGGGATTTTCATGGAAACTGTGTGTTGCTATTCTTCTGTTTGACAAACAGATGAGAACAAAACAATGATATTACCATAGGTTAATACAATAATAGCTTTTTTGTTTGTCACATTAAAGTTTCGAAATAATTTATTGAGCAAAATAATTAACTGAAATTATTCAGTGTTTTTCCAGAAGTACAAGGTGGAAAAATTTACATTTCGATTTTTATCCCTTTTTTAAAAAGTAAACGCTTGTCTTAATCCGTTTTGTGAAGCATCATTACCGACCAATTCATAAAAAAACACATTCCTTCACATCTACTCCAAATACTTTCTATTTATCAGTATATATCACACTACAAAAATGTTGTGCCGGTATTATGGGGATTTTAACATTGTTATCAGGATTATTTTGCGACTAATTTTCACAATTGTAAAAAGAACCAAACTGAATGGAAAATGCATTTCTTTCTTTTGTTTGTGGAGTTGTATTGGCTCTTTTCGTGCCCCTGTGATGATGTCACAGCTGTTTTGAGGGACGGCCCCGGGGGTGAGGAGCATCTAAGTTTAGAGTCTAAACACACTCACAGTATCTTCTCTGAGGGCCTGTTGAGACGGACCGCTCGAGCCGACACACCAACAAACACATTCAGGTCAGAAAAATCTCAATCCAATTCATGATTCAACTGTTTCACATAATAAAGAATGAAGCGCTCTTATATTCAACACTCGTAGATATTATAAACTAGTACTTTTCTTCATGTTCTGTTTGTGTGGTTGTGTGTGTGTGTGTGTGTGACCTCCTTCAGCTCTAGAAGTATCTCTGCAGCTGTCAGACTCTATATATAGACAAACACACACACAGATAACACAAGCGCTCAAGTTAAATGTTTCATGAGGGACTTAATTACTTTTTAAAGTTTTTCATGGTTAATTGCTACGTTCTGTGTTGAGAAATACATTGTGATTGAGCAAAAAAAATGTTGTTTTTGCAAACAGTCACCGCTATTCCTATTGATGATGTAAATCATAGTACATTTATGATAATACTCAGATGTCAAGGTTTCTGTAGCAGATATGGTATTTTGTCTTAAATGTTTTTAATAAACTATGTTTACTAATGATTAAAGGAATACTTCACCCAAAAACGATCTTCATTTACTCGCTTTCGAGTTGTTACAAATGTGCATACATTTCTTCGTTCTGATAAACACAGAGAAAGATATTTGGAAGAATGTTTATAACCAAACAGATCTTGACTCCCATAGTAGAAAAAAAACTATCATATTCAATTTTCTGTTCTGTTGAACGCAAAAGAAGACGTTTTGAAGAATGTAGGACTCAGAAGTGCAAACACTTCTGGGGCACTTTTGACCACCGTTGTATGTTTCCTACTATGGAAGTCAATGGGGGGCAAAATCTGTTTGGTTATCATCATTCTTCCAAATATCTTTCTCTGTGTTCATCAGAACAAACACATTTATACACATTTGTAACGATTTGAGGCAAGTCAACGATGACAGAATTTCGGTCAAGTATTCCATAAGCTGGAAATCTCCATCGACATATTTCCTATGAAATTCAGCCATTCTCTTCGGTCGTGTGGTTTTGTTGTGTCCTGTTATTGCACTCATATAACAAACACAAACCCGCATGTACTTCTTTTCTTTTACAGATTATATCTATATAAATATATGGTGTTCATATATGGGAGATTCCCTAGGATTCTCTTTGGTTTGTTATGCAAAATGTATTTCCTGTTTATATATTCATTTTCAAAGGAACATCATATAAATGAAACAAAATGCACCTAAATTCAGCACAAATGCTTTCATCTGTCCACTCAATACCTCTGTCTGTCGGTCTCTGTTTGTTTGTTTGTTTGTTTGTTTTTTAAATGATTGATGTCTTTTCTGTGTGAAGGCAAAGTGTGTCTTTGTCCCTGAACTTACTACAAAACCACTGTGATGCCACATTTGCCCCCGTACACTTAATGACATCTCTCTCTCTCTCTCTCTCTTTAAGATGATGGCGTCGGCTGGTGAGAGCAGCGCTGGGACGGAACAGCAGGATGCAGATGAAGTGGTGTCGGTCAGAGATGTTCAGTCGCATTACCTGCGCTGTCCGTCCCCCAGGTCAACACACACACACAGATCAGTGATGCAGGAGTGTGTTGCACTTGTGTTTTTGACTCTGTTTTATTTCACACACAGCTTCTCTACAGCATCAGATCGTTTCTCTATGATCTCTGGCTCAGACGCTGAGAGCATCTTCATGGAGCCCATCCATCTGTCATCTGCCATCGCTGCCAAACAGATCATCAACGAAGGTCCGAAAAGAAAACCGGATTCGTTCTTTATGATTTTCTTTACGATAGGCCTAAAGCATGTCGAGGACTGAATGTGTGTGTGCTGTCCTCAGAGCTGAAGAGCAGAGACGTGAGATCCACTGAGACGTCTGACAGTATGATGTTGGAAACAGCCGAGCAGCTGATGGTGGAGGATCTGTATAACAGAGTTAAAGACATGATGGACGACCGGAGTCCTTATAATACACCCTGTGTACTGGACATCCAGAGAAGTCTGCTACACGATAAACATGAAGCTCCGTTCAACCCTGTAGACGAAGTCTGGCCAAACGTCTACATCGCTGAGAAGTGAGTCAAAATAAACTCGACACAAAACATCCTCGACTTGTCCAGCATGAAACCAGTGTCTGAAAACTAACCCTGAGAGGAACTCTTATTGCTCAGATGTTGCTCTTTCATAGCTCTGGAGATTCTTGTCGAAGTCTCAACTTATTCTCAGATGTTTCTCTTGAGAGAAATGAAAACAGAATCAAATGATAGTGTGGTTGTGTAAACACATGAAGAGTCTGGAGGTGTAAATTAATGTACAGTAGATTGAAGAGGTGAAAGAATCTGGATTTGCGAGAAACTCATGAATGAATGAACGAATCTGAGCTCAACACGTTGTTGACATCTCTTCTCAAACATTAATAATAACATTTGTCAGATTTCGGACACTTTTCTCAGAAGAAATATCTGAGATGCAGATGAGACTTAAACAAAAGTTTCCGCTCGCTCTCCATCGAATCTCATTCATGTCTAGGAGAAATCATTGAGATTTAAAAGAGAACTGATCCGTGATTTGTCTTTTGTATGGTAGGAGACCTCAGCAGTTTCTCCCGTGTTATGACATTTGATGATGACAGGTCAAGTGTGTCTCACGTATGTCTCATGTTTGTCTCAGGTCCGTGGCAGTAAATAAATCTCGTCTGAAGCGTCTCGGCATCACTCATGTTTTGAATGCAGCTCACGGGACGGGAGTTTACACGGGTCAGACGTTCTATCAGAACATGAACATCTCGTATATGGGCATTGAGATCGATGATTTCTCGGAGTCTGACATGTCGCCTCACTTCCGCTCGTCTGCTGAGTTTCTGGATGATGCTTTACTGACGCAAAGAGGTGACAAGACTTTCCCTTTATCTCTTCTGATGTTCTGAAGTGACTCGCTTGTCGATGTATTTATTTTCTTTATTAAATGAGTTTCTGGATTTTTCTGGAGTTTCAGAGACTGTAGAGTTGTTGTTATTATGGTTAAGTATTGAAGCCTCAAGTCGTTTCGTGTAGAAGAGTGAAGGACTTTAGAAATTTTTAGACTTCACAGCAGATAAACCGTCACCTCTTCAGTTCCTGAATCACGTAAAAGCAGAGCGTCGTCATTTAAAGAGACAGTACAACCAAAAATCTAATTTCTGCATGTGACTTTCGTTGGAGAGAAGATATTTTGAGAAATGTCTCAGTGGTTTTGTGTTCATACAATGGAAGACGATAGAGTTCGGTGTTGTTTGATTATCAACATTCTTCAAAATATCTTTGTTTGTGTTCTGAAGAAGAAAGAAACTCAAACAGATTTCAAATGGCATGAAGATAAATAAATGATTAAAAGTCTCTCTTTAAGTTTAGCTTCTTTTTTTGGTCTCATTTTCTGTATGTTTTTATAGTTGTCATGAGTATTGCATGACACTGTGTGACGTCATGATGTTCAGTTGCATGTGTTGTGTCTTAATTCTTTTTCTCTTGTCGTACTTTGCAGGTAAAGTTCTGGTGAACTCGATGATGGGTGTGAGTCGTTCTGCTGTTCTGGTTGCTGTTTATCTGATGATCTTTCAGAACATGAGCGTCATGGAGGCGCTGCTAGAGATCCGAAAGAAACGTGCCATCAACCCCAATGAAGGCTTTCTAAAGCAACTGCGTCGGCTCAACGAGACTTTAATGGAGGAACGTGATGAAGACGATGACGACGACACCCTGAGTCAGTGTTCTGTCATAGACACCCGCACTCACCCGGATGAAGAGGAGCAGAGCGTGTTCGGAGTTAAAGCTGAATCCATCATGGTGGAGGAGGAGGAAGACGGCGGCAGCGTCATGAGCAGCGTTGCGTCGTCCGCCGCCGCTATGAGAGCAGGAATTCTCTTTAGACCGAGTCAAACTGACCTGAAAGTGACTTCAGAGGACCCCGTCCTGCCTGGAGAAGACAAAGACGATGAAGACGGAGATCTGGGCAGCATGATCAGAGAGTGGCAGAAACGCAACGAGAAATACCAGAACGAGGATTGGTGGGAGGCGCAGCTCATGTGTGATGACGGCGAGTCCTCCGCCAGCGAGGTGCCACGACCCGAGGACCTGGAGAGCGTGACCAGCCAAGACGTGAGAATGCTGAAAGAACGGATCAGGCGTCGCCCGCGTCGAGCCGCTTCCGATGCCGGAACCGCAGCGAGCTGCAGCAGCTACTCCGATCTGTGGAAACAACGGTTGAAGGAGATCGAGGAGCAGGCCGCCGCGCGATACAGACAGAAAGAGGCCGACGATATCGGCGGAGAAGCAAGACAGAAAAAAATCGAAGACGACGCACAGAGCATCATGTCCGATTCCAGCTCCATGTACGACTTCTGCAAAAAGAACAAAGATTTAAGTCCTTTGGAGAGGTGGAAAATTAAGCGGATCCAGTTCGGATGGAACAAAAAAGATGCGGGGTCAGAGAACGGCGAGGGAGAGACGGAGGCGCCGGCACCCTCTCTGGAGGACGTCAACTTAACCGCCTATCAGACCTGGAAACTGAAGCAGCAAAAGAAACATGGCGGCGAGGAGAACAAGGACGAGATCCTGCAGATGAGTCGAGGAGAGGACGCGGCCACCATCAAGAGACGACAGAGAAGGGTGGAGCTTTTGGAGCGCACCAGGAAAACACTGGAGGAGAGCCAATCCGTGTGCGGTTGGGAAACCGAGAGCGCTCTGAGTGGCAGCATCCCGCTGTCGGTGTTCTGCGCTGGGGCCTTTCCGTCCGCCAGTGTCGCTGGAGACGATAATGTGTCTGTGTTGAGTGGGAGATCTTCTGTCCTTTCGGGTCACAGTGCTCGATCGCAGCCCATAGATCCTCCGGCGCCTCCCGCTCCAGTCATTGGCCCCAACGGCGAGCCCATGGTCAACATCGCCAACATACAGAACTGGATCACCAGCGTGGTGAACGAGACGCTCATGCAGAAGCAAACGGAGATGATGATGCAGACGGGGACGAGTCTCGCTCCATCCAGAGCCGCTTCAGTGTTCAGTCGTGGGTTTGACGATGACAGAGCCTCCATGTTGAGTGGAGCCACATCTTCCAGCGTTCTGTCCCGCTGTAGAGCCCAATGTGCGCTGCCGGCAGCTGGGATGGCCCGCTCTGTCATGTCTGCCGGCAGTAGAGCCGAGTCTGTGATCTCTTCTGGAGGAGCGTCAAACCTCTCCTCGCTCTCCAGCTCTCGTAAGAGCAAAATTACCACAACCAGTGTGCCGCTGTACAGTCTCTTCCAAGACCAGGTGAACCTTCACAAACTGGACAGCATGGAGAAAGAAGTAAAATCTGACCTTCGAGACAAGATGGCGTCATACGAGGTGAAGAAGATTGCGGAAGACAACAAGCGCAGCACGTTATACAAGAAGAAAAAGCAGAAGGACGAGGATGAAGAACACGAGGGAGAGCTCGGAAAGTTCAACGGACTGGACGATGTAGAAGCCCGTCCACGCGAGAAGCCGAAACCCAAGCGAGATTTCGGTCGTTCAGGAATCCTCAACCTCCCGGCATCAGTGGGTGACACCAGCAGTAATATCGACGAATGGCTGGAGAACGTGAGACCTCCCTGTAAAACAAACTCGTATGAAGGTGATCCTGAACCCCGCATGTCTCGACCGTCCTATGAAGAAGATCCCTCAGCGTTTGACTTCACCAGCCGCAGGAGCTCAATCACGGTCCATGAAGATGAAGAGGAGAACTACAGCTTTACATCCAGATTCACGTCCAGACGTCAGGCCGACGATGACCTGGATTTGTGTAGAGATACTAGTCCCGAGTTGAACTATCAGAGATTTCAGAGATCTCCACCTTGCACTGAGACGCCGTGTAATGGTATAGATGAAACCGTGACGTATAGAAGCCAGAGCTCTTATGCCAAAGACCAAAGATCTACTCGCTCCTCGCGACCTGAGAATGAGGACGAGGACGAGGAAATCTCTGCTTTCATTGCTCAGATTAAAGAGAGAGCTCGAGCGCGCATCGCTGAAGAAATAGAAGATGATGAAGTGCTCGCTGCGTGGAGAAAACAAGAGTCACACACTGACCAATCCTAAACACGCACACACATACAGACTGTAGTTTATAAAAATCACTGTGTGAGCACTTGAGTAAAGACTTGAATCCAGAATAATAAATAATCTGAATACACGATCATATGAGTGACATCACCGTCATCTAGAATCTCTCACTCTGCTATCAGACAGAAATAAATTAAATCTAAGTGACAGTTATTTGTGTGCATTTCTGCAATAACACTCGTGGCGTGTATATGACGCTGTGTTCACACTAACAGTTGCTTTTAGACATTCAATGTATACTTTACATGTCTCAGTCATTGCCATCATCATAACTAGAACAAATATAAATAATAATAAACATGAGTGAACAAACGTGATGTCGGGGGGGTTGAAAGTGAAATGAATAGCTGTGTCTTTCTTCTCTTTGTAGTTGATCTGATTTTATTTATAGATCTGTAGAGGCACGAGAGAGATCCTGTTGCATTATTTTATGGTCCACTTGCGATGACGTCAGAGACCACTAGAGGTCTAAATAGCTCCGGTTGATCCCACCACACATGTACAAATGAGAAAATATACAGTAAACAAGTTTGCAAATGTAAGAATTGACATCCAAGATATTTTAAAGAGAAAAATTATTTAAGTAAATTTCTTTGAGTATACTGTCCACTAATCACTACAAATAAGAGATCATAGTATGCTTTATTTGTTCTGTATTATTAAATGAAGTAAAGGAATAAACTGTAATAAATACTGCAACATTTACTGTAGCGAGGTGCAAAAATGAGTGGATCTAGAAAAATATTACTGCAGTACATAAATACTATTGTTTCATATAAATATATCTTATATATAAAGAGACTGTATGTACTTAATTTACTATTCGGGAAGAATGACACCGAGGATAAAACCTGTGGCGTAACCTTTGCTAGGTTTTGTATTAGTGTTTAATGTTTAAGTCAGTTACAGGAGATCTTGCGATGTGCGCTTGTTCCAGTGGGCGGAGCTTCGCCCTCACACTAAATATTCAAAATGGCGGACAGTGGATCAACGACTCAAGATGAGCACTCGACTGCAGGTAATTATTACATTTTACATATTCATAATCTTTCCATCCTCCTCGAGTAAACACACACACACGTGTGCCACTCGTTCATCTAGATGAAGATTATTGTTTTGTTGTTGTTGATATTGTGTGTTTGCAGTCCGTCAGATGAGTGTTGTGTGTTTGTTCTGCACTAAACTCTTAGGATTTGAAATGGCGCGCGCGTTGCATATTCACATATTATTATTATATTTCAGCGGACGGTATATCGGCGATTAAAGGGATTCGTCGGGTCGATTGAAGGGTTTTGCGCGGTGTCCGTGATGTTCGTGTAGTGTTGCGAGTGTGAGTTAGCAGCGCGGCTATCAACGCGCTTTGTGTCGCTACGCAGCGCGAGAGAACTCAACGGCCTCTCATTTACATATTCATATGTTTGCTAAGCGAACACGCGCACGTGAAACCTAACATTAAGTTATAAGTTCATTTTGTTCTGCTGCAAACTGATAACGGATGAAAAGTCGAGTGTCTGTTTACTCGTGGACTCAACGGTTTGCCCCCAGGGCAACATAAATACCCCAGCAGGTTCTCTCGCGATGTGTGCGCATGCGCACGACCGCACGTATGTGAACGACATATTAAGTGCGTTTCTTCCGGAAGCTGTTGTAATATTTCAGTGTGAAGTCATCGAATTGTTGATTTGCACGAGATGAGCTTTTGCGTAAATGCTGAAATGTTATTATTTTGCATAATGTATGACGCGCGTCACAGTTTTTATTCATCACGAGAACTAAATATACTCATGAATATTCATAACCACAAACGTCACCTTCACGAATGAGTCATTTATCATTATGTTTTCAATTAACCTGATTCATATACTCACATTTTATAGATATTACTTTATTTTTGTAAGTTTTGAAGTAAATTTGTGTTATGTTTATTGATGCTGATAAATATTGATGAAGTCTAACACTGTGTCTTAACTGGATTTGACCGACGCAACACAACAAAATATTTTAGAAATGCATTACAATTAAAAATTTCGTCCACACTACGCGACAAATCCATTAACCCCTCGTTCACACTACAAACGACAAAACAACATGATCCCATTCATTTCAATTGAGTAGGCATGGGCCGAAAACCGGTTTCTACTGAGGTTTAAAGGAGTTAAGGTTTAAAAACCACAAAAATGTATAGAAACTAAACAGAAAAATGTAAAATTCAATCAAAAAATAAATGTTATGTTAATGTCTAATATATGTGAAAAAAATCCTTTCTTGAAAGAATATTTGAATGCTTAATTTTTACGCGACACACGTCTATATGTTGGTTCAAATTAAATGTTTTGTGTCCAGTTGAAAAGTCGTTTTTTTGTATACGCAGACATTTGGAAATAACACATTTTAGTGTCGTAATAGCAGCACCGCAATACCGTGAAACCGTGGTATTTTAGATTAAGGTTATTATACGGCCAAAATCTCATACCTGACCATGCGTACAATGGAGAGCTGGTGACTTCTTGCGACACGAGCAGTAGTGTCGCAAGTCTTCAAGTTTTTTCGACCTAATGCGGCGCCGCAAGATGCGAAAGAGAACTTTTTATGCTTTTTCAAATCGCTCTCGTGGGACTTTGACGTAATCCGCATGTTGAATCTTGTGGCGCCGCATTAAGTCGAACAAGCCTTTCAACTTCATGCAAGCAAAGAGCGACTTTCAGGAGGGACAGCCAATAGGAAGATGCTAGAGCTAACGTGATTAATGGATGTCGTCACTCAGGCAACCACTAGTGGTAACTACCCGCCAACACCTGGCGACTTGCAGCGACAAAGTGGCTTCAAATCTGAACGCAGCATAAGAACAAGCTGATTGTCACGTCCGGTGTAGACACGGTGTAATAGAAAAGTTTGGACTACAGTTCAGTCTCCTTTATGTGTTTAATTATTCAGCGTGGCGTTCAGTAGTTTAAAATGCTAATGAATTGCTTACTTAAAATTCTATTAATTAAAATATGTGCATAATGTATTATGTGTCAGACGTTGTAAAGTCTGACAACAGCAGCAGTATGTAAATTGTGTCTCTCCAGCTTTGGCTTTTCTTTTAAGTCTCTCTTTCTCTCGGTAGAGTTGTTGTCGTGGCAACGGTTGAGGCACGTGAGTTTTATCATCGTATAATTCAGATCAGTCTTTGATGGGTTAAATGAACACTGGTGATGTTATATTTATTTCTGTCTGTCGATCAATCAGGTTTTTAAGAGGTGGTCGCCAGGTAGTTGTTAGACCGTTACTAGTGTTACGGATGGTTGCTATGCAGTTGATAGGTTGGCTAGGCCAGGATCAGAGCAATAGAGAGAGAGATGTTTTTTGTCATATGTTTAAAGCTTTGGCAACATTGTGAGAACATGCAATCGTGCCAATAAAGTACATTGAAATTGAAAACTGAGAGAGTTGCGTCAACTCCATAGACTCCAATGGAACAGATTTTTTTACAGCAATGGCGGCTCATGGAGGTAAACGTTTAACCCATTTAAAGCGGTAAATCATTGAATGAGAGAAATAAAGCATTTCAAGAGAAAACATAACTATCTGAAGGCTCCATGAGACATTTTGAATTTCCGTTGGCGCAACTCTCTCTCTCAATGGCTCTGGCCAGGGCTATCTGTGATATTCTGGTCTGTATTTAGAATCAGAAAGACCTTTATTGTTAAGTGTGCTTTATACACACGTGTCAAGGAATTTGTCTACGTGACAGAAGCGTCCAGTGCACATATAGGTGGAAGTGACAAGACATGTAACATAAGTATGTAAAGACGGTAAACTTTTGAGAAAAGACAATATATGACAAATGAGAAACAAAGTTTAACTGCTATATACAAATTATGTAAGGATAACTGTGAAAAGTGATAGTTCACCCAAAAAAGAAAATTCTGTCATTTACTCGCCCTCTTGTCATGTTAAGCCTGGTTGACTTTCTTTCTTCCGCAGAACACAAAATAAGATATTTAGAAAACTTTTGTTGACCAAACAGCGATGGCAGCCATTCACTTGCATTGGTTTTGTGTCCATACAATAGAAGTCAATGGCTCCCACCGCTGTTCGGTTATCAACATTCTTCAAAATATGTCCTGAAGAAGAAAGACATTTTTGGGTGAACAATCGCTTTAAATCAGTAGCACGAGCATTATAAATAAATAGAAGTATAATACGTATTAACCTCAGGTCCATCCTCCAGTTTACAATATATAAACCAGAACCACAAACTAAATTTAGTTTTTAATGTGATTGTGTAGCAGAAATGTTACATTTGTATTATTGACAAATCTGAGATGCTCTCTCTCTCTCTCTCTCTCTCTCTCTCTCTCTCTCGCTCTCTCGCTCTCTCTCTCTCTCGCTCTCTCTCTCGCTCTCTCTCTCGCTCTCTCTCGCTCTCGCTCTCTCTCTCGCTCTCTCTCTCTCTCTCTCTCTCTCTCTCTCTCTCTCTCTCTCTCTCTCTCTCTCTCTCTCTCTCTCTCTCTCTCTCTCTCTCTCTCTCTCTCTCTGTCTCTCTCTCAGTCTTTCTCTCTCTCGCTCTCTCTCTCAGTCTCTCTCTCTGTCTCTCGCTCTCTCGCTCTCTCTCTCTCTATTTGTGTAGGGAAAGTGTGATATTGTGACTTTAGTGTATGTCTGTAGGATTTCTCCGCATCCACACAATCTGAATGAACAAGACTGTGTCGTTGTTGTAATTAAAACAGACACACACTGCTGATAATTGGCCTTTTGTCTTGCTGCCATATCCTCCATCCTCAAAGTATCCAATTAATATGCTAATGAGCTGATAAATATTCATAGAGACTGTTGAATAATGCAGAAAGCTTTCAGAGCTGCGTGTGTGTGTGAAACTTCAAAGGCGAGTTGTTCTAATGAGTTCTTTCACATTTCCATCCGCTTGAGATGATGTGAATACTGATGTGTGTTTAGTCTTTGTGTTTGACTCGCTGCTGAAGCAACTGCACATCATCCATCAGCTCAAACGCTCACCTTTTACACACTGATGTTATTACAGCGACAGGTGAGAAACTGGTCTCCAGAGCGTTCTGTCCGTCATCGCTTTACGAGTGTTGAGACACGGGGTCACTTCAGAGCGTTGTGATGTGATGTAGCACACTTGTGCTTTTGTTGGATCTGTTGTGAGTTTTAAAACACACTTGTTGTTTTTCTCTCTCTTAGCAGACTTAAGTAAAAACGCGATGGAGATCGACACACATGAAGTTGAAGGTAAATCATCTTTGTTTGTGTGCGATCACTGATTTCACCTCACTGTTGTTGTTGTTGTTTAAGACATTTTTTTCATCCCTGTCAGATCAAACAAACGTCGTGACCATTGAGAAATCAAACGCTCATGCAACGCTCAGTAATGTCCAGGCTCAAGCATTACTTCAACAGGTGAGAACACATGAGATGAATATGTGCTGTATATTGATATGTTGTTTTATTGGACGCTCGTTGGTGAGCTGCCTACCTAGACAACACTTCGATTTGATGATGTGTAGATTGCGTAAATCAGATTTATTATAATGTGCTGTAGTTTTATTCAAGGTTATGATAAAGATTTCACGGTCAGTTTATTGCGTGTGTTTGTGCAGTTGGGTGTGAGTTCAGGGCAGCTGTTGTTGCAGCAGACGCAGGCGCAGCTCCTCGCCGCGGCCATGCAGCAGTCTGCAGGTCAGCAGTGCAGCACCACCGGAGCAAATATCTCCGCCTCCGCAGCCACGCCCATAACACTGTCCCAACCAATCCAGATCGCCTCTGTGAGTGTCTGACATGGACGTCTCTTCAACTTCATTCCCGCTCTGTTTGTGTTGTTGTTATGTGACATTTATGATCAACCTGTGATAAACAATTACACATAAAAATATCATTTAATATCATTTCAATTCATCTGTAAAAGTATATCAGTTTTTTAGTGCGTTTCCAGTCTTATGGTCCAGCAGGTGGCGCTACAGTCTGAGAACTACTGGCTTGCATAATAATAATAATAATAATAATAGTGTTAAATCTTAGTGTTGATAAAACAGAGGTGTCTTTATTCATTTAATGAAGCTGAAATGATGTGTGTGTGTGTGTTGTCAGGGTCTGCAGCAGTTTGTGTTGGTTCAGCCCGGTCACTCCATCACACAACAGATGCAGCCGCAGTTCATTTTCTCATCATCAGCTCAGGGACAGAACGGTATGAAACCAAACCCTTACCAACATCACACTTGTGTTTCAATTACGTCTGTTCTTCACCAGTGTCTCTCTCTCTCTCTCTCTCTCTGTCTATTCTGCTTCAGGTCTCCTGCAAACTCACAATCTTCTGACTCAACTACCTCAAAGTCAAGTGAACTTCCAGCCGTCTCAGAGCATCATCACACAGGTCACACACCTCATCTTACACCTGTTTTCAATTCATTCACCTGGACTCACAGACTCTGCATTAACTCTGCAGCAGTTTTGAGTTTGTAAAAAAGGCGTTATTTTTCCAATATAAAGGTCTTTGCACATACAGTCTGAAATCTTCGTATACGTTTTTGACGCTACAGTGTCTCTGAATTGTCAAAACGTCTCTTAAAATGCTCGCTACGGATGCAGAATTTGTTTTATGACGGAGGCAGTGTGTGAGTATGATTGACACAACACGAGGTCGTATTTTTTTTACGTGCAGAAATTTGGGACTCGATGTGCAATAAGACTTGTCGGTGACAGGAAGGTGTTGTATCATAAATGACATCAGCGTGGAGTTTCAGTAGCTGTCAGGATGACAAGTGTCAATATGTTCGTGAACGAGTGAATTCTCTTTAAACTCACAGGCAGCGACTCCGACAAGAAAAATCGCAGCCTTGCCCGTCCCGCCGGCGGTCACGCCCAAACTCATTGACGCCACGTATGTGGAAGAAGCCAGTGATCTGGAGGAACTGGAACAATTCGCAAAGAATTTCAAACAGAGACGTATAAAACTGGGTTTTACTCAGGTAAGACTTCGGGTTCCTATGACTGCTTTTGTTTTATACTGTGATAAGCTGCAGTGTTTTATGTAAGTGTGGATGTGTGCGTGTCAGGGTGACGTGGGTTTGGCGATGGGGAAACTCTACGGGAATGACTTCAGTCAGACCACCATCTCCAGATTCGAGGCGTTAAACTTGAGTTTTAAGAACATGTGTAAACTCAAACCTCTTCTGGAGAAATGGCTGAACGACGCAGGTGCGTTCATCGTTCATTCTTCGGTGTTCTGCCATATACAAAGCTCTCTCACAATACTCCAACAGGTCTCTTACTTTCTGTCATCTGCAGAGAACATGACGAGCGACTGCGCGGCGTCTAGTCCGAGCGAGATGTCTCCCGGTATGTGTGATAGTCGACGGAGGAAGAAACGGACCAGCATCGAGACCACCATCCGTCTGGCATTAGAGAGGAGTTTTCTGGAGGTATGCAGTGTTTCTTCACGACACCAGAGGGCAGCACAACATCTCAAAATACGCAAAGACTTGACGCTGTGTGTGTGTGTCTACAGCAGAGTCAGAAGCCGTCATCAGAGGAGGTCACGCTGATCGCAGATCAGCTCAACATGGAGAAAGAGGTGGTGCGCGTTTGGTTCTGTAACCGCAGACAGAAACAGAAAAGAATCAATCCGCCCAGCAGCAGCTCGCCCATCAAAACCATCTACAACACATCAACACCAGCGGTACCAGATCACAATAACAACACAACTGCGCTCAGTGATTCTCATCCGTCAGAACACATCTTTCTAATGTTCGACATTTGTTGTTGTATGTGTGCAGGTGTCCGGCGCTACAAACACACTGACGGTAAATCCGGTGGTTTCTCTGAACACCAGCAGCATCCCAAACCTCACATTCACCGGTCAGTCTCTCAGATCTTCTGCGAATGTGAAGAAGCTGCCGATGCAAGCACTCGTCTTTACCTGATGTCATATGGGTGTGTTTCAGGTGCTTCTCTGGGTCACATGACCTCTAACACTGCGTCTGTCATCTCCATGAGTCCTGCTGTAGCCACAACCGCCCCTGCAGTGACATCACTGACACCGTCCGTTACGGCCGGCGGTCAGGTATCCACGGCAACGACCATGACGCCGGGGACAGGTCAGCTGGTGTTGGCGGGCACGGGGCTGGGCGGTTTCCCCACACAACTGACACAAGGGTGAGTGAGAGAGTGTGTGTGTCTCATTCTTCCAGTGTTTGAAAGGTTGTTAACTGGTTTTCTGTGTTTAGTGGAGCCCTGTTTAGTTTTGCTCCTGCCCTCGGCAGCACTCTTAGTCCAGCGCTGATGAACAATAACACACTGGCCACTATACAGGGTACGTAACCGTCCGCCCGTCCGTCTGTTCATCCACATTAAACAATCATTTCATGACGTGTGTTGCGTTTCAGCTCTTGTGTCTGGAGGCGCGTTCCCCTTCACCTCCATCGATGGAAACACTGGTCTGCTGTTCGCCAACAACGCCGCAGGTAACGCTCCGCCCAGCCTGATGAGCACGCCCTTCTTCCTCAACCCGTCCGGCCTCTCGCTGCTGCCCACCCATCTGCTGTCAGGAGGCGGCGCTCTCAACCTACAGGTGACCAGTGACGTGCAGAGTTCAGTTGCTACGACGACCACGCCGGCTAAAAGCATCGCTGTGGCCTCAAAGGTCCAATAAAGATGTAGACGCGATTTAATCCTGTTGCTAACCAAAAACATTCTGACGTGTGTCGTTCTTCCTGCGTGTCTGTTGAGCTGAACTCCGTCACACTGTGCAAAACCTTTAAGGATGAACTTGAATTCCTAACTAATGTCTAAACGAACCAAAAATGTGAGACAGGAAGTTAATCTGTAGATTATTTCAATTCCTGTCATGTCATCTGTAGCTTTTATTGAAGGGTGAGTTCACATCTATAATCAAATGCATTATTCTGATCTTTGATGTTTTATGCATTTGAGTTTTATTTTCTCACAGAAATCTATTCGATGCATTTGGAGGTTTTTAAAATCAAATACTTAAACTTTATAAATACGGTTAGACGGCTTTAAAACGAGTAATGTTTAATGACAGCGAGCGTATTTTGTCTGTTTGATGTTTTCAGACACATTAAACCACTCGATCATCTGTGTATCGTCATACAAAATACTGGACGACACTTGCCTTTTATTTTTCCGTAAAGGCCATTTTGAATCATCACTGTGTGCTAGCTCAACACATTATTTCATGCTAATGTCTGTGACTCCGCCCTCTCGGTGATGCACATGGCCGTTAGGACACTAGACTTGTTCGACTTGATGCGGCGCCGCAAGATCCGACATGCGGATCACATCACAGTACTGCGGGAGCGATTCGAAAGCTAACTGCATATGGTTTATTATGTCGAATCGTGCTCGCAGTACTTTGACGTCAACCACCTGTCGGATCTTACGACGCCGCATCAAGTCGAACAAGCTTAGTGTCAAACACTACACGTGTCCTTGTATGTCAAAACTCAACGGGCTAACATCAGTCTAGTGTTAAATGCCACGTGATCACGTTTTGTGTATTTAGTTTATTTCTGATGTGGTGGAAACTTTTCGTACAAATGTTTTTGCAAACGACTGTCATCATGGCCCTGCGGGTGTTTCGTCGATGAGGCCTGTGGTTTATTTTCATGAGCGAGTTTCTGTTCAACTAAACTTCACACAGTTTCATCTTTAGTTTTTTTAGATTGATCGATAGATTAATTTTTTCACAGACAAACCAAAAAAAATATTTTCCAGACTGACCGTGTTCACAAGCTTTCAGCTCCAAAGATTTTTCCGTTTAAGAGCTGTTGTCCAGACGGACAACATCGACAAAAAAAGCTTCAACCAAAGTGAGTTTGAAACTTGTGTGTGTGTGTGTGTGCGTTTGTGTCTCCAGCACTGATGTTTTTTGCTGCTTTGTGTGACACAAGCGATGTTTAATGAATAAAAGTTTTGAGTGGAATCCTCCTGATGTCTTCTCAAAGTTAATGTTACTGTGTTTTCCTCTAAATATAACCTGAACATTAATATATTCATCACCTTACTTGAGATCATTCAGACATTTACGAAGATTTGTTTCATGTGTGTCTTGAAAATCGACATTTTACATCAAACGCAAAACAACAGAAATGTCAAATCATTTCAAATCGTTTTAGTTTATATTTGTGTTGTTCCTCTTAAATCATTTCTGGTGTGTGTGTGTCATTGATAGTGTAGAAATAAACCAAAGAAATGGTCAGACGTCAGCACCCCTGAGACGGATGCTTGTTTCGCACAAACCCATACGGTTTGATGGCTAAGACCGGGACTTTATGTAAATATATAAAAGAACAATTTTATTTAGCAAAAATCTATACTTACGGACACAAACCAAAGGTTCTTCACACCTGCCTTTAATATTTTTCCTTTTTTCAGTCATGATTGTTCAACTTCGTGATCGTGCATGTGGTGGAATATGAAACCACAAATATTTGCGTTTATTATGTGAAATAATACAGAATGTTGTTGTTTTGTATAGAAACTAACAGAAGGGCTGTACTGTATGTTCACTAACGTT
This sequence comes from Barbatula barbatula, assembly GCF_947034865.1. Lineage (NCBI taxonomy): Eukaryota > Metazoa > Chordata > Actinopteri > Cypriniformes > Nemacheilidae > Barbatula > Barbatula barbatula. The sequence continues at coordinate 1,885,299 of NC_136771.1, read as the reverse complement.
ATCTTACTTATTCCATTTTAAAAGCATTTGTTGACTCGACCTTACACAGATTCATGTTTGTCTGATGTATTTAATTATTACATTAGTTTGTTGTGTTATAAAACCGTTTCATTAAATGCTTGTTTTCTCAGATTATATGTGTCTGCTCAAGTATTTCTTTCATCTTTTTTGTAAAAGTATATAAACTGGTGAACAAAATGAATGACACGAGAACAACTATTTTATTTTTATAAAATTAGAACTCACACAATCAATTTAACAAACACAGATTTTATAAGTACTTAGTTTGAGAGACTGAAGCAGAATTATGCTACAGAAACCACAGAAAAATGATGTTAGGAAACATTTTGCACGACAGCTGTGGAATAAATGAGCAACCGTGCACGACTGTGTGTTTGGGCCGATAATGTTTCATAAAGATAAACACAGTGTTGAAATCTTAAAGATTCTTTGAGCCTGAAATTCTCATAAATAAACTCATGTTTGGCTTGACTGTTGTTGGGCTATAATGAATTGAAATAATATATTAATCTAATAATGAAACCGCGTGTGTGTTGACATGAAATCATTCTCATCGCTCATTCCTGTGAGTGTGAATACGGACTCAAACACTCATCAAGAGGATTTTTTTGTCATGTAGTTCATGAATGTTAATATTATGACGTGTTCGTTGTATTGGAGAATTAATAACAGATTCAGGTGCATTACAGTAATGAAAGTTATCATTTTTAATTCTTCTAAAACCTAGTTACAATTTATTTGGTATATAAATATACTTTGATATTTTTGCGTGTGCTTGCTGCGAAGAATACATCAATGTAGAGCAAGGACTGATGAAAGTTACACAATTAATATCAGTTATTAGAAAACATAACAACATTTACAGCTGAAGATGTGAGAGACACAATGGACTGTATGGATTGTACAGAGGAATTGTAGAAAAACAGAGTTTAACGGGCTGAAGCAAGAGACTGCATGTGCAGAGCATCATACGTGTCCCTCGTCCCTGAGCTCAGACCCTGAGAGAGAGAGAGAGAGAGATGGTCTATTATTATTGTGTTGTTTAATGATCACACATCAGAGACAAACTGATACGCACACAATCTCTTTATTTCAGTTCGGACAGGCCAGTAATAGATCAAAGGATCTAAACATATTAAACCATGTGTATTTTCATATTCCGAAATGTATAGACGTTTTAAATTGCCTATTTTTGATCCTTATTGTAATTTCATTATTCTTTACTAATTGTATATATTCAGTTCATAAATTATGTATTCATATTCATATATTCAACTTGTTATTTTAATCTAACGTAGATTCTTAATGTTGTTTAATCTTATGTTGGATGCTTCACAAGTAGATACGGGTGTTTCTCAAGATTCTTAATAACGTCACAAGACATGAATGCAGTCTGTGTTGGTATAATAACACCTCCTGAATGTGTTTCTATTCATGTGAAGTTGGTCTGAGCGTCGCAACACAATTAAGTAAGGGATAATGTACAGGCCGCCGGTTGTAATCTCAGAAATAAGCCCCAACACTTTTATCAGGACCCGAAGCGGAGGGTCTTGTATCACACTGAAGGGGCTTACTTTGTGATAATGCTTGTACATTATCCCGCTACTTGCCACATGAGAAAACAACTGGACATGTGAATTTGAAATATTTTATAAGCTAATTTTTACTGAATGCAGAACTTCGGCGAAGAAAAGTCGTTTTTTTTCGGCTTTAAGGTAAGAAACGACGTTCTGATGTTAGGAACAGGCAATTTGTTAATCATCTGTAAATATAATGTCATACAAATTATATCTACATTTAATTTGTCAAAAATGAATATATCAATTTGTTGCATCTGGTTTACCGTGTGTTATTAGTTTTGAGAGGTTGTTATCTGGGAATAACAGACCTGCAAATGTTGCGACTGGCCAATCAGAATCAAGCGTTCCAACGAGACGTGTAATGCGATTATTTCATAACCTCTGCTTATTGTATTCTATCATCAGGTCACATGGGCCTTCTGTTCTTTCTCTTCATCTCTGTATCTGTCTCGTGGTTAATCTGAGGAATTAACTCACGTACAGACTTACTCATATCCGGACGAAGAGAGCTTTAGTTAACCCGGGCTCTCGTCTCTAATTCTCGATTAAGAAAGTATGATAACTTTTTGGATAATCGGGTATTCTTTTAAGAAATTGAAATACTGTGATCGTTTACCAGACAGCAGATAGAATTCATTTAATGTTGATGAGAATAACCTATTGAACATGTATTAAACATTGTTCAAATCAATGCTATTTGCTATTTGGATGAAGAAATGAATTGTTAATGTATTTCTATCAGCATTTAAAGCAGCAGTCAAAACTCATATAACAGACAAAGAGACAAAAAAATCCCACTGGATGAATCTCGTACGGATTTATATTTCTCAATGTTCATATTATCGTGTGTAAACTGTTAACGTTTTTGCTGTAGTTATGCAGCAATTTGCCAGTAACTTACTGTAGATTTACATTTATTCTCAACAGTTTGTTCAAATATAAATGAACATTAAACATGAACGAGTCTTCATCCTTACAGAAACAAAACTCAGCCACATGCAAAGCATCCTGTGAACCAGAAATCCACATAAACCTTTTTCATTTCTTTTCTCATTTTGGTTCCCAGAATGCTTTGCATGAGGCTGATATTTTATAGTTTGTTTCTGTAATGATAAAGACTTGTTCATGTTTAATGATCATCTATCTTTGAACAAACCGTTGACAGTAAATTACTGGCAAACTGCTGCCAATAATACTGTAATTTCTACAAAATCTTTTTACAGTGATAATGTCACCGACCTGATAAACCTGATCACTCCGCCGGTGTCGCTGAAGAGAAAGAAAATAAAGAAACATGCTTATAAAGATAAAGAGCACCACATCAATGTTTATAATAATGCATTTGTGTGACTTACATCAGGTTTGACTTCAATCTCACGATACGTGTCGTCTGTTTTCTTCTGCAGAGGCTTCAAGTCAAATCAACAGTTAACACTCATCATATATTAGAATAATAAAACATTTGTTATAATAACAGTATGACGAGTCATTATTACATAAAGGGATTATTATGCGTTATTCAAATCTTTTATACGGTTGAAGTTTCCTTACCATGTATGCGTCTTCTCTCTTGCGACCCTGTAAAACATCAGAGACGACAAATAATCAGAAACACCAAACACACATAAAATGAATGGGATTATGTCGCTTTTAAACTAACGGAACATTAATATCACACATGACATGATGTGAATGTGTGTTTCATATATGTGACCTACCCCACGAGCTTCTTCAGCGTGTCTTTGGTTTCTGACATCATACACATCTCGGCCGCTCTTATTGATGGTCTATAAAAACATTTGTTTATTTTTCATTCTGTCTTATGAGTTTATGGATCATCAGGTTGTGTGTGAATGTGTTACCTGGTACGGCGATTCCTCTGGTTTATTTGTCTTTTTCGTGAACTGGAGGAAAAAACAAACACCAGCAACGTTTCATTCATTTCATGTATTTTTCGATTCAATGAACATTTTGTTGTTAAATCGGAGCAGTTTTTTATATGAGATCTTTACTGCAGAATCATTTGAGAAAAGAATCATCATAGTGAGTTATAATAAATGAATTGTTCATGAATTGCAAAGACATTTATGTACAAATAATATAAAGTGAATATAAATTATAAAGCGTGATCACTTAGTGTGATGTGACGATGTCTTTATAAGATATGTTTTTCCAGAGATATTGAGGTAGAGTCTGTTCTCATCATTATTATCATTACAGTACATGTCGGCGGTGACATCGAGACTTTGAGTTCCAGTGAACACACCTGTGTGTATTGTGAAAATGCATAAAAATATTGTTTACTTTTGAATAAAAGTATCTGCAGATGTAAATGAATGGACAACTCACCCGCTCGCGCACAAAGAAAGCGGTGATGATGATGCCGTAGATGAGCAGAAAACCATCGAGAATATAACAGTATCTGGGGTCATATAAGAACGTCGACGCCTCTGAGAAGCAACACACAAGAACATTCACGTCAAATCTTTCTTACACTCAAATCTTCACAAATATATTCACTTCAATAAAGCAGATATCACACACACGGGTTCAAACTGTATTTTCTGTCCTCTACCCCTTAACCAAACCATCACACAAATCTTTCTGCAGTTGTACATTTTCAAATAAACATAATATATATTTTTTTTACAATCATTTGATTGACAGATACTGTACTGAACACACAATGTAGATGATGTCATGTCTTACTCTTCTTATGGGGACATTGGGGAAACCGGTTACACACTTAAAAAAAATCCTTCCTATAATACTTCTCTATCCTGACCGCTTCAATGACACGAAAACCTCTTCCGATACCTCCACAAATCATTCACATTCAACAAAACAAGAAACCTGTTACAAACTTATAGACATATGAACACTCATACACACACACATTAACACACTCGCTCGCACACACATACATCTGGTTTATCATCTCCGTTGGAACAGTCTATAGGCGTAATGTCTTTTATACCGTACAAACTGTATATTTTATCCCTAAACCCAAAGATCATAGAAAGCTTTTTGCATTTTTTGAGTTTCCAAAAATATCGTTCTTTACAATTTATGCGCCTTTTTGAGTCCCCACAGTGACATGAGTCCCCATGAGTTGGTGTGCATTCAGGTTTAGGTCCCCGCTGGGATATAAATACAAGGCCACATCACACACACACACACACACACACTCACACACTCACACACACACACACACACACACACACACGTGCTATAGAATCAGGTGAAGTGTTTTGTGGTTGTGAGACTCGAGCCGTTTTCTGTTCGAGGCGGTTTCATCTGCAGAGACATCAAAGTACACTGAACCTACATGGTGTGTGTGTGTGTGCGTGTGTGTTGGTGTGCGTGTGTGTGTGTAAGAGAGAGAAAGAGAGAGAGAGAACAAGTGAAACACAGTTCAACAGGTCTCAACACACACACACACACACACAGCAATGTCATACTATTGCTAACACACTTCATTGTGTAATCTTCTCAGTGTTGTGTAGTGCGTCTAAAAGGTTTCATTCACACACATCCAACAAACACTAACAAATGAGAAGAGCAGTGTTTGTGTGATACATGTGTGTTGATGCTTCAGTGGCAAATAAACATCAAAATAGATTTACATGAAATAAAACATTTATTCACTTTATCCAAAGCGAGTTTTACGAGTAGGGGCGCATATTAACATTTTGTCAACCCTACCGTTAGTTTTCATGACCAAGCTACTAGGAGGGTTAAAGGTGGAGTGAGCAAAGGAGAGAATGAACAACAAGATGTGTTTAGACACAAGACGGACAGTTATCGGTTATATATGGATCTGTGAAAGATCGGATTTGATCAGGAGTTTATATGAAAATGTTCTGTTTTCATCGCACAACAGTAAACATGTTACCAGACGGACAGAAGATCAGCAGACGGCTAAAATTTTACATTAACCGGCTTCAACTCACGAGAAGAATATTTATGTTTGTAATATATACGTGTATAAACACAAACTTGAAAATAACAGAATCCAACACAAGAACAATACTGAACCAAATTATTGAATATCACTAAACAGAAGCGACACGACGGGGTGGATACACTGAATTGATTATGAATTTATCGTGTCCTTTTTCATTTCTTTTGATATTTAGATCACACTTCTTTCCCTTTATAATCTTTGTATATTACTGCTGTTCGTGTTGATGCTTTAATCATGTCAATAATTTGTGAGTTTGGAGTTGATGCTGTAAATGAATCACAAGCATCCGCAAACTGCTGTAGATGAAATATGTCAATGAAGCAGTTTATTATGACTATTGAATTTATAATGGTTAAATCGTGTCATTCAATACGAAGCATGAGATGTTTGACTTTATAAGGTTTTGTATCATGACTTGTGTGTTCAATGTTTTTAGAAAGATGATGGCAAACATCATCTTTGTGTTGAATATTCGTGTAATAACTGGCGAACAATTTCTGACAATAAACTATTACATTGTAAAAACTTTCTCTAGAAATTACAGTATAATTGGCAGCAGTTTGCCAGTAATTTACTGTAGATTTACATTTATGTAATTTACTGTCAACGGTTTGTTCAAAGATAAATGATCATTAAACATGAACAAGTCTTTATCATTACAGAAACAAACTATAAAATATCAGCCTCATGCAAAGCATTCTGGGAACCGAAATGAGAAGAAAACAGAAAGAGGTTTATGTGGATTTCTGGTTTCCAGAATACTTTGCACGTGGCTGATATTTTATTGTTTTCTTTCTGTAAATATAAAGTCTTGCTAATGTTTAATATTAATTTATCTTTGAACAAACTGTTGCAATAAACTAGATAAATATAAATCTACAGTTAATTACTGGCGACTAGCTGCATAACTACAGCAAAACATTTACGGTGTATGAACAGAAACAAAAAAGCTGAAACATCACAAATCTGTGTGAATATATGAAAAGAAATAAAGTGTTTGATCGAACGCCGGTCATCTATAAATCCATTTGATGTGTAATAATCTAAAGGACTCGATTTGTTCGATGCTTTCTGATGGATTCACAAGCTGAAATAACCTGAATAAATGACTGAAGGTGTAGCGTATTGAATATGACACAGTGATGTACTTTGAAATGTTTTTACATAAAGTGAATTTTCCATTTAGTTTGATGTCATTGATTCACAGAAGTATCGTGTGTGACAGTAAATCGAGTTTGTCGCCTACTAAAGTCGAATGATTTTCCACAACATCAGCATGAAAAACAAACCCCATGTTTTTCATGTGTGCATCATCTCTGGTGTATTTTTAGTTTTTCAGCATCTGTACAGCACATTCTGTTCCTTTATTCTGTTTTCATACGGCTCATACCCTACACCGCTTACACATCTTCTCTATCTGGTATTTTCTGTAAAGCTGCTTTGCGACCATGCACAACTGTGAGACGCGCTGTACAAATACATTTACATTCAATTAAATATCACATTTCAAGAGACGGATAAGATGGTTAAAGGAGTAGTTCACCTCAAAATTTGCCCCATTTACCAGGAATAAAAATGACTACGGAAAGTGCATGGGGCGGATTTTGAAGCAAACTACTCCTTTAAAGAATAAAACGCTGAAAAGAGTTTGAGAGATATTTCAGAATTTATCTGTAAAGTCATACATTTATGGTTGAAGTTTTATACAGGTCAAACACGTACATCTTTTTTGCCTTTTTTACATTCGACATTTCTTCTTTACATCACATTTTCCTGCAATCTAACAAATGAATTCTTGAAATGAATAATCCACAGATATCCATATTAAATTATATTGTCATTATGTTGTTCCATCGCTTCCATTTTTTACCTCATCCGTAAGTCGCTTTGGATAAAAGCAAAATGTAAACAGGACGATGTTTTAAATGTTCATTATGTCCAGAATAAATGATCTATCTGAACAGTTTGCAGAAGTGTGTGTGCTATCTGAGCTCATGGAAAACATTCACACAACGTTTTGACAAACAGCTGCTTTGACTGTTAAAAGACACTATCAGACGCTCATGAGTGTGGCTGGAAACACACACACACACACACAGTGTGTGCTGATGAAGGTTAATAACGGTGAAGTGACACAAACTTCCTCCATGAACATCAGAAAGCTTCACGAGTGTTTCCGCTCAGACTGACGGAGCTGCAGTAGTGAAAATAATATGATTTCTCATCGCTCGCTCGCGTGTGTGTGATGTGAATGTTTAACACATTATTTACAAATAACTGTGATGATCACATTGTGCTTAAATACAAAAACATTCAAATGTACATGATGTGATCACAATTTAAAGTCAATGACCTTGTTGATAAATTGTTGATGTTTGTCTTTGACAAGAGCAGCTTACGCAACCTTAACACATTCACACACAACTCAATGCTCTTTATGACAGAAATACAGTTCGCTGTGTCATTATTGAGCAGATAATTCCTTCATATTTTATGAGCCAATGAAAGACAATCGTGAATTATCTTTAAATATTAAGCGAAACTACAAGGTTCACTTCTATTTGTATAGTATAAAGTTATGATAAATGAAATATACACGAGTAAAATAATTGTACATAATTATCTTCAAATGTAATGTATTCATTTAAGATTGAGACAGCCTGAGACTTTTGTTTTAAATGTAACAACCTTTAGTTTTTAATTCGGAATTGCAGTTTGGTTTTATTTATCAATAAAAAAAGTTTGAAGAGTTTGTCCGATACGTATAAAAAAGTGATGAAGATGTTCAGCTTCAGAGAGAAACACCTCAAACACGCAGAGAAAAATGATATCACACACACGAAAGGTTTCTTTCTCTCTCCAACTCTGAAGAATCGACCCGATGTTTCAATATCAATTATTCTCTCGCTTGTTTACATGCAGATTCTGTGAAGAGAATCTTTGTAGTGTTTTGACATCAGTAAAGTTGAAGTTTTTCAACGTCAGTAGAGTTTCAAAGATGGCCGTCTTCCCTCAGTTTCCCAACCCTGCAGCGGCTGCTCACGCCGCCTTTATTATGAGCTGAACATCTTTACAAACAACATCATTCCACCGCAGACACATCAACATTCATCACGCTTTAACATGTTACCTGAGAGAGGTGTGATGGACAGCAGGACCGTCAATGTTCTCTTTCTTATCATGATGATGATGGTTTCAGAGCTGCTGATGTTCACGGATGTCGTGGCATAAGGTCACAGATCACATGTGTCACCGTGTGATGTCTGATGCTGGAGTTGTGTTTTCTGACAGGAAGAGGCTCCTCTGAGCTCCACCTGTTTATACACACGTCCCACCTACAAACACACACACACACGCTGGGAGGCTTCCACTCGCGGCCTACTTTACTTTCTGAGACGCCACAGTGAACTGAGCTGAAACATCACCTCAGAAAACTACAAAATCAGTTAACTGAGATGCATATACAATCAAACAACAACAACAAATCTGATCAATTATTTATTTCACGTCCAGACTGCATCAAAAACTCTTCAGCAATTTTTACAAAAATATATCAGAATGATAACTTTTCTATAATTCATTACACATATATTCAACATTATAAACACACGTTTGTTTGTTTTAATATATGATCGGGCATTTTTCTAGATGGATTAATATTTCCATATTTCACCTATGTTATGTTGGGTTCACACCAAGAACAAATGAAGTGATTTGCACGAGTAAATTACATTCAAAGTCAATAGAAAGAGGTCAGAACGCGCGTCTCGTCTTCCGTGAAGGTTGAAAATATTTGTCAGATTGCGTCACTCCCACGAAATAAGGAACTTTTCCCACAAATAATAAAGAGCGTGGAACGCGTTTGGTGTGAACCCTGCATTACATCGTTTCTACGCTTGACGCGGATCAACAAAAGTCAATGAAACGCATTAGAACCCAATCACACACGCAAACTGCAAAAAATTCAGTCTCAAGCCGTCTCTAAAATGCTTTCTAAAAACATCTGAATGTCATCCGTTACCTAACACTCATATTAGATTTTCACAAACACAAACTGCACAGGGTTCAGCTACAAACTATAAAGATTTCAAAAGCAAATCGGTGCCTATAGGCTCGTGGTTGGTGTGCCGACATATAGCGTCAGTAAGTTAGATTCCTGTCTCAGCCGACCCCAAGCTTTTCTGTCCCCCTCAAAAAAACATTATTTCAAAAAGATTTCAAACGCAAAACACAGCAACACAATCTCTGATACATTCATCATATAAAGTCTCTGTATGGATTCTTCAGGACATCTGTGATTCTGGCCAGAGCTTCCTCTCGTTCAACAAGATTCTGCGAGTCATTTCCTGCACAAACACAAACACAGATAGAGAGTGTGGTTACATTGAGCAGATATTGAGATCTCTTACATTAAAGTTTCTTTGGCTACACTGTGGTCTTTCACGCTCTTGGTAATCTTTCATAAAGAGACAGAAAACTTCATAATATCAATTCACTTTTAGTTGTAGCATTATTACATATGTAATACAAACATAAGGACATGGAAGAATTATGAGTATTTCAACTAGATTTAATGCATTAACAATGTGCGGGCTGTGGGTAAAAAAACCACTGACATACATGTTAAATATTGACTAGTGATATGAGCTTCATCAAGTGTAGCGTGTGTATAAAGATGCTTTATGTTGTGACTCACAGTGCTGTGAGGCCTTGTAGTATTCCTCCATTGTCACTGTTTTCACTCCACCAAAATAATCCAGTACCCACACCTGACTGATGTTCATCTTAGCAAAGAACCAGTTATGATCCGTAGGCCAGTCGATCATCTCTGGATGTCTGCTGAAGAGAGATTCTTTAGCCGTAGATGCCTCCGATCCGTTCACCTGCACCAGAACAAAACATCACTTAATTCACGTTCAGCTTTTTACAGCGTTGCATTGCTTTAAAAAATTGCATACAAAACCACAGCCTACATCATACTCTACAATCACAAAATCATAATCAGTGAATCTGAATTTTATTTCATCTTTATAATTTAATCAATTATTATTCTCTTTCACATCTGTATGTCATCAAACAGGTGATGACATCACCAGTGCCAATCAATGAACGGTGATCAGAAACACGGGCTGTCCGATCAATGTGAGGTCATGAGGAGGTCGTGAAACACGTGTTGTTATGATTATTGAGTCCGATCTTAACCTCATCTCTGTGTGTGTGGCCTTGTTTTCATATACCGGTGGGGACTTAAACGTGAATGCACACAAACTCATTGGGACTTGTGTTACTGTGGGGACCACAATTTAGGTCCAATTGGGCGAAAAAGCTTATAAATCATACAGAACATTATTCTCTAAAAATGCTAAACAGTTTTCTATGATCTTATGGTTTAGGGGATAAAATATCAAGTTTGTACAGTATATAAGTCATTACGCCTATGGACTGTCCCCACGGAGATGATAAACCAGACGTGTGTGCGTGATATTTACCTGAATGACAGATCCAGACAGAATGATGTGAGCACACAGTGGACTCTGTGGATCAAAGCCGTGTTTCTTACAGTAACTGCTCTGAGCTAAAGACACAGACAGAGACGCTTGTGGATTCACCTGTCAAACACAACACATTCATTCATGATACTATACACCTAATACAAACTGCTTTATTATGTCACACAATCATTCAGTTCTGTTGCTTCTTATTATCTGATAATGTAAATGTGGTGTGTAGGGTGTGTTTAAGTCTATCTCCGTCATGCCCGCTCTGGACCTGCAGAATGTTCAAGCTGATAAGAAACTGAGAACACTGAGTCACTTCTGATGTGTTTACAGAAAACCTCTGTATTTGTAGTAAAACATTAGATGGTAATCGATCGGCCAAAATGATGCATTAAAAGTGTGATGATAGCAACGGTGTGTTTACTGCACGCTTTCTATAATGGATGGTTAACACTAAGAAGTAAACATACAATAAGCTATATAAATACATCACAGGCAAAAGTCACCACAGTAAGGGACACTATAGTAAAAGCATGGTAAGTGTCTGTAGGTTTGCTATGAGCAGGCGTGGGCCGGATGCCGGTATCAAGGTATACCGAGGTTTAAAGAGTAAGGCTTTAAAAGCACAAACAATCTCCGTGATACCGTTTCTAAGTTATGAGCTGTGTTTACATGAAAATAAAACATGTCTAATATATATGAGCCAAATATGTTTTGAAAGAATATTGTATTTTGAAGGCTTTATTTTTACATGACACACGTGTTCTATATGTTGGTTCAAAATGAAATATATTGTGTCCAGTTGAAAAGTCGTTTATTGTATACGCAGACATTTCTAAATAACACATTTGAGTGATGTAACAGCAATACCGCAACACCGAAATACCGTTGTATTTCGATTACGCTTATTATATCGCCAAAATATCATACCGGCCCAAGCCTAGAATTGTGATAGTAAATATTGTGAAGTATCTATCCGGGAAGCATTATGGCCCGGTTTCACCAGACCTTTAATAAATGAGGTTATTTAAGGCACTTTTATAAATAAAGTTATAAACATCGGTTTGCATCTTGACGAGCACTCGAATCTCTATCGCGATACTTTGATGTCAACCGCCGGTCAGACCGAGATGACACGCGCCGGTGACGTTACCTGCAGGTCCTGCACGGAGATCTCCATGTGTGTGAGGTACATGTACGGGGTTCCGGTTCCGTTGCCCGCGGGCCCGTCGCTGATGGAGAAGACGTTGGAGAACGGCTGTCCTTTCACCGGCTCGTGAGTCGAGATGGTCGCCATTGAAGCCCAGTCACACTTATTGACCACGAACCGAGCCATCCGAGCGACCTCCTCATGAGGCGGCACAGACGACGCGACGCGCGTCAACGCTAAACTCAACCCGATCAACATCAGCGTCATGACGGAATACGGTCGCACGCAAACGGACTAAACACAAATGATCCAGAAGATCGTCGTGTGTTGTGATCGACTCTCGATCACGTGAGCACGGCGGCGGTCATGTGACCGCACTACACGTGCTCACGCAAGGCGTCAAAAGCGCAGCAATAAAACTTGTCATAAGAAACGTTTTACTTTGGTGTGTGTAGTATAGACATTATATTCAGTAAACATTTAATTAAGTGCGATATTACAAATGTTATTATGACAACAAGCTTAGAAAGTTTGCAGAAAATACATTAATTTATTGTTATTAATATCAATAATTCAGTCTTAAACATAATGGTCGGTAATGTGATTCTAACTAAAACCGAAGTGTTTTGAGACCCAACTGATCTGTCATCTATGGTCTTGAAAAGAAAGTGAATAAGAATAGTGATAGTCACTGCTTATGACGCATTAATAATGTGATTGGTTAATTGAATAGTTAATTGGTCACATGACACCAGTATGCAGGTGATGGTTAATGAGGAGCGAGTATAAAAGCAGCACAGCCGGGATTAGAACTCAAAACAGTTTCCTTGTTTTGTTTTATTGGTGTTGTTGAGCTGTAAGGTGAGGTGTGTTTCTATTATTAATGTTTGTTCACTTTTAGACCTAATGCGTAAGACTTTATATAAAGAACTTTAATTCAGAGTGCACTGAATTTGTTAGTGTTGTGTTTTATTGCAGTTTCTCTTGAAATGTCACAATAGTTCATTACAGCAACTATTGGTGCTTGTAGTAAAACCTTCGTGACAATACACATGGTCTGAGATTAGTCGGTCATTGTCACTATATATCATGGTTTTGTCGATGTCTTTAAATAAAGTCTGTTTTAATAGGTCTGTTTATCATGTCTGGTCGTGGAAAGAAACTCGCTCCCACTGCAGCAAGGGCCAAAACGTCCCGTTCAACGCGCGCGGGCCTTCAGTTTCCAGTGGGCCGCATCGCGCGTCTCTTGCGGAAGGGAAACTTCGCGGCGCGCATCGGCTCGGGCGCGTCGATTTATCTGACGGCGGTTATCGAGTATCTGTGCGCCGAGGTGCTCGAGCTCGCCGGGAACGCGAGCAGAGACAACAAGAAGCTCCGCATCGCGCCGCGTCACATTCAGCTGGCGGTGAGAAACGATGAGGAGTTGAACACGCTGCTGGGAGGCGTCACGATCAGTGAAGGAGGCGTTCTGCCCAACATACAAGCGCAATTACTGCCCAAAAAAACCAAAGCACCGCGAGACCCCAACAACGCCAAAGATGTCCAGTCTCAAGACTTCTGAAGCGCTTTAAAGCACTTTTAAAATGTTTACTAATAAAGTTTTATTTTAATATCTGTCTTGTGCTTTTTCCTGCTTTGCTGGGGAATTTGAGAACCGTCGCCTGGTTTTCAAACAACTTGATCTTAAAAATCGTGCTGTCATTGGATTAAATTTAATCGCAACCTTTTCGAGCGATTAATCGCAACCCTTTCGAGCGATTAATCGCACACGTAAGTGAAATTAGACGCACTTTTTGTTTTTTTAATCTCACAGCATTTGTTCATATTAAGTTCTTGATGTAGAAACGAAATATTTATTTGACTGCAACATTTTATGAAGGCCAACATTCTAAAAGTGTTTGCTTTGCAACTGATGTCTTTTCATATGAAGCGTTTGGTTTCAAAAGTTTTTCAAGAATCATGTTTCTTTACTAGGGCTGTGCGATATTGATGAGAAATGCTAAATTTAATTTGTAAAGAAATTGTCTAACCATATTTCACAGTATTTTAGAAAACTACATCTGAAAGTGAACTGCCATGTTTTACTGTTGCATTAAACAAATGAAATGGCTAATTTTTCGCAACCCATTGCAATATGCACATGTGTGATATTTCGATATATTGCAGTGCTATTTTCTACTGTGCATTCAATTTAATAACAAACTGCAGTTGGTTTTGATTTAAGACCCAACTAAATTAAACACTGCTAAGTAAATCGCACAATTTTTTTAAATTCTTTAAAATGTACCTCGTATTTATTCTACACATGGAACCCATTATAGTAAGTGTGCCCTTCCTACCTGTCTAACAGGTGATTATATGTAATGCTATTACACAAAAACAGATGTTGCGAAATTGAGTTTTTCTAACACGTTTAAAAAAGAATTTATCGCACGATTTAACAGCCCTATTTAAAAGGCACAAAGGCTTCATTAATTCTTTAAGACTAGTGATCTAGATCCCAAGTTTAAAATATTTAAAAACCTGATCTGACAATCCACTGCAACAGTACAACCAAAAATGTTTCTTAAGAAAAAAACTAAACTCGCACAAATCTATTTCTACAGCACTTAAAACAAAATCTCAATCTAACAGAAGATCTTTATTGATCTGCGTGTAACTGTTTAGAAGCTTATCACAAGATCTTTGAAGACATTTCGTAATAAATCTACACTAACAGGTCGGAGCAGGTCGATCTTATTCTACTTGTGCACTTTTTAAAAGTGTGAGTGATAAAACCACAATCTGCAAACTCTCACAGACTTCCAGTAATAAAAGGCTTATGAAATGTATTCACAAAATTGAAATGATGCGTTTCAGATGATGAGTTCTTGACAGGTGCCTTTTCCGCAGCGACAGGACACCTCATGGTCCTGACGACTTCCTTCGGTGTACGAATAATTCCACGTCAATTCAGTTCCAGCTTTAATCATCCTAGCAAAAGAAATAGAGGTCAAGGTGTTTGTTTGAGTGTGTTATATTCATAAAATAACGTGAAAATCCTGATGTCAACTAAATGATGTGCTCATTCTGTGTGTGTGCGGTTTATTCAGGTGTGATTCTGACCCAGTTCTGCAGCGATCTACTCTCAATTCACCACAGCACTTACTGAAACGTCTGTCCCATCACTTCCTGTGCCAGATACACACAGACAGGAAGTGACATCGCTCACCTGTTTGTGAAGAAGGCCACCAGTGGGAATTTGGGATCGTGTGTATCGACAAAGATGTTCTGGACAAAGAGGTTGGGCTCACAGCTGTGCTGCAGGTTTAAGATGATTCAAATTAAAATCCTTGCACCCAAAAAACTGTGAATGAGTCAATGATGTGATGTGTCTATACAGCAGTACTGTAAGTGCGAGTGTGATCAAATTAAGATGTTTACGTTGATAAATCTGGCCACGTTTCCCTCAGTGGAAGCGCTGAGATAATACACGTCTCCATAGGACGTCACCTCTCCCCCATTCCTGCGTCCCTTTGATTCAGTTAATCTCATCTTCTTCCTCACCACGACTTCATTCTCTACAAACAGAACAACAGTTTTTCACATCAACATGTTTCATACGTGACGACTCCTGCATGCGTGTATGAAAGTGTGTCGTGTGATTTCACCTGTTTCGCGGCAGTCTGCAGACAAGATCACCTGCTGTTCACACAAAGCACAGAAATACTGTGAGCACACCAACAAATCACACCAGCCATAGCCGACAGACAGTGAGTGACCTTGTGTTGTGTGTGTCCGTGCTGATCCGCAGGTCTCTGTATAACGGGGACATGGAGCAGAGGCGAGCGCTCTGGAGGTTCTGTCCCGCTGCTCTCCGTAGGAAGAGTCCATTCATCCACCACCTCCACCTCATCATCAGACACCTGCGATTCTCTGCCCTTCACAGTCACGGGCTCCACGTTCTGCTCTCGTCTCAGCACCACACCTGCACTTCAACACATACACATCACTGTACACACACACACACAGCCAAAGCACGACAATGATATACAGTATGTGATGTGATGTTTCGGTCTAGATGTTTCACATGTGTGTACCTGCGTAAATGCAGATGAATGTTCCCCTGTCGAGGTCATCCTGACATCGCACGGCCCAGCCGCAGTCCGGGGTGCGAAAGACCTGCAGACGCACGCGCAGTCCTCTCTGAACCACACGATTCTGACAGCGAGCCCGGTCACAGCTGCACCACGGACCGCACTCGAACAGCCTGATCACATAGCAAATCACGTGACGAACAACCTAGCCAGTCACAACACATGTCTAAAACTTCAAACTGAAGCGTGGCTCTACTCACCCTGTGTTTACAGGCGTGTCGAGTCTCATGTGTTTGTATGAACGATGACTCTGCTCATCTGTACCTCCTGTGACGGACAGCTGAAGACACGCACACTTCTGGACATCTGTGCAGCCGTCTGTGCAGTCGCAGCAAACAGAGAAGACGGGAGCAGCGCTGAGGAAGCAGCCGTGAGGCCAACGCTCTTTACGATAGCGAAACTCTTTAGGCCGAAGCCCGTCCACCTCATTGCAGAGAGAAACTGGAACGGGCTCGATCCCGCGGCTCAGGTCGCGATCAAACAGAATCGACGGCAGGCAGGGAGTGCGCCGCTGCGTCTGACGTTCTGGAACGATCTGTGGATTGAAGGTGAAATTGTCCGGCAGGAGAAGGCCCAGGCTGTCAGACTCCAGTAGAAAATCAAGCACCTCCTCCATGGATTGCAGGCCCCGCCCACATGGGGCGGTGTAAAGGACCTCTGACTCCTCCTCCTCCTCCTCCTCTGTGGCCGGGTGGATCTGGATGAAGTGGCGCTGAAAGTGGCACAGCATGGGCACACGGAACGGGTTGTGTCCCAGGAAGTGATCAGCGTGAGCGTGCAGCTGCGGGACACACGCCGGGCTGCAGTCGTGAGGTTGGTAGTCGTGCTGGACAGGGGAATCGGGGTCCTCGGAACAGACACTCAGAGGAGACATCAGCGCTGTCAGGTCATGTGAACACAGAGCTTCATTTCTACTGGCCGATGACATCTGACTGTAGTCCGAGCTCGTCTCTGTGTCCTTTGAACGTCTGCAAACGTGAAATACGTTCAGCACAAACTGATTCGTAAAAACGCCACAAAACTGAAAACAAAAGAAACATTTCTACTCTCTGTTAACATAACATTTCTTTTTTCATAACATCGAGTTTAAACCACAAACCACAGACACTGTACATGTCTGATGTGATGCTCGTGTATTGTGACACACCGCGAGGCGTCCTGAAGAAGATCATCAGTCAAGCGGCCGTTCTTCAGGTGATCAGGAGAACATTGAGACCCTGAGACGGTCACCGTCAGTATATCTGAAACACACAACACTCATGTTTATGTGATGTACACACAATTATGATGATGATGATGATGATGACGTAGAACACGTGTGTGTGTGTGTGTGTGTGAGGAGCACAAACCTTCATCAATGAGCACCTCCTCAATGCCTTCATTCTTCAAGACGCTCACTTCAGACTCCAAAATGATCTTCATCGCCTTCACATACTCTGACACAACATCCACAATCAATTGAACACAGATTACAGCAGAGATTGTAGACAGACTCTCTGTGTGTGTGTGTGTGTGTGTGTGTGTGTGTGTGTGTGTGTGTGTGTGTGTGTGTGTGTGTGTGTGTGTGTGTGTACCTCTGTCTGATGCTGTGTGTGTTGTGATGGCTTCTCTTAAATGTTGCAGTAAATCCATCAACTGGTCAAACACAACGTCAACATCAACACCCATCTCCTGCCAGAAGATCCTCGCTCTCTCTGAAACACAACACAAATATAAATCTACAACATTAATCATGTGATCAATAATGACTCAACACATGATGTCACGCATTGATGCTCACCGGTGTCAGACTCCATCTGTTCCGTCATCAGTCTCCGCGTGAAGCGCTTCAGATGAGCACGTGTGGTCGATTATAAATGACAGATCAACACACACGAGATGAACACATCGTCCATTGTGCACATCGACAAAACATCGCCGTAAACCGTAACTCACAGACGCGTCGATTCACGGCAGCGAAATATCGTTCCGGCGGTGAAATGCGAAGAGAAAGAGAAAATATCAAACTTACTCGTTGAATGAGTTCGTTGTTGTCTGAATCAAAGCGCTCGCGACGTCCGAATCGCGAACCGGTTGTACGTATGGAGAGTTGTGATTCCTTCGAACCGATTCGCTCAAAACCGTAACCAACACAACACGTGTCCTCATTATAACCTCACACTATAACAACACCGACATTTTAATGCACTTTACTGCAAATATGACACCCAGAATGTCGCGTGAAGGGGGTTTAATCACTACGATTCGACTCTCCGATGCAATAAGTCCAAACTAATCGACAATCGATTTCTCAGACTAGTGTAATCGGTGATGCTATACGTGGATGTTTTTAAATGTCTGCGTGTAATATCACATGGAATGGTTTGTTTTACTGTCGAATAAACAAGTACATAGATCATTTGTCTGTTTTCTATGACGTTCATATGTATGTTAACAGGTGACTATATGAGGAGAAGAAGTGACGTAACGCTGTTGCGTAAGTTAGTAGTAAAGCGCTCACGTGAGGTTTTATAACAGCGATTGTTGAGTTGTGTAAACAGCGGATCTACACACAGCGACGTTCACAGTAAGAACTCAATTCATATTCATATCAATTCGTGTTGTAGTTGTCTAGTTTTTACAATTGTAATAGAGAAAGAATGTGTTTTCCTCTGCTTCACAGCCAAATGCCACCTGTTATCATTTACTGCTGCGTGTCAATAAATAAACCACCATAATGATGCCAGTTATCATTTATAAAGTGCTGCGTTTTAATTGTATTACAGTCCGGTGGTTTTGTAAATAATTATAATAAAATAATGAAATGCTGCTTTATTTATGTCTTCAAATTCTAGATGTGTCCGGCGCGCAAGGTTGTCGTGCACGCGCTGTGGGGAATGTGCGCGGCGGACGCGATGTCCATGCCCGTTCACTGGTACTACAACACTCGCGATATCACACGTGACTTCGGTGGATGGATCCGCGGACTGCACGCGCCGCGTGAACGACACCCGTCCAGCATCCTGACGCTTTCTAACACAGGTGTTAAACGTCATCATCTGTCAAACTCTTCATATTATATTAACACTTATGACATATACAGTCCAGATGTATGGGAGATTATAACTTAACTCCTCATCAGCAGTGGTTACTATGGGCCGCTGTCGTCCGCCATATTGGAACGGTCAAAGCCAACTAGAAAACACGTGGACGACAATTATACACTTGTATGGATAGGAAATGTTACGCCATGTTTATGTATGGGCTGGTACGCGATTTTGACGGTATAATAACATTAACCAAACTATCACAGTTTCACTCTGTTACCATATTGCTATTACAACACAAAAATGTGTTATTTCTGCGTATACAAAAAACTACTTTTCAACTGGACACAATATATTTAATATATTTCATGTCGAACCAACATATAGAACGTGTGTGTCGGATAAAAATAAAGCCTTCAGATTACAAAATTCTTTCAAATATATATTTTTGTCATATATATTAGACATAAACATGCCCAGCCATGTTGTATGTGTATACACAGGCATTAACAAACACAAGACAAAGATGTTTGCTAACTCATAGATTTGACTGTGAGTGAAGACAGCAACTGAAATGTTATCCACTCACATCATCATCATCTGTGTTGGGAGCGCTCAAACGTGACAGCTACATATGTTTGATAATGACATTGAATACAGGTGGCAGTGGGCGTACAGCCGGGCCAACCCGTACCAGAGCTCCAGTGGTGGGAAACGTTATTCTGCATGATAAACTCAAGTTCTGGATGAATCCCAGCGGATCCGTACATTACCATCAAGGTAAATGCTCAGATTTCAATGACCTAAAGGACAATATCATTGGCATGAAGAGAGATTTGATTCATGTGTAGGTCTTCAGGCTGGTGAGAACACACTGAACGCCCTCTGTGCTCTGAGAGTGGCGCGGGTTCTGAGCTCAGGTCAGTACAGAAGCGTGGCAGAAGCAGACGCTCGGGCCGCCGTCCTGTCAGATTATGTGAAGTTCATGACGAGTCCTGGATCACACGATGACACGTATGCAGAATCCTTCCATAGATCCTTTTTCTGTGACTGGCAGGAACTCAGACCCACTTCTTCAAGAGATGTAAAATCCATTCTTTGTGTCAATCATAACGTCAGCTGAAACATCCCATAGTGTCTGATTAAAATGTCATCATCTCATCAGGTTCTGGAGTTCGCGGAGCGGCGATCCAAGCGCATGTTAAAAGCATCAGTTCCCGACGGTCAGTTAAATGTCATTGGCTGTCTCCCCATGGCCGTTCCATTTGTCCTCCTGTCAGCCAATGAGGAGGAAGCAGTGAGTGTTATAAATCATAATGGATCGTGATTATTTCATCAGATGTTGTGTTCATGCGAATGTGTGTGTTGAGGTATCGGCTGCGGTGGAGTTTGTGAATCTTACTCATCCTCATCCAGAGCTGAAGAAGTTTGTGTCTCTGTACGCCCGTGCGCTGTACGCCACACTGAACGGAGCGTGTTTGAAACAGCAGGCTGAGACAGCGCTGAAATCACCCGCGCTGGACGCATGGCACACATGTCAACACTTCATACAGAAAGCTGAGAGGTTCAAATACAGCCGCATTCATTTCATCTAAACAAATAGTTATTGGGCTGAATTCAGGTCAAGACTAAGGTTAAAACATCAAGCTGAAAGATAAAGTTGATTTCAAATCAGAATATTATCTAAGAAATTATTTCCCTCTTATTCTTATTTTGACATAACGGGAATTAGGAAATACAATTTCTCTCATTACTGTAATGCAGTTATGAAAATGAATCACCTACAGAAGGATGTTTTAAATGGTAAATTAGATTTCAATTGAATTCAATATAACAAAACCAATGATCAAGTAAATGTACAGATTAAACAATAAATATAATAATTGATGAATAAAAGGATAATTCTTTTCAATTACAGAAATGTTATTCTGCGGCGAAAATGTGTTTTATTGTCACAAAAGTATCTGATGTTTAATATTTTGTAGTTTTAATCCAAATTTTGATTAAATAATAATAATAATTTGACTGTTAGACTGAGAGTTATACACTGATTTATCAGATGGCATCTTTTGCACAAGTGAATGATATTCTCTGTTTATTCTTCAGTTTTTCTAGATCATCAGAGGAGCGTCTGAAGGTTCATCAGCGTGCCGTCGAGTCTCTCGGTCTCGCCTGCTACATAAAAGGTTAGAAAACTCGACACAAGCGGACGCATACGTGTGATTACCCTTGACATCAGTTAAAATTCTGTGTCTGTGTGTTCAGGAGCTGTGAGCAGTCTCTTTTACATAGCCTACAGTTTTCATGATGATGTGACGGAGGGAATCCTGACCAACACCAACTGTGGAGGTGACTTTCTAAATGACTCTGTGTGTGTGTTATGTGTCATGGGCTCATACAGATAACACAGTCATCTTACGCTCTGTTTTCTGTGAAGCACAGCAGATGTTCAGCTTCTATATTTCAAACAGACATCACTAAAGCTTTATTTAGTGCACACACTTAGTATTTTAACACCGAAACCTCATTTGTGATACTATTAGAAATAAGAGCTAATAGTGCACCGGTCAAACCTGCTGCTGCTTGTTTATTTATTTAAAGAGTCTTCTGATGTGAAACCATACGCATTCCTATTATCAACTTATTTAAAGAACCATACGTCACGTATCCATGGCAACATACAGATCAGCACAGGAAGCTCCCTTTTGGTGGCACATCGATAACTTCAAATCTCATTGGTTCTGTCGTGTCTTGTGACTACAATAGTTCTCATTTGTCTTTCATCACAAGAATTGTGAGATCCAATGAGATTTGATGTTATCAACATGTCACCATATTTGTATCCAGCGCTCGAGTCTGTTTCTTTACATTTTGCTAAATCAGATGAAAATAAAAATGTTTTCGTTTCACAAGCGTACGGTTTCACTCCAGAAGAGATTATTGACGGATGTTTGTGCTTTTTGAAGATTCAACATGTTAACGGCTGTATTAGAAAAAACTGAAAACTATGATGTCATTTTAATAGAATATGATTTGTGTTCAACTGAAGAAATTAAGTCATATACATTTGTGATGACAATGAGAATGATTAAATGAATTATTATGCTCGGCTGTACCAGTTAAATGATCTTGTATGTAAAGATGTGTTTTGTGTCGTCAGGTGAGAACTGTAACCGAGGGGCGGCATTAGGAGCTCTGCTGGGGGCCAGAGCGGCGTTTATCGGCTCAGACGTGCCTCAGAAATGGAAAGATGGATTGAAAAATGCCCAGAAACAAATCTCTGTCATTCTGAATGATCTGCCCTAATGATACTCTACAACAATGATGCGATTCATCTCTTAAACTACTTTTGCTCTTAATTCTTCTTAAGCGTTGTTCTGCGATGTCAGCCCCCCCTCCACACACACACACACAGGAAGTGTTGCCCACAGATGTGGTTTTGAGCTCAAATACCTGCCTGCCTGCTTCTCTCGCCTTCAATATAACATCACGACCTACTTACATAGTTCATGCATTAAAAGAACCAAGATTGAGTTATTGATAAACGCGCTTTAAGAAACTGTCATTAGACTGTGGCTTTTTACCCTGAAAACGATCTGGCGGTGTTCTGATGTGATGGGCGTGTGTGCATTTTAAATGAAGTCTACACAATAACACGAAAGTTTCATAGGTTGGATATTAAAAATAAGAATACAATATTTATGAATATCTATAATTTTATATGTCCCTCTGTATCATTATTTATCTTTCTGTATATTTAATGTGATTAAACTGGCCTGTTAAATGAGTTTGTATCGTGTATGTTTACTAGTGATGATATGCAAGCGCTCGCTACTATAAACTTACTTCTTTGATTTATAAGTGTTCAATTTATTCGTGAGGACAATAGTTTTAATAGTGCAGATTATGTGCATAATTCAGTTTAGTTGTGATCATATTTAAGATTTGACAGTAACTCCGTGAGATGTGTATTGAATGTGTGACAGCGAGCTGAATTCTGTTGAGCGTTTCATCTAACCACACACGTCTCATAGATGTGTGACACTTCAAACGTTTTTTCATACAGCAGTAGCGTGTGAAAGAAAAAACAGGCACCGGCACATTAAAAGTCTTATGCAAAGTGACAAAAAGCTGTTAAACACAGAGAGTGTTATATGAAAAAAAACGGATCTGTCATTCACATCATTTGTTGAGTGAACCGGAAAGACATCTATAATCTGATGGTTTTATGGTGTGATGGTTTGTGGTGCATAAATTGTTTAATTTGAGGACAGACAGATGATGTCTCCATCTGCTGTTGACTTCATGAAAAGCTTCAGTGGAAACGTGTTGGGAAATCTGATGAGTTTACATGTGAGGAACGTGCTGGACTTTGATCTTGAAAGTAAAAACATCATGGAGTCAAACCTGAACAGACTCTCATACACCATTGTCGTTCTGCTCGCTCTCCCAGCGTGCTTTGCGCTTTCATCAGGTGAGACTACAGAATTTAAGAATGATATGTTGTGTGTTTGTCTGATGTTTACTCACCGTGTGTCCGATTCATCTTCCTCAGTGTTCCTGCAGAAGTCTGAGGCCAGTCGTGTGATAACACATCGCGTTCGGCGTGCAAACTCTTTCATGGAGGAGCTGAAGCTGGGAGATCTGGAGAGAGAGTGTCTGGAGGAGACCTGCTCCTACGAGGAGGCCAGAGAGATCTTCAGTGTCCCAGAGCAACTGGTGAGATCAGAAAAAACATTCATTGTGACAGAGAAAAGCTCTGTTTTTTTTCTTCCATTCAGATCAGATGGTCCAGTCTGTTTGAATTACGGTTTTGGACTCCTGGATGCTCTGTTTCAAAGACGACCGTCATAAATTTAAATGTTTGTTGTGGATGCACTCATTTCTGATATGTTTGATCAAATGACAGCTTACTTATTCCTTGTGGGTTTTTGTTCTAATGCTCATGTTTTGTTTCAGGAGGACTTCTGGAGGAGATATACAGGTAAATGCTCACATTTCAGTTCAGAAATCATGACATGATCATAAAGAAAAGGATTTGGAACATGTTAGCAACTGTATAGTGTAGATATAAAAATGTGTGGTTTGTCTCTTCAGAAGAAGATCTGTGTCAGTCGGACCCCTGTCAGAACGGAGCTATGTGTATTCATCAGGTCAACACGTACATCTGTATATGTCCAGTCAATTATGAGGGGCGGAACTGTGACAAAGGTAACACACACACACACACACAACATCAACGTTACAGTAATTATCTACACAACTTTAATTCTGTCCTTCCCACAGAAATATTTCCACACAGTTCCCACAGCTGTTTGTACAGGAACGGTGGCTGTGAGCATTTCTGTACTGAGATCAGTGAGTCCACGCGTGAGTGTGAATGTGCACCAGGATACAGACTGCAGGCGGATAACACCAGCTGTGTGCCGGAAGGTCTGTCTCAAACACACACATCTCTGTACAGTAACAGAGTAACAGAGAGTCGAGTGTATAGTAACAGAGCTTCGAGTGTACGGTAACATAACATTGAGTGTACAGTAACAGAGCCTAGAGCGTGCAGTCACAGAGCGACGAGCGTGCAGTCACAGAGCGACGAGCGTGCAGTCACAGAGCGACGAGCGTGCAGTCACAGAGCGACGAGCGTGCAGTAACAGAGCGACGAGCGTGCAGTCACAGAGCGACGAGCGTGCAGTCACAGAGCGATGAGCGTGCAGTCACAGAGCGACGAGCGTGCAGTCACAGAGCGACGAGCGTGCAGTAACAGAGCGACGAGCGTGCAGTCACAGAGCGACGAGCGTGCAGTCACAGAGCGATGAGCGTGCAGTCACAGAGCGACGAGCGTGCAGTCACAGAGCGACGAGCGTGCAGTAACAGAGCGACGAGCGTGCAGTCACAGAGCGACGAGCGTGCAGTCACAGAGCGACGAGCGTGCAGTAACAGAGCGACGAGCGTGCAGTCACAGAGCGACGAGCGTGCAGTAACAGAGCGACGAGCGTGCAGTCACAGAGCGACGAGCGTGCAGTCACAGAGCGACGAGCGTGCAGTCACAGAGCGACGAGCGTGCAGTCACAGAGCGATGAGCGTGCAGTAACAGAGCCTAGAGCGTGCAGTCACAGAGCGACGAGCGTGCAGTCACAGAGCGACGAGCGTGCAGTCACAGAGCGACGAGCGTGCAGTCACAGAGCGACGAGCGTGCAGTCACAGAGCGACGAGCGTGCAGTAACAGAGCGACGAGCGTGCAGTCACAGAGCGACGAGCGTGCAGTCACAGAGCGACGAGCGTGCAGTCACAGAGCGCAGAGCGTGCAGTCACAGAGCGACGAGCGTGCAGTAACAGAGCGACGAGCGTGCAGTCACAGAGCGACGAGCGTGCAGTCACAGAGCGACGAGCGTGCAGTCACAGAGCGACGAGCGTGCAGTAACAGAGCGACGAGCGTGCAGTCACAGAGCGACGAGCGTGCAGTAACAGAGCGACGAGCGTGCAGTCACAGAGCGACGAGCGTGCAGTCACAGAGCGACGAGCGTGCAGTCACAGAGCGACGAGCGTGCAGTAACAGAGCGACGAGCGTGCAGTCACAGAGCGACGAGCGTGCAGTAACAGAGCGACGAGCGTGCAGTCACAGAGCGACGAGCGTGCAGTAACAGAGCGACGAGCGTGCAGGCACAGAGCGACGAGCGTGCAGTAACAGAGCGACGAGCGTGCAGTCACAGAGCGACGAGCGTGCAGTCACAGAGCGACGAGCGTGCAGTAACATAGCGACGAGCGTGCAGTCACAGAGCGACGAGCGTGCAGTAACAGAGCGACGAGCGTGCAGTCACAGAGCGACGAGCGTGCAGTCACAGAGCGACGAGCGTGCAGTCACAGAGCGACGAGCGTGCAGTCACAGAGCGACGAGCGTGCAGTAACAGAGCGACGAGCGTGCAGTCACAGAGCGACGAGCGTGCAGTAACAGAGCGACGAGCGTGCAGTCACAGAGCGACGAGCGTGCAGTAACAGAGCGACGAGCGTGCAGGCACAGAGCGACGAGCGTGCAGTAACAGAGCGACGAGCGTGCAGTCACAGAGCGACGAGCGTGCAGTCACAGAGCGACGAGCGTGCAGTAACAGAGCGACGAGCGTGCAGTCACAGAGCGACGAGCGTGCAGTAACAGAGCGACGAGCGTGCAGTCACAGAGCGACGAGCGTGCAGTAACAGAGCGACGAGCGTGCAGTCACAGAGCGACGAGCGTGCAGTAACAGAGCGACGAGCGTGCAGTCACAGAGCGACGAGCGTGCAGTAACAGAGCGACGAGCGTGCAGTCACAGAGCGACGAGCGTGCAGTAACAGAGCGACGAGCGTGCAGTCACAGAGCGACGAGCGTGCAGTCACAGAGCGACGAGCGTGCAGTCACAGAGCGACGAGCGTGCAGTCACAGAGCGACGAGCGTGCAGTAACAGAGCGACGAGCGTGCAGTAACAGAGCGACGAGCGTGCAGTAACAGAGCGACGAGCGTGCAGTCACAGAGCGACGAGCGTGCAGTCACAGAGCGCAGAGCGTGCAGTCACAGAGCGCAGAGCGTGCAGTCACAGAGCGCAGAGCGTGCAGTCACAGAGCGCAGAGCGTGCAGTCACAGAGCGCAGAGCGTGCAGTCACAGAGCGCAGAGCGTGCAGTCACAGAGCGCAGAGCGTGCAGTCACAGAGCGCAGAGCGTGCAGTCACAGAGC
Organism: Barbatula barbatula; assembly: GCF_947034865.1. Taxonomy (NCBI): domain Eukaryota; kingdom Metazoa; phylum Chordata; class Actinopteri; order Cypriniformes; family Nemacheilidae; genus Barbatula; species Barbatula barbatula. Next base: position 1,858,218 of record NC_136771.1, on the reverse strand, counting down.
GCAGAGCGTGCAGTCACAGAGCGACGAGCGTGCAGTCACAGAGCGACGAGCGTGCAGTCACAGAGCGCAGAGCGTGCAGTCACAGAGCGCAGAGCGTGCAGTCACAGAGCGCAGAGCGTGCAGTCACAGAGCGCAGAGCGTGCAGTCACAGAGCGCAGAGCGTGCAGTCACAGAGCGCAGAGCGTGCAGTCACAGAGCGACGAGCGTGCAGTCACAGAGCGCAGAGTTTACAGCAACAAGAAAGCGCCGAGTGTAAAGCAACAGAGCGGTGAGTGTACAGCAACAGAGCGTCGAGCATACAGTAACAGAAAGTTGAACGTACAGTAACAGAGCCTCGAGTGTACAGTAACAGAGCGGTGAGTGTACAGCAACAGAGCGTCGAGCATACAGTAACAGAAAGTTGAACGTACAGTAACAGAGCCTCGAGTGTACAGTAACAGAGTGGTGAGTGTACAGCAACAGAGCGTCGAGCATACAGTAACAGAAAGTTGAACGTACAGTAACAGAGCATCGCGTGTACAGCAACAGAGCCTCGAGTGTACAGTAACAGAGCGTCGAGTGTACAGTTAGAGAGCGTCAAGTGTACAAGCACATTGTTGTTTTTTACTAATTTCATAGTAGAAGTGCAAACTAACATGTTACTGTGATGTGACGTCATACTCTGTTATGTTTACAGACATGTTCCCATGTGGCAGGTTGGCACATGTGACTGTAGGGCCGAGGATAGTAAAGGGTGATATGTGTCCTAAAGGACAGTGTCCATGGCAGGTGGGGTTTGATGAGATAAAAACACACAGGAGTATCAAACAGAAGCTTGTTTCTCAGACTCTCTCTCACACAGGCTTTACTGGAGTACGGAGGAGAATATAAATGTGGCGGTGTCATTGTAGATTCTCAGTGGATTGTCACGGCAGCTCACTGTGTTTGGGGGAGGCAGACATCCCTTCTACAAGTGACAGTCGGTAAGAAATTGTGGCTACCCTATAGAGCTGACTCTTTATTACGGGTCTTTGTCTTTATAGGGTCACACAACATGAAAACACTCTCATTGTGCGAAAACCACTAGCATACTTCTCAACATGATTTGTGTTGCACGGGCCGAAATGTTCATTTTTGGATAAACGATGTCTTTATAACTAGTGCAGTATTGACTCTTTTTTTCAGTTTTAAGACCATGGATGAAATCGTGAAATTCTACAAATGCAGCAGTTTCGATGTTTTTTTTTGTTGTTGTGACTGTAATGCAGGTTCCCTGTTGGTGGTTTTCCTCCCACACTTTGTTCTCAGATGAAGTTTCGAGTGAATCTCTATCTGCTTTTATAATCTTCTCTTTCAGTCTAATTTTGTCTTTTCTCGTAGGTGAACACATCCGTTTGAAGGAAGAAGGAACTGAGCAAAGAAGGAAAGTGTCTAAAGTTTTGATTCATCCGTTCTACAATCACTCCATCATTGACTCTGACATCGCTCTGCTGCGTCTGTTCAGCCCCATCACGTTCGGTCCTTTCGCTCTTCCAATATGCCTTCCGCCCACTAACAGCACGTTTGCTCGCACATTAGGGGCCATTCGAATGTCCGTGGTCAGCGGGTGGGGTCACCTTTCTCAGTCTGGACCTGAATCCGTTGTTCTTCAAAGGCTGGAGGTGCCGAGAGTCTCTTCAGTTGAGTGTAGGACCCAGTCTGGAATGAAGATCACAAGGAACATGCTGTGTGCCGGTTTCAAAGAAGGAGTGCGAGACTCTTGTCAGGGTGACAGCGGAGGACCTCTGGTTACCCGTTATAAAAACACCTGGTTTTTGACGGGCATTGTGAGTTGGGGTAAAGGCTGTGCACGCTCTGGTTTCTATGGCATCTACACGCGCGTATCTGTCTTTGTGAATTGGATTGTGAAGACTGTGGACACAGCATGAGCGACAGGAGATTCATTTCTAAAAATGAAATGTAAAATGTATAACAGTAAACAAAAATAAACAACAAAACATTGTCATCTTGCAACACGTATTTCTTGGTTCATCTGCTGTCTTCAACATCTTTTAAAACCAGGAATACATCTAACTGCTTTCACAAGAACAAAGATGAAATGTTTACATCAAAGGCTTAATTAAAAGTCACGTGATACTCTATTCGTGAAATGTGAAAGATCATTTTGGGTGGACAATGAAACACTAGCAACTACACAACCAAAATCACACTGAGACTAAAACATGAAATAAAGATAAAAGAACATGAAATTAAATAAAGTGCCATGTTTGTAGTTTGTTATGGGAGGGTTTAGGGGTGGAGAGTGTTTAAGACCTTTGAACGCACAGCACACAGGTCGAGACGGATTCAGATTAAACCGCTGGTCAACATGTGTCTTCTGTCTCTGTCATACATGATCTTGAGTCTCTACTGCTGTCCTTCAGCTTCAGGTAAAACTCCACAGAACACAGACACATCCAGCAGTGTTCATGAAATGAGAATGAAGTCCTCCTGTGATCTGTTCTCTAGTGTTTGTACAGAGAGATGAAGCTCACGGAGTCTTGGACCGGATCAAGAGAGCAAACTCGGGCTGGTTTGAGGAGCTGAAAATGGGTAACCTGGAGAGGGAGTGTCTGGAGGAGAAATGCTCTTTCGAGGAGGCGCGGGAGGTGTTTGAACACACAGAGGCGACGGTCAGTATTACACAACAGTGACCTAAATACATGTTCATTCTGTTGGGTTTATGCGATGTGCTGTTACTCTTCTTTACGGCGTGTTGGACTGTAGTCGTATATAGTTTATTAGCGCAATACCACAGTACTGACTATTCTTTGTCTTCACACAGAATGAGTTCTGGAAAATCAACAGTGGTAAGAATACTTAAGAAAAAATTATACATTAATAAGTCAGATTACATTAAAGAAAGTGGTGCATTGCATGAAATATTGATGATGAAATGATATGTCTGTCTGTGTTTAAGTGGAAGATCACTGTAAATCAAACCCGTGTCAAAATAACGGCCTGTGCGTGAGTCAGAATGCAGATCTCTACACGTGTATGTGCTCGCCAGGCTTCAGTGGACGAAACTGTGAAAATGGTAAAAACGTCTTCACTATTAATAAAAGTTTGAATCTAATAACTAACATTTGTAAAAAAACAATAAATTTCAATTCATTTGGTTCTACGGTTGTTTGAATATTTTTTCATGAAAGGTTTAGAACTGACTCTGGGATTAATGCATTTGAGTAAAGTATACAGTACGTGAAAGGGCTTCATGTCTTTATCTAAACAGTGTTGTGAAAGATATTTGGATCTTCGACACCGTGATAACAGTCACATCCAAATGCATTCTTGAATCACACAGACAGAAACATTGACCGGTTGTTTGTGTTATTTCAGTAAAGAAAGATGTTCCTGATTCATGTCTACATGATAACGGTGGATGTGAACACTTCTGTACGGAAGGCAGCGGTCAGAGAAACTGCTCGTGTGCTGATGGATATTTCACGGGATCAAACGGACACAGCTGTCTGACGGACGGTGAGGAACATCACAAATCTCATCGGTGTACTGTAACTGTTCATGAAGTGAACCCGTACGTTTGAGCTGGACAGTTTGTGTTGAGCAGTGTGATTGAACACCATCAATCCTCTACATACAACACAAATAAAACCACATGAGACAGATGCATGAAGCATAAAAATATCAATAGTCCAACCGCTACTATCAATAATATTTTTAATAAAGCAATTAGCCCCATGAAGCAGCGGGTTACACTCCATTTTATCACAGGTAGATGTTATAAAATGCACTGCTTCGCTGGGCTTATTGCTTTTAGAAAACGGTTATTCCATATGCGAAGGTTTCATAAAATCCGTAAGGGATAATGCACGACGCAAACATCCTATAACGCACGGCTAGCTGTGGATTATCCCGCTTATACCATGGTCACTTGCCAAGTTAAAGCTTTTATTGATGTTAACATTGTTATTTTATATCAAACAGGTGAAAATAACAGTAATTTTTTAACAGTTTATTTCAAATGTAACCAAACCGATTGGAGCTACCCGTGCGTTAAAAGGTTTTAACGCACACCTTCCAGCCAATCAGAATTGAGTATTCAAACAGACCATGGTATAAAGTAAAATAAAATGATATTTAGGCTATGTAATGTGGTCAGCCGTTATAAATCAGGGTATTTTATAACAGCTTAGATCTCGGATCAGCCAATCAGAATCAAGGACCAGAACCCTGACCAAAGCACAATAGAAAATGTATGGTTATAACGGGAATTTTACTGGTTTTAATGGAAACTATAATGATACTACATCAGTATAAATTTACTGGTATTTGATGGATTTTATTAGTGGGATGTAGAAAATACAGAAATTTGTATTTTCAGCTTCTATTTAAAATGTTTTTATTAAAAAAGCGTCTCAATATATTGCAATATGAATCGTATCAAAATACATCGAAATACATTGTATCGTGACTCAACTAGCATGACATGTAGCGTATCGCAAGGCCAATACACAGCCCTCTTCAGTATTGTGATGAAAAGACATTCAGTGCCGGTTTACAAACACAACCATGAGTCTATTTTCACTTAAATGTTGCTGAATTCCTTAATTGAATGAAAATAAAATATGTTACAGAATCTTTTCCATGCGGGAAGGTTCCACTTCTTCAGGGAGCTAAAGAACAACACGACGCAAGATCTCGTATCGTCGGTGGAACCGAATGTCCTAAAGGTCACTGTCCGTGGCAGGTACCAACAGCCAATCAGAATTGACATGTGTATGACTCATATTAGACCGTACTGTCAAACACGTGTGTGTTGATATGCAGGTGTTGCTGAAGTATGGTAATAAGGGTTTCTGTGGTGGTGTGATCTTAAAGCCCACGTGGATTCTCACAGCTTCTCACTGTCTGGAAAAACTCAAAGTCAAGTTTCTCAAGATAGTGGCAGGTACATTCACTTCTTCAGCATCTGAATGTGTACAGCAGACTGATCTGAGATCAGACGTGTGCCGCTCAGATTTGTCAAACATCTCAATATGAACATCAATCACATCTAATTTTACACCTTTATTCTCTTCCCGTGTTTTCTCATTTGTGTTTTCTCTCTGGATTGTGACTCAGGAGAGCACGACATTGAGGTGGAGGAGGGTACTGAGCAGGTCATTCAGGTGGAGGAGATCATCATGCACCCCAAATACGTTTCAGAGACTGCAGACAGCGATATCGCATTACTGCTTCTGCGCAGCCCCATCGTCTACAGCGCATACGCAGTTCCCATTTGTCTGCCGCTGCGAGACATGGCTGAGCGTGAGCTGTGGGCCGTCAGCATGCACACGGTCAGCGGCTGGGGCAAACGCAGCGAGGCCGGACCCACCTCGCGATTACTGCGACGTCTAGAGGTTCCACATATCCGAACGCAGGAGTGTATGGAGAAAAGCAACGTGCTGCTCACTAATAACATGTTCTGTGCTGGATACATCGAGGGGAAGCAGGACTCGTGTCAAGGGGACAGCGGCGGTCCACTGGTGACCCTCTACAGGAACACCACATTTCTGTTGGGTATAGTGAGCTGGGGTAAAGGTTGTGCACGCCCGGGATCTTACGGCATTTACACACGAATCTCCAACTACCTTCAATGGATCCATGAACACACGTCAATCAACTCTACAACAGGAAAGATTGAGCTTGAACAAGAATACAAATGAACATCATCATCGTTCACATCTTCCTATTTATATCTCATTTGATTATTTTGATCTAACAAAAAATCTCAAATTGAACGTTCCTGTTGTGCAACTTTACTGTAGAGGATGTCCTATACATGTACAATATACATGTATTTTGGTGTATGTACACCAAAAGAAATAAATTAAGTGACCTAAAGCGTTTGGCCTCATTTTCTTTGTTGGTTGCTCATGTAGCTATAGCAAACCTTTACACACACTGTACATATTGGCAGCTAAAAAAGTATTTTATTTCATAGATATAAATAACAAGATGCCACATTAGCATCTGTCTCTATGTGCCATGTAGGCTGTCCGCCATATTGGAACAGTGCAAGCTGATCTGTTTTGCCACGTCTGCGGCCTTCCAGTGGAATTGGGTTACTTTGTAACTGTTGCTCCGGTTTGTTTTATCCACAGGTAAGAAATGGAAGGGTTTTGTTTTATAGCTGTCAATCTTAAGATTATTTTATTTATGAATGTTACGTTCTGTAATGTTGACTAGGAACCTAAGGCTTGTGATGAAGGATTTTGATTCAAAGATCTAGCAACCCTGCAAGCTGACTGTGTATGATTATGAAAACATATTTGTTGTTGTGTAAACTCAAACATTATATTTGCTACGCTAACACATAACAACATGGAAAGGGATATCCAATTGTTTGGATTGGATACGTCAGTGGACTGCTCCAAGATGGCGGATCTGTCTAATTGCCTGGAGCAGTTGAACGCGGTATCTAGTAATTTATATCTATGTTTTACATAAAAACAAAATTTGACCTATTTTGTCACTTGCATGGACCAAAGATGTCTGATAAATTTAAGGCATTTGACACAACCTGTGCTCGACCCTCTGCAATTTGCATATCGCCCAGGAGTAGAAGATGCTTCTTGCACCCTATTGGATATGACTTTAACCCCTCTAGAAGGGCTGGAAAAACCTGCTCTTCTGCTTTTTATCGAAGTTTGGTCTGCTTTCAACCGTCTCCAGCCACATATTTTAGCTAGGACACTCATTAACAACTTTAGCTTGTCTTCCTAAAAATAAAAACATACAAAAACAAGCTTAAAATCATCAAATGATGTCATTTCCTCAAGACGCGTCCAACCAAAGGCGTATTGCACACATTTTATGTTGAGTTTTATGTAAATGTGACAGGACTGACCAGAAACATGGGGACGGTTGTATAATAGTATTTATTTGTAGAACTTGGGTATAATTTCATGTTTTTAATCAATTGATATGAATGATAACAACTTCGACTTGGTATTGGTGGAGTTTTTTACGAAATAACATTGTTGTGCATAACAAAATGTACGTTTCTGTCCCTCCATGGGTTGACACAACACTTTATTATAGAGTACACTGGGCCAATATTCACAACCATAATCAAACCAAACCTAACAAAAATACCTTACAGATGTTTAATATACAATGTAAACAAGTACTAAAATAAGAGAAAACTAGAGTATGCATGACAAAATGTGTTTATTCTGTAAAAGTTTTTACTGTAGTAACTGCAACAGTTTGTTCAAAGATAAATGAATGTGAAACATCTGTAGTCTGTATCTTTACAGAAAAAAACTGATAAAATAACAGACTCACGCAAAGCATTCTGGGAACCAGAAATCCACATAAACCTTTTTCAGTTTTATTTATAATTTTGGTTTCCAGAAGGCTTTGCACGAGGCTGTTATTTTATAAACTGATGAACTGCTGCCAGTAATACTGTAATTTCTAGAGAATTTCTTTAAAGGAAAGCAGTCACTAAAGGCATACGAGTGTGTGAGAGAAGCAGTAAGAGTTTCGTGTGTTTGTGTTTCTTCTGTTATTTCTGATAAGACGTGAATGTTCTTGTGCTGCATGTGTTTATCTCTGACAGACGCTTTATCTCAAACACACTGAAGACTTTCTGCTTCCTCTCTCCGCATTACTGCCACGATCATGAACATAACCTTCTTAGTGTTACTCATGAAGCCATATACCAGAAAAAGCTCACATTATAGAAGTGAACTGGGTTGTGAACATTGATTTTCAACACACAGGACAGAGGTCCCATGCGTACCCGGCCACCCCCCAAAGCAAATATACTGCGGCAAACAGTGTACAGGTCAATGTCTTGCATCATAACTTTATTCCTGTAAATGTTTTTCGTGTTTTCTTCTTTTATGACTCTCGTTCAATCGTTCTTGTTGTTTTTGTCTGCCGTTCTCCTCATCACTCCTCCCACTGTCTCCGTCCGTCTCATTTCATTTCACCCTCCCATCAGTCGGTGGGTTCATTGACCTTGTGTGTTTTCTGAGCGTTGCTGTAATGTAAGAGAGCCGTACGCCGACGCTGATATGTCTTGGGTTTTCTGGAACTTTCTGTGCGTGTTTATCATACACGGCGTGTCTTCGGACGGTGAGTACACAACTCAAATCTCATGTCTGTCTCACATTATTCTTAAGTTTTATTTTTTGTGTGTCTGTGAATTGAATATTATTTACATCACAAATGAATGATACTAAATAAAGAGAGAGAGAGAGAGAGAGAGAGAGAGAGAGAGAGAGAGAGAGAGAGAGAGAGAGAGAGATTCTCATTAAGAGAATGTGCCAATGATATACTGTGTCACACGGCTGATGATGTCATGGCCTTCTTTAGTTTTTTAATTAATGCCATATAGTGAATACAAAGAGAAACATTCACATTATATCAAACAAATATTAATGTAAATAATCCGGAGTCTGATTACTTAGGAAAAAATTAAGGGGAAAAAGGAGGATAGGCGTTTCTTAAAGTCACCATGAAATGAAGTTGCCATTGACTTTTTTTCCGTATCGTGATGTGTATCTGAGTGAGGCCTCTGAAATGAGAAAAAACGAGGGGCGGGGCTTTATTTTATAAAAATGCCTTGCCATTGGACAGTCAGCATAGTCTCGCCCCTTTTTTGTGGCTGACGTCATGTGGCGAAGAGTTGCCGTTGGGAGAGGAGCTTGATGTTTTTGATTAAAGATCACAAGTGCAAACGATTTGAAAAAATAATAATAATGGTGAGCAAGGAAAAATCATTTATAATAATCACTGCAACACACTTTTCATGGTGACTTTAATAAACAATCGAATATTTGCGTGTGATTAGAGGGAAGCTCTGATTGCTTTTTAAGTTTTGCAATTTTGGAAAATATTACTATAAACATAAAGTTCGTTTTGAACATGTGAAAATGTTGGTTTGGAGTGAGACCGTTTCATTTTATGAATGTGAAATTTCCCCAATAAAATGAACAATTGTGTGAGATATGCTTCATCTTTATCCAACCCTTGATTTGTTAAAGTATAGTAATATGTCCAATAATTTCTTCATAATGAGCCGTTCCATATCAACCCAAAACAGTTTTGTGTGTATGCAATGGAAAAATAAATGAATTTTTTTTTATTTTTCAGTATGACAAAAGCGACAAGAGTAGTCAATGTTCAGCTTAAATCTTTCCAGCACATGTTTTATGGCTTTCTTTAGTGTTTCTCCACAGTCATGATGCCAGTCAGGTTCTGATCCGTCGCCGGCGTGCCAACAGTATTTTTGAGGAGTTGAAGAAAGGGAACATGGAGCGCGAGTGTGTGGAGGAGAGATGCAGTTATGAGGAGGCCAGAGAAATCTTTGAGAACGTTGAGAAGACGGTTGGTGTTTTATTTTTCCGTCAGCTGATATATGAGCGATGATGTTTAAACTGTGTCAACCTGTCACTTTTGTTGAGACGTAAAAACAAATCTCTTTAAAATCTCAACCATTTCTCCTAGACAAAGTCTCGTGTGTGTCTCAGATATTTCTCCTGAGAAAAAGAATCAGAAATTTGACAAATCTCTGAGTTCGAAGAGAGATGTCAACAATTGTCAAACTGAGCTCCGATTTGTCAAGTCTACAATCAAACGTCAATGTTATTGAAGATCTCTACATGAACTCAGACATTTGTCGTTGGATTCACTGAAATCCAGATTGTTGTTCATTTTACACCTCCATACTCGTGCGTTTTAACAATCACCCAGGAACGTTTTTTGAGGAAACACCTGAGACTAAGTTTAGACTTGAATGAAACACGTCTGAGAACTGAGAAACCCGCGAGCACTAGCATGTTCTTTAGCGAAACACAAACATCCCGAATGACACGCATGTTGTTGTCTTATTTTCTCTTTCAGACCGAGTTCTGGAATGTTTATTTTGGTAAGTGTCTGTGAAATTGGGCTCCTTTGAAAGTGAATCGCAGCTTGTTTTATGAAAACGTCATCGTTCTTCTGCAGATGGAGATGCGTGTGCTTCTCATCCGTGTCTCAACGGTGCCGTGTGTAAAGATGGGATCGGTCTGTACACGTGTTACTGTGCCGCCGGGTTTAAAGGACAGAGTTGTGAGATTGGTAAAACTGAAACACATCACACTAATGGTTTCCGAAATATTTCCAGATGTATGTTTTTTTTACAATGTGATGTTGTTGCAGCCATTCCCGAGCTGTGTGAGTCCGAGAACGGAGGTTGTGATCATTTCTGTACAGTCAAGCAGAAAAACGTCGTCTGTTCTTGCGCTAAAGGCTACACACTGGCGTCCAACGAGAAGTCGTGTCAGTCTGATGGTAATACGATGAGCTTTACCGCGGTAAATGACCACAGTGATGAGGTTCTTGACCTCCAGTAACAATCTTTCCATGGCAGATCTGTTCAGATGCGGTTACGTGCATCCATCAAATACCAGAAGCATCTTCATATACGAACCCAACAACACGGACACTGAAGATCCTCAAGTCGTGACTGGAGATTTCGGAAACACAACCGTAGATAAAATGGATCTCTTCGGTTTGTACGAAGATGACATCGAGAACCCTGTGGAGGAGGAGGCTATTTTACCAGAATCATCCGGAAAAACGAGGATTGTGAACGGAGTGGACTGTCCACCGGGAGAATGTCCGTGGCAGGTACAGCGATGTTCATGGTGGGTTGCGATGTTGTGATGGTACGAATGTCTTCAGTGTGATTGTTTTCTCAGGCTCTTCTCATCAACGAGAAAAACATCGGCTTCTGTGGTGGAACGATCATAAATGAGTTCTTCATCCTCTCCGCCGCTCACTGTATGAATCACACGGTCTCCACTCGAGTGGTGGTAGGTGTGTACACCAGTGTCACTTCTCATTCGTCGCATTCAATTCAGGAGATTCTCGTTTAAGTCTCAACCTTGTCTCGGTCCTAAAATGTTTCCTTAAATGAGAGTGTAATTGTTGAAACGCATGACGAGTATGGAGGAATGTAAAAGTACTAATAATCTTTAATGATCTTGACTTTTGAATGCAGAGCTCAGTTCGACACATTGTTGACGTTTCTTCTCAAACTCTAATGACAGAGACACAGGGTGTGTTTCTCATCTGAGATGCACCGGAGGTGGACCGTTACAAGTTTCATGTCTTTGTGATCTTGTCGTTCCAGGTGAATTCGACACGCTGGTGGATGAAGGTGAAGAAGCGATACATGACATAGACAAAATCCTGTTGCACATTAACTATGCTCCAGAAACGTACAACAACGACATTGCCCTCATTAAAGTCAAGGAGCCAATCAAATTCAGCAGATACATCATCCCTGCGTGTCTGCCGCAGCCCGACTTCGCCGAGCGCGTGTTAATGCGTCAGGATGAGGGCATGGTCAGCGGCTTCGGTCGGGTGAGGGAAGGCGGCCTTCCGTCCACCATTCTGCAGAGGCTGACCGTGCCGTATGTGGACCGCGCCACGTGCCTCGAGTCCAGCCAGTTTAAAATCACCATGTACATGTTCTGCGCCGGATACGATCAGGAGGCCAAAGACGCGTGTCAGGGGGACAGCGGCGGGCCTCACGTCACCCGTTACAAAGACACGTGGTTCATCACGGGCGTGGTGAGCTGGGGCGAGGGATGCGCGAGGGAGGGCAAATACGGCGTCTACACGAAAGTGTCCAAATACATCAAATGGATCCAAAATACCATGAGGAAATTCATGCCAAGCAAGGAAACTTCAGTCAAACCCAAAGCCAAGAGAAGTGTCACCAGATATGTGTAGTCAGAAGTTTGTCTCTGCTCTCAGCTCTCGATTCACATTCTTATCTTGTAATAATTCAAGATTTGGTTTCATTTGCATGTGTGTCGCATTGTGAACATCTGCCGTTTTGATCGATTAGAACATCACGGCATGTCTTTTAATGGTCAACAACATGTTGTAACATCATCTATATTTACATTTACTTGTTACAGTGCACTTATAGTCAAATGTATATTCTGACGAGAAATAAACGTTAAACACTTGTCAACAATTATTCGAGCACGTATGATTGTATTTCTTCTCAAACTGACCCCACGCACAGACGAAGAGTTCATAGGTTTGTCATGTTTACAGATACAGAGTCCAGCTTTTCTCAAACAAACTGAATCGAGTTTTTAATATTTAACAGCTGACATGAAATACAAACACACGTAAAGAGATGAAATGTGTGTTACTGTGACAGAAGATTGAATATGAGGAGACGTCATTAACATTCTCTTCTGGATGTCCTGTGTGTTTGTGATGTGAGGTGAAGATCTTCATTTCTCTCTATCACTCCGGTAAGCAGGTTTGGACGAAAGCGTCTGTTTCAGTATAATGTGAATGTGAATGTGGGAGGTCAAAACTCCGCTGGATGTTTCTCTAGATCACTTTCAGACGAACGTCAGAGTAGTTTCGTAGATTGATGTCGATGATGGAGCGCTTTGTATTGTGTTTGCTCTTATGGACACTGAACAGTCATCAGATGATGTCGACGGAGGAACGCACAGGTGAGAAATCATCTCCGTGTGTTTCACACATCATCCGTTATTGATGATTCATCTTTGATTTGTCTGTAGACTGGACTCCTCAAGAAGTGTTTTTCAGTATGTTCATCGTCTCGGTTCAGTATTTCAGTCGCCCCGACAGGCCAACGCGGTTCTCTTGAGATCCAGACGGGCCAACATGTTCCTCGTGGAGGAGATCCTTCAGGGCAATCTGGAGCGCGAGTGTTTCGAGGAGAAATGCAGTCGAGAAGAAGCCCGAGAATGTTTCGAGGATGACCAGAAAACCGTGAGATACCTTCTAGAATAACACAAGCACACGTGATGTACAATCAACGCGATTTCAGTTCTTTTGTTTGTTCTTTATCATGTGCATGACAGTAACTCAGTAAATCTCTCCTCACATCTCTGAAGGAAGCGTTTTGGAACAAATATTACGGTGAGTGTGCTTTATGCAGGTTTGATTACATAGTGAGTGTTTTGTCTATATTTTCTCTCTATAATAAACCTGACAGTAAGTTACATTTGTTTAGATGGAGATCAGTGCAGCTCAAACCCGTGTAAGCATGGAGGCACGTGTACAGATCTCATCGGAGGATACAGATGTAAATGTACTGAGATGTACAGCGGTGTAAACTGTGACACAGGTACAATATTAAGCTTCACTCAATAGTGCTCTTATTAATGCAATATCGCTCGAGTATTACGCTGGGTTCACACCAAATGCGAATCATGCGTTTAGTGTCGAGGAAATGACATACTTAGTCAATGCAACGATGCAAACTCGCAAATCAGGTGCCGTGAATGCCGTGAACGCACATCAATCTCGTCTTCCGGGAAGGTTAAAAATATTAGTCTGATCGCATCACTCAAGCGAAAATAATGAACTTTTCCCGCCAGTAGTGAAGAGCGTGGAATGCGATTGTTCGCGTTTGGTGTGAACCCGGCGTAACAGTGCTCTTATAGACGCTTGACCCCGAGTTAACTTCTACTTTGTTTTTGTCATCTAAGAATATAACTATTTATATTTTATTTATGTGCATATTAAGCATGCATGTATTATTCTTTTACTGTATAATAATCGTATTAAATAAACTTTTCGTTGAATGTTCATTTTGTTGATGGTTCCTGTATGCGGTCGGATTTAAACAAACCTATGGTACACTGACATCTAGCGGTTGAGTTTGGCATCGCAGTCTAAATTCAAAAGAAATCCAAGTAACGGTTCTTCTCGGTTTCTTTTGATTGTTATCAGAAATAATCTACAGGCGCTCTATTAATTGTGACTGCGGACCGGAAGTCAAGTCGGGGGCACAAAAGTGCGCATTCCCAGTGACCTTTGTTTATGTTGTTAAGCTCAAACCGTCTATATTATCATGGCAGTGATTAGGCCGGAGGCACGAGGCCGCAATCACAGCCGCTGATATAAGAGCACTATATACACAACTGCGAGAACAATATTGCATTTATACAACAGTTCGACGGCACACATGTGTAGATCAATCAGAAACAACATAGGGGTTCCAGATCCCAGCCCAGCATAGCAGTTAAACAAACCTCCGCTACTAATTCCAACCCGTCACTCCTTTTAAATGTGCACTGTGCTGAGAGAGACTTTGAAAGGCAACTCACCGATATTGTGTTAATCCCATTTCTATTATTGCAAGCGTGTGATCAAGACCCATGCATCTCGTGCTTTTTTTAAACCATGAAAGCATACATTGCTAAGAGACATTGACAACGTTTAGTTTAACTTAAGTGCGTGTTCCATTATCATGGTGTATAGTCCCCACCTAGTGGCCCTTTCCAGTATTGAAGTTTGTTATTCCATACATGTCCGGTGTTGAGATTTAGATCTCATTAGTTTCGGTTCACCACGTGATCAATCTTTGCCTTGATTATTTACTACCTTTGTTAACATAATATTGATTCTTGGAAGTTAAACTGTGATCGCTATAAGATGATAATGAAAGAAAGTCCTTACCATCACATGTACACCCACGTGCAGATTGCAGGCCACATGTTTATATGCAGGCTATACCAAACAAATCAATGTACTGTTTATAATGTCACATCTTGTTTTACAAAACATGCGACGAGAGAAGAACTGTTGCATAATATTATATAAACATCCTCTGCTGTGATAATATAAACATGACGATGATGTTTTTCAGATGTTTCTCAGTGTCCGTCTGAAGGCCCTTCAGTCTGTGAGCATTTCTGCAGACCCTCAGAGGTTTCATATCGCTGTTTCTGTGCTCAGGGATACACACTTCACCCCAACAAGAGGAACTGTTTACCTCAGGGTACAAGCACTCGATAGAGCCTCAAAATCATGTGATTTAAAATGACTCCTTACATTTGGACGTTCAATGTGTGTGTCATATCATCGATGACATCATCAGCGGCCACACTAATAAACTCAATGTTTGTAGTTCAGAACCCTTGTGGGATCTCAGAGAGCTTCAACCAAAGCAGTGGCGTCATCATCTGTCCCGATGGACGCTGTTCGTGGGAGGTGGGTGATGTCCATCATCTCAACATCAGTCCATCCTTTTTCTGGTCGCATGTGCAGATCCTGGATCAGTTTAATTCTTTATCCTTTCAGAAGACATTAAATGTGTTGTTTAGGTGAAGTTTGTGAAGGCTGATGGTGATGTCATCTGTCACGGTGTGATCCTGGGACGCAAGTCTGTGTTGACATCAGCCGTGTGTGCGCTCGCACTGAAGCATCTCAACGTCACTGTCGGTGGGTGCGAACCAAACTCATTTAAAGGGATACTTCACCCAAAAATGAAAATCCTGTCAACGTTTACTCGCCTTCGAAATCTGAATAAATGTCTTTGTTTTGATGAACACAGAGAAAGATATTTGGAAGAACGCTTGTAACCAGACCGTTTTTGTCCCCCATTGACTTCCATAGTAGGAAAAAATACTTTTATAGGCATTTTGAAGAATGTAGGACAGCAAGCAGTTCTGTGGCACTTTTGACAACCATTGTATTTTTGTGTGTGTTTAGTTTCAGCAGGTGGTCATTCTGTGGTCAATCTGCGCGTGTCCAGCTGGACGCCTCACAAGAGGTTTGTGCCCGGTCTGCTGGAGGACAATCTGGCCTTTCTAGAGCTGAAAGAGTCCGTTCCACAGGAGCTGCGAGCCGTCCCGCTTTGTCTGCCGGAGAAAGACTTCAGTGAGAATATTCTCATGAGGAACGGTCGAGAGGCCATGGTCATGGGTGGGGCCAGACACTCTTATCTCTCACTGGAAGACTGCCGAGACTCTCTCAATCTCACATTCTTAATGACCAATATGATGTTCTGTATGGAGAAGCAGAAGTCTAAAGGGAGATCCAAACTTGATGTGAAGTGTGAGGTGAAGTCTGGCAGTCCCGTCGCTACAGTGGAGGGAAAAACGGCATTCCTGACCGGAATCTCTCTGTATGACGGAGACTGTCATCATGGACTTGTGTTCACTAAATTATCAAGATACCTGCACTGGATTCGTCCGCTCCTGAACGCCGTTGAGAAACATCACGCATGATCTCGCAGTGACACGTGATTCAACACAACTCTGTGACATCATCAGCCGAAAGTCATCATGAACGCGTTATGTTACTGTTTTACCCAAATCAAATATCAAATCTACAATTGCTATGCTACAGCAAGTACACTCGAATCATTATTTTGAAATACTGATGAAGCAGGTTCACCTCATACATACGGTTTATTCAGACATGCTACTGTAGGGAAGTATGCATACTTGAAATTAGTTTTGATAATCCATTTTTAGACTGCAGCTGCTCTAATGGTGTCCATCTGTTATCCTGACTTCCTTTTATGTTGACAGAAATCATAAACCTAATAGCTTTAAATTTAAAAAAGATACGCACAATGCAACACAAATCTTTCAGCTTAAAACCAGTGCTTCATTTTCCTAATGCAGAATACAATTTCTGAATGCCATTTTGATGGATTCCTTTGCATGTTTTTGTGATATTCACTGTCTGCTTTTATTGATGTCCTGCTGCAGAATGAAATTAAACTCGCAAACATGTAGAAAACAGTGTCACGTTTATTTGACAAAATTAGTAAAAAGAATGCAATAATGTGAATACTGAGAGCTCATCCCCATGTAATTGTAATAATGAGAGTAACAGGTGCATGTCTATGATGTCAATGATACAGAAGAGAGCGGAGGAAAGGGATTCTGTTTACTGACCACCAGTTTCTGATGCTGATGTGAGATATAACCTTTGATGTGACTCTAAAATCAAACACGGAGAGAGAGGGAGAGAGAGAGAGGGAGAGAGAGAGAGAGGAAAATAAATAAATCACAGACGTCGAGTGTGAATAACAGGCACATTACACAGAT
Source organism: Barbatula barbatula (assembly GCF_947034865.1). Classification (NCBI taxonomy): domain Eukaryota; kingdom Metazoa; phylum Chordata; class Actinopteri; order Cypriniformes; family Nemacheilidae; genus Barbatula; species Barbatula barbatula. The sequence goes on along the minus strand of NC_136771.1, from coordinate 1,841,353 downwards.
TTATCATATTGAGCACACAATGAAAATCTCTCACCATGTATATGAGGTTGGCGAGGATGCACTGAACCTCATCGATGTCCACGTCCTCCACCTTCATCATCTTCAGCGCCACGAGGAAAGCTTCCAGAGGAAGCTGATGGGTCTTCAACAGATGATACCTAAAGAAAGAGTCCAAACATATCAAACATCTTTACAGGTGGACATCACCATGACAGTCATGTTCGCAGCCTCAGAAATGTATGATTTATAAAAGAGAAATAATGTAAACATGTTTGAGATTGATTGGCAGGTGTGGAAAAACATTCAGATCATGCTTGCAAGCATGTATGTACTCACACTTTCTTGAAGAGGTTTCTGTAGGTGATGATCTTGAGTTTCTCGAGGATGAGGAAGATGCCGCAGCGGATGAAGAAGGTCTCGTGTTTGGCAAGAGCTTCATTCAGCAGCAGCATGTTTCCCTCGCTCAACGTCACACACACAACATTTATGTTATCATCACACATGCGATTCAAGTCATCGTCACATGTCTGAACTCTGAACCTTATGAGATTTACCTCACAGCTTTAGTGACATCAGCGAACTGCATGAGGTCATACTTTCTCAGCAGCTGATTGGTGGGCATGTGACCCTGTCAACAGCACAAACAAACACGTCAAGGTCACACACGGATTCCCATCATTACTATGGCACACACACACAGAGATGTTTTACCAGCAGCATCTTGACGGGCAGCAGGTAGATGAGAATGAGTCTCTTGTTCCTCTGACAGGAGCGATGACAGTGTGTGAAGGAGAAGGATAGATACTCTTCAGCTGAAAACATTAAAAACAGTTAGTCTTACTCTTGATGCCCACACACACAAAAGCAAGTGCACGCACAGACAGACGGACAGAAGTGTCACCTTGTTTAAAGTTGCTGTCAAACATGGCCTTTCTGCCCACATAATACTTGTATGTGACTCTCTGTGCTATGCTGTAGTCGTCCTTCAGGTTTGAGCTGTCGATGGCGCGGATCAGAGGTTTGCACAGATGAAGCTTATTGATCTGATATACAAACACACAAACCGTGTCACAACTCACTCACATGTATTACACTGTGTCAGGTGACGCACTAGGCTAGAGTTCACATGACTCTCACCTTGAAGTAGATCTTGAAGAGCTGATTGATCAGGAACAACATTCCCCATTTCTTCGAGTCATCAATGCCAGCACGACTGAAACGTAAACACACACACACACACACACATATGATGCACTGGAACGTCTAAAACATTTTCTGTGTGCTGTGATTGGTCACTTTAGATGTCAATCTTCCTGACTAAGCGGGCAGGTCTTAGTCAGTATGATCCGACGTGCGTACACCTACAATCTAGATGCGCTGTATGTAATGTATGCGCGAGTGTGTTTGTGTGCGTGTTTTACACTCACTTGTCACTGGCACACACTCTGAAACAACTCATGAGCTGCTCAGCGGCTTTCTCCAACATATCTCCAACCTTCCCTTTACCCTTCACCTGCTGCTCCGCCTGACACCACAACACGACACACAAGCAAAGATGAAGAGACGTGCTACAGTTATAAGATGACAAAGAGATGACAACGTCTGACTTACATTATTGGCAAATATCCGGAGGTCAAGGGTCACGGCGAACATTATGGATAAAGCCCTGAGAAACACATAAAAACACAATGACTTCATCTCTAAAATGACAGTAACAACATATGAGCAAGAATGACGTCTCACCAGTTCTCCTCCTTATGAGCTTGAAGCGCTCTCAGAAACGATCTTCAGTGAGGTTAAGAAAAACACGCATACGTTTGATATCATACACACACATGACTCTACACACATCTGATGTGACTTTCAGTATTTGTATTAATACTTTGTATTAGCACCTATTGTATTTTGCTCTTGTACGAAAGTGTCTAAATGACTTAATGTAAATGTGACTCTGTGATGTATATAATTCAATATACAGTGTGTGTGAGTGACACACAACAGTAGAGGATACTGAACCACAACGGTCTGGCACTTATACGCTTCCACAAAGTCATGATTGGCCACAGCGAAGGTACACCTGCAGAGAAGAGAAGCTCAGGTGAACACACAACACACACACACACACACCTGAGCTGTCACCTGTGATGCTCACCTGAGATGTGCTGCCATCATCTCATCATACGGCGGCTCTAACAGCTGCTGACATTTCTCCTCCGGACTGGACAACTGCACACACAAACATCACAGCACGAGTCACACATCTGATGGAGAACAATCACTTCTTCGTGTTTAAAGTTCACTTCAAGCTCAGACAAACAGAGCAAAACGTCCCGTCAACAACACATAATAAAACACTACAGTCGTATATTGTGCGCTGTGATAAGAGTCGAGATGACGCATTGACACCTGCAGTCGCGGGTTAGCCACGTGTGGATGTTTGAAAGACATCATCTCAGCACAGAATGATCCATCTCTGTTTTCTATCGCCTCCACGACCTTCAAAAGAAACAAAACATTTAGAAGAATCAACACGATAATGATGTCATAGAGATGTTGAAGATCGCGTGGTTCACCTGTTGCAGGTATTGGTTGAGTGTGATATGAGCCATCACGTGTTTCCAACAATTACTCCCGAGAAAACCGGATCTGCACTGTCAGTTGAATGTGAGAATCACTGACGTTTTATAATATGATGCGTGTGCTCATTCATTTGTTCAGCACGCGCATTCGACAGACGCTATACAAACTCTATAAACATCACAAGTGCGTTAAATCAAAAACACATTTGATCTTATTTACCCTAATTCACTCGCATCACGGTCGAGCGTGCGTTACACTGCCGCTGCTGTCGTCACTTCCTGTTTACGTCTGTGAACAAGCGTCTGTCGATTCAGAACTGCACTTTCTACAAGAGATATAAAATGCGTTTTATATAAACAAACGATGTAAAAAAGTAACTCTTATATATTGATCATCTCAGGACCTCTAAACACATCCTTTGAAACGTTTTAGAATTTGTTATTTTTAATCAAACATCTGTAAGCCTGTCATGATTAGTGACATAACACAAACTACAAGATCTTTGTCACAGGAAAGTAAACATAACACAGATTTTTTTTGACTGTGAAATGAAATAAAAATAATACATATATCACATTTATTATGCTACATCATTATTAATTTTGTTAAAGCAATAATATTAATCGGAACCGTAAATGATGCTAAACGTTGTTATTAGTAATAGTATAAAATACTAATATTGAAAATATATGAGTTTTTACAGATATTTGTAAAATGTGTTACGTATTAATAAATTAGTTCCTTTAAAATATTTCATTGTATGTGTGTCACAGTGTTGTTGTTAATGACTCTTATCGAACCGGAAGCGGCAGTTTGGCTGTTCGTCTACTTCCTGTTATGATTCTCGTTGCGGATCAGTATGGATGTACAATATGTGTACAGTCTAATGCAGTTTTTACGATGATTATGTGATTAATATTTCTATGTTTTTCTCTAGCAGATCTTTAGCTGACAGCAAACACTAGAGTTCAACTTTACGGACAGATCCTCCACACTTATTAAACTCTTAGTATGATTATTATTATTATGAGTGTGATTTAACAATGGCAGAAGATCTTCAGAAACCAAACATTAACGGACTCACTAAAACACCTCAAAGCGGAGCGTCCAAGAAACTGATCATTAAAAACTTGAAAGGTGAGTTTCACTTTATAATAACTGTCAGTATAAATCTGTGTCTAACTACAAAGTGTTATCAACACATTTAAAAAATGTTTTTGTTAAAAATGATACAAATACGTAAACACATGTGAATACAGATAACAGATATGCTCTTGTGTATTTGATAAATCAACTCGACTAGTTTGCACACATAGACCAAGTTCTCTCTCGTTTGTGAGATGCTTTAGATAAAAGCGCATGCGTCTCTCTTAGGTCTTGTTTGGGTGTTTTGACTCATTGTCTTATGTTCTGTGTGTTCATGACAGACAGGCCGAAGCTGACAGACAGTTACACTGAAGACACATGGCTGAAGCTTCGAGATGCCGTGTGTGCCATTCAGAACAGCACTTCCATCAAATATAACCTAGAAGAGCTTTACCAGGTCATTACCTTTCATCGGTCTACCCAGAATCCTTTAACCTCTTTAAAAGGGAAGTTCACCCAAAAATCAACTTTGTGTGATTTTTTTTTCTCACCCACAAGACGTTTAACATGTTTAGAGAACTTCGGAGCACAAATATAGATATTTAGGTGACGTCTGAGGGATTTCCAGGCCTCCTCATAGACATCATGGTGTCAGTTTTTGCCAAGGTCCAGAAAAGTACTAAATTTGTCCATCCGCGCATAGTGGCTCAGTTGAGTTAGTTCTCTAAACATGTTTAACGTCATGTGTGTAAACAATCACACAACGTTGATTTTTGGGTGAACTTCCCCTTTAACTGTTTCTCTCTCTCTCTCTCTCTCTGACACACACACAGGCTGTGGAGAATCTGTGCTCATCTAAGGTCTCACCCATGTTATACAAACAGTTGCGTCAGGTTTGTGAAGAACATGTGCAGGCTCAGATCCATCAGTTCAGAGAATATCCTTCAATATAATTCTACTGGATCCGTTATTCACCACTAAAGGACGCTGCAGTAAACTTCCTGTTATTACGAGTGTGTGTCAATGTCATGTTTGAGCTCTTAACAGTGTTCCACAGAGACTCTGGACAACCTGACGTTCCTCAAGAAGATGAACGGATGCTGGCAGGATCACTGCAGACAGACGGTACGCAACAGAGGGACTGATGTGAGACTGTTTTTATGACATGATGCACATTAGATGCACTTATGACATGAACGTGTATTTTGTCTTGTAGATCATGATTCGCAGTATTTTTCTGTTTCTGGATCGGACATATATTCTGCAGAACGCTCTGCTGCCCTCCATCTGGTGAGTTGACCCATCAGAGTGATCTGCCCTCAGTTTGTGTCGCAAAAAGTAACGCAGATGTGTCATCAGGGACACGGGGCTGGAGTTGTTCCGGACGTACATCGTGAGCGACAGCGGCGTTCAGAGGAGGACGGTGGACGGGATACTGGAGGAGATCGAGCGCGAGCGTGCCGGAGAGACGGCGGACAGGAGTCTGCTGCGTAGCTTACTGAGCATGCTCTCTGACCTGCAGGTGATTGGCTGCTGATGATGATGTCATAGAGAGTCCGATGATGTCATGCACAAGACTGAATAGAGTTTGATGTGATGTGTTTTCAGGTGTATAAAGAGTGTTTTGAGCAGCGTTTCCTCTCAGAGACGGAGCGTCTGTATGCCACGGAGGGTCAAACCCTCATGCAGGAGAGAGAGGCGAGGACCAATCACATTCCATCTCATTCACATTAAAACATAAAGCACGTGCGCCCGTGTCTGTTTGTTTATGAATGTGTGTTTGCTGTGTCTGAAGGTTCCAGAGTATCTGCATCACGTCGCACAACGTCTGGAGGAAGAGAATGATCGTGTCATCAGTTACTTAGACCAGAGCACACAGTAACAACACAACACAACACACACTCCTCATGCGTTCTGATGTGTTTATCTGGTCTCTCTGTCTCATGTGTAGTGATGTAATGTTGTGTAAGCTGTGTGTTTTATTGTGTTTGTTGTGACAGTAAAGCTCTCATCTCAACTGTCGAGAAGCAGCTGTTGGGCGAACACATGAACACAATCCTACAGAAAGGTACATGTGTGACTGTGTGTGATACTGTGACCTGTTATCATGAGACACACATTAACTGTGTGTGTGATCCTCAGGTCTCAGAACACTGTCGGATGAGAATCGTGTGACGGAGTTGACTCTGTTGTATCAGCTCTTCAGTAAAGTTAAAGACGGTCTGATCATTCTTCTACAGTTCTGGAAACAGTACATAAAGGTACAGACACACACAAAGCTGTTTGAGGATGTGTTGATACTAAGATGCTAATAAGAGCATTTGCACACTGACTCAAACTAGCCAATCAGATTAAAGCATGTTGTTTTGAGAAAACTCCTGGTGTGGGCGTGGCCTGTGATATAAATGTGCGTGTTTGTTGTGTCCCTCCGCAGGACTTTGGTGGAGAGATTGTCAGTTCTCCAGAGAAAGATAAAGAGATGGTTCAAGAGCTGCTGGACTTTAAGGATAAGATGGACAATGTCATCCAACGCTGCTTCCAGAAGAACGACAACTTCAACAACACAATGAAAGAAGCCTTCGAGAATTTCGTCAACAACAGACCCAACAAACCAGCAGAGCTCACCGGTACACGGCACACACACTCGTGCACACACACATTACGTGTATATTTATTGTGTTGTTGTGACACACTCGTGTGTGTTTGTCTTCAGCTAAGTTTGTGGACTCTAAACTTCGTGCTGGAAACAAAGAGGCCACAGAGGAAGAGCTGGAGAGAACCCTGGACAAAATCATGATTATATTCCGCTTTATTCACGGTAAAGTGTTTTCACTTCACACATTCATCAAACAAAAACTGTCTAGAGTTAAATAAATGAAGTCTATTATGATGATGATGATGTAGTTATTGCTGTAATGTTGTGATGTATTAAACATGAGTACTGTTGTGTATCACAATATCGTGTAGCAGCAGAGGTTCCGTTTTACTGACCTGTCATAGACTCAAAGAAACGTGCGTGTGTGTGCAGGTAAAGACGTGTTTGAAGCGTTCTATAAGAAAGATTTGGCCAAACGTCTGCTGCTGGGGAAGAGCGCCTCTGTGGACGCTGAGAAGTCCATGCTGTCCAAACTCAAACACGGTTTGTTCCGATCTCTCTCTCACACACACACACACACTCAGACCTCTGATTGGTCATCAGACCGCAAGGAGCGAGCTCATGAGGGTCACGTGATCATCTGAACAGGAAGTGAACACACTGTTGTGGTTTTTGGTTCGGTCGGGTATATTTGCCCTGATTTCACTGTCAGTTTAACAGGATTCTAAGTGAAACTTTGTGTGTATGCTTGTGTGTGTTATAGAGTGTGGAGCTGCGTTCACCAGTAAACTTGAGGGTATGTTTAAAGACATGGAGCTCTCCAAAGACATCATGATCCAGTTCAAACAGGTTTGTGTCAGAGCACACACACACACAGTGTAGATCTGTGTTGAGATGTTGTGTTGAATGTGTTCACACTCTGATGATTTTTCTTCTGAGCTAATCACACGTGGTTTGACAGTGTTGAGTAGGTTTGGGCAAGCGGTCACTAGAGTTGTGTGTGTTTGTGTAGCATATTCAGAACCACAGTGAATCCAGCAGCATCGAGCTGACCGTCAACGTTCTGACCATGGGCTACTGGCCCTCATACACACCGATGGACGTCCATCTGCCCACAGAGGTGTGTGCGTGTATACATGCGTGTGTTTGCACTAATGATGCAGGCCTCGGTGTTAACTGTGTTTGTGTTGATCAGATGCTGAAGCTTCAGGAAGTGTTTAAGATCTTCTATCTGGGGAAACACAGCGGACGTAAACTACAATGGCAGCCCACACTGGGTCACGCTGTGCTGAAGACTGAGTTTAAAGAGGTGACACACACACACACAAACTTGACATTGATTATGAGCACACATTACACGTGAGTCATTGTATTAAAGAGTAATGTGAATGTGAGCAGTCTGCCACGTTGTAAAGCAGAAAGTGAACGAATAACAAAGTTATTGGCCTGGGAAAAAAGGAGTCGACTCTGAATCACGCAAACGAGTCGTCTATCGTTCTATTTTCAGTTCCGGTGAGATTTGCGTCACTATGTTCCATTTGCGACACTGCACGCGGTAGACCAATCACAGAAGACTAGAACATTTGACCAATCAGATCAGAGTAGACTGACAGAAAGGAGGGGATTAGACAGATGGATCGCTGAACGAATCATTTGAGAGTCAGTCAATAAGAAAATGAAAGTGTTTTTACATCGTGTATCTACGTAAACTTTTTGTTGGTCACTCCATTAACCAACATTTACTCTTAAACAATTAATATAATGGGTTATTTTAACATTTGTATGTTAGCTCAGTAATAACTGCTTGGTATTGTGTACAGTATATGATGGTGTGTGTGTGTTTGTGTGCAGGGTAAGAAGGAGCTTCAGGTGTCTCTCTTTCAGACTCTTGTGCTGCTGATGTTTAATGAGACGGATGAACTTACAGTGGAGGAGATTCGGACAGCCACAGGCATCGGTACACACACACACACACACACACACAAGCTCATGTCCTCTGTCTCAGCCTTCTGAAGTCCTGTGATCAGTTTCTGTGAACTTTCATTGTTTGGAAAGACAGTCATGTGGGTTTAAACATCATGACATCATATGTTTTGTAGTGATCTGAGGCCATGTGTTGTGTGTTTATCAGAGGATGCCGAGCTCAAGCGCACACTTCAGTCTCTGGCCTGCGGGAAAGCTCGTGTACTCAATAAAACTCCAAGAGGGAGAGACGTGGAGGACGGCGATCGCTTCAACTTCGACAGCGACTTCAGACACAAACTCTTCCGCATCAAAATCAACCAGATTCAGATGAAAGAGACGGTGAGTTCTCCAAACGTCAACCGTAGCAACACCCGGCAACCACCTGAATCTCATCACGACTTTGCGTTGTTTTGTTTTCTTTATGAACTCGAGGTGGTGATGAAACGTCAGACTTCAGTGGTTTTGTGTTCAGGATTATTAATACGCGTGAAATATCCAAAAATGACGTTGTGTGTCATCAGGTGGAGGAGCAGGTGAGCACCACCGAGCGAGTGTTTCAGGACCGTCAGTATCAGATTGACGCTGCTGTGGTTCGGATCATGAAGATGAGAAAGACTTTGAGTCACAATCTGCTGGTAGCTGAACTCTACAACCAGCTCAAGTTCCCTGTGAAGGTGAAACTCACAACATCATTATGTCTCTTATAGTTAATGAGTTGAGAAAGACATCCGGGAATTATATCGTACAGTCTGACGAACAACAATCATGACAAAGCGGAACAGTCGTATGATGTGCCGCTTTTGATATTGTATCTGCTAGAAATTGCTTAACATGAAGACGACCAATTAATACGTCTGCTTGTATTCATCTTATTCGGAAAACTCTTGTTTTCAACAACTTGTTGGTCAGCCTGCACGGAAAATTCCCATAATTCCATGCAGCACTGACAGACTGTTAACACACTGTTCATATTACAGCCAGCGGATCTGAAGAAGCGCGTGGAATCTCTCATCGATCGGGATTATATGGAGCGAGATAAAGAAAATCCCAACCAATATCACTATGTGGCTTAAGAACTTCAGGCGGTGTGATACATGTGAAAGCACTTTATCATTGATGACTATTGTGTGTTCAGTCGTGTCTCATTATTAATGCTGATGTGACATCAGTCGCATTGATCAGTTTATCAGTGACACGCTCAGGCAACGGAAATCACAAACAGGATTTCACACACACACACACACACACACACACAAACCTTTATACACACAAACACACACATACACTGAGCGAGTGAGAGTCTTTACAGCAACATAAAACAAGACGTGATGATGAGACCGAAATGATGTGTGTGTGTCATCTGTCAGTCATCACCTGTATTTTGATTCACACCTGTCAATAGTAACGTTTTATAGAACAGAGATTCTATTGTTTGTAAACGAGTGAAGACATGAAAAAGAAATTAAAGCCTATTTAATTAAAATCATATGTGTGAAGTTGTTCTTTTTCATAATTCTGTGTCGATCCCCTGTAGCTGAATCTCATGAAATGTGTCAAGAACATAAAATAACTACCGTAAAAACAGAACAATCTGATCATGCTGATTTTGTTTTTAATCGGATAACAAAGTGACGTATAAAGACAGTCAGACTTCATGTTTTCTGAGACACTGGTTTATTGTTTGTGTGCAGCTGTCTTTGTGTTTAAAACAGTTGTGCGGTGATTCAGTCTAATGTGATTTTCTGCCTCATTCACAGAGTAATTTCTTAAAGAAACAAATGTTTGAGAAAGACAGCGAGTCGTGTGTTCGTGTGAGCTCTTCTCTTCACACTGCTGAGAAATACTAGAGCTGAGCTCAAATCATCTGCACATGAAACTGACCTCTGACCTCTCTCGTGTTAGTCCATTCGGTTTTGATTCAAAGAGAGAGAGAGGGACAGAGAGAGAGAGAGAGAGAGAGAGAGACACACACACAGAGAGAGAGAGACAGAGAGAGAGACAGAGAGAGAGAGAGAGAGAGAGAGAGAGAGACACAGAGACAGAGAGAGAGAGAGAGAGAGAGAGAGAGACAGAGACAGAGAGAGAGAGAGAGAGAGAGAGAGAGAGACACAGAGAGAGAGAGACTGAGAGAGACACACACAGAGAGAGAGAGAGAGAGAGACACAGAGACAGAGAGAGACACAGAGAGAGAGAGACTGAGAGAGACACACACAGAGAGAGAGAGAGAGAGAGACACAGAGACAGAGAGAGACACAGAGAGAGAGAGACTGAGAGAGACACACACAGAGAGAGAGAGAGAGAGAGAGAGAGAGAGACACAGAGACAGAGAGAGACACAGAGAGAGAGAGACAGAGAGAGACACACACAGAGAGAGAGAGACAGAGAGAGACACAGAGAGAGAGAGACTGAGAGAGACACACACAGAGAGAGAGAGAGAGAGAGAGAGAGACACAGAGACAGAGAGAGACACAGAGAGAGAGAGACAGAGAGAGACACACACAGAGAGAGAGAGAGAGAGAGACACAGAGACAGAGAGAGACACAGAGAGAGAGAGACAGAGAGAGAGACAGAGAGAGACAGAGAGAGAGAGAGACAGAGAGAGAGACAGAGAGAGAGAGAGACAGAGAGATACAAGTGTATATAAATGTAGTTTAATTGTGTGAATGTTTGTCACTTTAACTCATAGTGAGATGTGATATGAGTGTTCATGCGAAAGTCTCATGAGCGCTCGTGGTCTTCAACTGACCGCTACTTCCTGTCATTCACACTTCACATGTGTCAGTTTCCGTCACATCACACACCTGATACAAGAACTGCACCTATAATCGGTGTTTATTATATGAATAATGTAAAGCGCGACGTTCTTTCTAATCAAAGCTGCCGAATTAGCACCGCGCTGTTGACAAACTGATAATAATAATCGAGCTCGTGCGATCGAAATGATTAATACGAACTGCCCCTCTCACGTGACTACTGGGGTGGATCTATCCTACCGGCCTCCTCACATGACTGGAACATTCGCGCTGCGAAAGGCTGACGGATCGCATCTTATAAAGTCATTCGTGTATCGATCGGATATTATCAGACACAGACAGACAGCTCGCGGAGATGACGGGCATCAGACAGACAGTGACGGCAGGTGTCTGTTTAACACTGATGGGTGAGTTACAAGAACTTGCGCCGGCGTGACGTCACGCGCACAAATCCCCCGTATTCTCCGGCATTTTGAAGTTTTGTGTTTAATGTCCGTGTCGTGTCGTTGAGTTGAATGTGCCACGTTTGTTTTTCTCTAGTATTGTCTTAATCGACACGATGGCGGATCTGATCTAATCTGATGCGACGTGCGTCACTGTGTCTCTTCTCTTTCACACCGAATCTGTGTTTTCTTCTGTCGTCCATTATTATTCTCCATCACATCATTGTGTCCTCTGCATAACAATCTGAAAAATCTCTCTCTCTCTCTCTCTCTCTCTCTCTCTCTCTCTCTCTCTCTCTCTCTCTCTCTCTCTCTCTCTCTCTCTCTCTCTGTCTCTGTCTCTGTCTCTCTCTCACTCTCTCTATCTATCTGTCTCTCTCTATCTCTCTCTCTCTCTCTCTCTGTCTCTCTCTCTCTCACTCTCTCTATCTATCTGTCTCTCTATCTGTCTCTCTCTATCTGTCTCTCTATCTCTCTCTCACTCTCTCTATCTGTCTCTCTCTCTCTCTCTCTCACTCTCACTCTCACTCTCTATCTCTCGCTCTCTGTCTCTCTCTCTCACTCTCTCTCACTATATCACTCTCTCTCACTCTCTCACTCGCTCTCTGTCTGTCTGTCTGTCTGTCTGTCATATGACTTCATAGACGAGTCACGTGATCACCACCAAACGCAGATAAGCAGCTTGTAAGAATGTCGACAAATCGACACAAAGCTGTTTATCATCAAGTTTAGAGCTTTATTTAATATTTACACACCTGTATATTGAGATGGTGAAGACACTATAATAATACTATAATTCACCTTATTATTAGTGGTATTAGTATAAGTGTTTAGTTTGATTAGTGTAACTGTGTGGTTTTGTTCTATCAGGGTCACAGTCTCATTGGCAGCCAGTGTGTTTTGCACAGTTGCTATTTCCCGCTTGTGTGTGTGTGTGTGTGTGTGTGTGTGTGTGTGGTAAGATGGGTAGTTGATTTCTCAAGAGTTCTAGTTCACAGTTGAATCTATGCAGTCGATACGACACCTAAATTCTGAGAGACCCGTCCTGATCTGATACTAACTCTGTTTTTCTTGATCAACGTAGAATTTTATTAAATTTATTAAAGGCAAAAAAACATATTAACATGTATTCATAAATTGTACTGGCTTTACAATGTAGACCCATGAAGTACAGTTGTACTAATATCTCTGTTTATTGCACAAAATTGGATAAAGTCTCCAATGCGGAGTGGAACAGACTCGCTCATGCGCATCCTGGACACAGAATGAACATACATATTTTATTGAATAATAATTTAATTAATTAAACGATTTGTTGAATTTTGTGGTATTTTGATTTTATTAAATAACCAACTTGTTGAATGGGTCCTGATGCATTGACATCTAGTGGTGGAGCTTGGTATCGCAGTATAGGTTCAAAATATTGGAGAGACAAGTTTAGCCATCCAACGGTTCTTCGGTTTCTTTTGCTTGTTATCAGAAATAATGATGTGAACTAATCTTATTCGTTATGTAAATTATATTCATTTGTCTATATAATGTTGTGTTGTTTTATTAAGTGCAGTGGTGTGTTTGATGTTTAAGGTTGTTTGGTTGTGACGCACGCGGTCACGCTGGAGGTGAAGGACGGAAACTCGACGTGCATTAAAGCAGAACTCAATGCGAACTTCAGCATCACCTACAATACCACCAATGCCACGGTACAACAACACGCACACAATTGCTTGTCATGTGTGATTTAAATACTGTAAACATTTGACATCTTTCAGACAGGTGTTTTGTGTATTTTTGTCCATCGCTTATGTTAAGCTGTGTGTTGTGTATCAGAACTCGGTTGTGTTTGCTCTGCCGGACTCAGCGTCTACAGACAACAGCACATGCACCGGTGTCTCTCAGCGCCTGGTGGCGTCGTTCGGTGACGGTCACGCGCTGACTCTCGTGTTCTCCGGTAACGGAAGTCTCTACGAGGTATCACAAGTAAGCTTACGCTACAACCTGAGTGACAACACCAACTTTCCAGGATCCACCATCACAGGTGAGAGACGAACACACAGGTAAGGTGTCCAAGTGTCGCTTGTACGTCCATTCACGCCTGTTATCTACTCTTCCAGGTGTCGTTACCGTGGAGACGAACTCTTCTAGAATATCAGCAAGTATGAACAGCACGTATCGCTGTCAGAGCTCCATCCCCGTCACTCTGAACTCTGATGTCACCGTCACATTCTCTGATGTTCGTCTGGAGGCGTACATGCACACAGGAAACCTCAGCACAAACGGTGTGATTGTGTTCGCATCAGTTGTTTAAATGAGTCTGTTTGACGTGTGTTTGATGATGTGTGTTTGTGCAGAGAGCGTCTGCAGCGCCGATCAACCCGTCACAACTACTGCTCCACCCAAAACAACCCCTGCCCCATCTCCATCACCCCCGGGCGTCCCGGAGCGGGGCAACTACACAATCACCGGAGACAACACAACCGCCTGTCTGCTCGCTGTCATGGGACTGCAGCTCAACATCACTTACTTATCAAAGACTCACAACAAGGTGCTGACACACACACACAAACCCACAGGCGTTCAAGTGTGTGTCGTGTTGTAATATCTGTATGTGTTTTTGTGCGCACACAGACCGTCAGTGAGGTCAGAAACCTGCAGCCCAATAGGACGTCATTCTCTGGATCATGTGGGGTCACAGTCGCCACACTCATCCTGACTGAAGACACAACGAATCTCAACTTCACCTTCACGCTGGTGTGTGTGTGTGTGTGTTTTAAGTCTTGTATAAGTGAGTGCGTTGCATAGTGTCATTTTCATGATGTTTTGTGTCGCTGCAGAATTCAACCTCTCGGAAGTTTCATCTGAGCGCCGTGAGCGTCTCCGCCCGCTGGCCTGACATGACGGGTAAAACGCATCACTGATCATGTGACCAAGCCGGAGGGATTTCTGTTTTATTGAACCGAAACAAGAAGTTGTTTAGATGTTGCAGAACGCTCTATATGTAGCTCTTAACTTAAATCATTGGATTCTGGCGTGTGTGTGTTTTGTGCAGCTGTGTTCTCGGTGGAAAACAGCTCTCTGCAGTATCTTCAGGGCAGTGCGGGTCGTTCGTACATGTGCAGTTCTGAGCAGACGCTCGCCGTGGTGTCAGACTTCTCTCTCAACACATTCAGACTTCAGCTTCAGCCCTTCAATGTCACAGGAAACCAGTTCTCAGCAGGTACACATCAGCTCTGTTCACACTCAACACAAACGCTCAACAACATCATGATTTTAATGTGTGTGTGTTGGTGTAGCTGAAGAGTGTCGTATGGATCAGGAGAACATGCTCATTCCCATCATTGTGGGAGCAGCTCTGGCGGGTCTGGTGCTCATCGTTCTCATCGCGTATCTCATCGGCCGTAAGAGAACTCGTGCCGGGTATCAAACCATCTGAAGCATCGATCCCAGCTCACCAAGTGACCGCTGACCATCACACAAACACACATGCACGTCTCTCTGCGTGTGTGTGTGTGTTTTTTTGCGAGGTTGCATTTGTTACCTACGTTACGGTCACTTAAATTTGTTTAATCTAAATATTTGTTTTGAATACTCGCTGCCGTTTTATTTGTGCTTCTTGCTTTGATTTTATTTCTGTGTAAATAATTGTTTTAGACGTCACCACTGGGATTTTCGGCAGTTTGTGTTGAGCTGTAAATGCTGATCCATCAACCCAGAACCAGGAGCGCTGAAGTTAATACTGTATAAAATATGTGTACATATTATTTTAAATGTTAGTTTAAAACGTCTCGAGAATTGAATGCAGAAATGATTGATAAATAGTTCGTATGTCTTTGTAGATATAATCACTTCATAGAGAAGTCTGTTAGAGAGCGTGTGTGAGAGACTTAATGTTAATAATTCATTACATGTTTTTGTTTCTATACCCATAATTCCTCACGCGCATGTATTTATCATCAGCTGGTGTGAAATACTATGTTTGTTTGAGTTCACCTTCAGTACAGAAAAAGGGAAAGCTGCAGTTATTCTTTATAAATGAATTCGCTTTTAAGTTTGTGTAATTTTATTGATCATAAAACGGTTTTATTTTCACATAACCGAAGCGTTTCTAACCCAACAGCTATAAACTTTTTCAGCAGTTTAACACAACGCCAACACAATGATGTCATGTTTTATTTTATGTAAACATCATTGCAACGACTAGAAGTGTTAAACACACACAGTGACGTGTGTGTTAAAACAAATGAACGTTTACCTTTGACAGATGTGTGTTTGTGTCTGATATTCATCACAGATGAGCAAATGTTCTTTATCTGAAGGACTCGAATGATGTTTGGATTTTCTTCATTTAATTTTGTGCGTGTCTTCTATAGAAGAACATGAAGTGTGTCGGCTGTGGTGATCTCATCTTTCATTTTTCTGGAGAACGTTCATTGTTTTTTTATGCATCAGGTGTGAAGTTAATAAATAATGATCTGCTTTCATTTGTGACTCATTGAAATCTCTTCAGACTCGATGTGCTCGAGTGATGTTCAGAACCATATCATTACAACAAAAACACATCAAAATAATGTCATTAATAGATCCAGACCAAGGTTATTTTAGTTAACTCAAATTAAAACTTTGAAATGTTCCTGTTCATTGAAATTAAAAGTTTAGATCCAATATGAGCCAAAATCATGTTTTTTGTGTGTTAGTTAGCTGTATGTTTTAAGTTATTATGGCTCAAATAAAAAAGAAACTGCGGTTTGATTTATATTAACTGGAACGCACAACTGGATTTAAGAGAAAACAATGATTTACAGTGTTATCTCATTTTGGAACCAAACGCTTCATATTGACCTAAACAGTTTTGGAAAAACTTGACTCAAGGAAAGATTTTAATGTTGCTTCAAAACTAAACTGAAGTAAGTTTAAAGCAGTAAAAATATAACAATAAACAAGAACTAAAATAAAAATGTATTCATCTTATATAGCAACATAAATAATAAACCAATCAATGTGTAAAATGAAAAAAAGTGTATAATAAAATTGATAAAACACAAAAAGTAAACATCTCAAAATAAAAGCCAGTTTAAAGTATGAATAAAACTAAAATCAAAACTATAATAACTGATTCTAATTAAACAACATCACCAATATAAACCATCAAGTCATTTTATTTGACTGTGATCAAATCTCAGCTTTAAAGATTCTAGAAATAGACTTCATGTTAAAAATACAATAAATATTCTGTATTGTGTTTAATTATACATATGGAATATAAATCTTGAGAGTCGGCACTGAAACTCCATCGTGAATCATGTTTCTAAATGAATGACTGACTGAAGATGTTCAGGAGTAAATCATGAGTTTATTTCACAGTGCTGTTGGTCAAATGTGATTGAGAACCATTAAACTCAATCACAAGAACAGTCATCGTGACATCTGTGACTCTATAAAAATACAAAATACTCTTTTTCTTCTATCTGCACACCTGGAAATGTAAGAAAATAAACATGATTGTAGAGCGTCTCTGTCAGTAAACCGCGACGTCTGAATATTTGTGCCGCTGTGAGGAATCGAGTGCAAACTAAGAGTCTGGAATGATCTGAGAATAAAAGAAAAGAGTCAAGACTCTTCAGCTATAATCCGAGCTCGACAGCTTCCTCTGAGCTTGGAAACGGTTGCCATGGAGAGACTGCCAGGCTCCTGGAAGATTTTCTTGGAGAATGTCCGAAAAACAAAAAAATGACATTCTTAAAAGACAAAAAGAAAAAGATTTGTCAACGTGTTCGTTGTGAGAGTTACCTGCATGAACGTGTGACAGTCATGAACATCAGAGCCTTTGGTGATGTGTTTGAAGCGCTCGCAGATGTCTGGAAGATTCTGAGCAGGGAGGATATCAGCCTGATGCTGTCGGATCAAAGTAATTGCCACACGGAACAGAATCTTAGAACCCTCGTAGAACAGACAGTCCCAGATCCGGAGAACCGTCTGAAGAACAAACAAACAAGCATGTATGAGCATCTACACGTGTCAGGTGTGTGTGTGTGTGTGTGTGTGTTGTACCTCGACGGGCAGAACGTCAATGTAGAGACAGATGAACCAGCGTGACACCAGCAGTGTCCACATGACTTCATGATCCTGAAGGAGTTTCCACACGGCAGGAATCTTCATCTTCACCAGCTCACCCAGAACCTCCTGATCCGTCTTCAGACCCAACATCGCAGGCGAGTAATAATCTGACACACACACACACACATTCTGACATAAACAACTGTGTTGACAAACTGATAAAAGAACGAGGAAATGTTGTTGATTTCAGTTTAAAGGTGCAGTTTGTAAATGTTTTGCAGTAAAATATCCAAAAACCACTAGGTCAGTGTTAAATATTTTTTGTTCATTTGAGTACTTAGAATATCTAAAATGTTTCCAACTATTTGTAAATCGTGAGAAAATTGTCCTTTTAACCAGTGACACAGGGCCGTAGAAACCATGACAGATAGGGATGTAATGATTCACTCAGCTCACGCTGCGATGTGATTCACGATACTTATCTCACGATACGATTTATTCACTATTTATTTTTACAAAATGAGTCGAGACAAATTAGAAATTTTATTATTTTTCAAATGCTGCACATTTCGTTGTAAAATTTCAAATACATTTTGTGTCAAATAACAAAACTAAACTTTAATTTTAAAACAAATTCCAAATCAAAGAAAAATATTATAATTCAAAAGTCTCTTCAATATAAACAAACTGAGACTTTGTCTTTGCTGTTCTTGGATTTTCTTTACACCTAAGAATTATCAGCATATCCACGTTTAAGTTTGCAGAAAACAAAGCGGCCCCTGCTGTTCAAAACAATGCGATTCATTTAACATCTCAGTCGACTTGAATAGTCACGTATTATAATCCATTTTCAAGTGGCTTGCGGTGAATCGTTACATCCCTAATGACAACATAGTGTCGTGGACAAATGTGAAAGTACTTTATCAAGCAACTATCTTGTTTGAATGTCTTTTTCTTAATTTAGTGTCATGTACAGTATATATTAAGTGAACAAGCAGTAATCGTTTTTACATCATCTGACTTGAAAGTAATAAATACATTTGATGTAATTCATACGTAATTCATTATAATGAAATAAAATCACGTCATCAAACGCAACATTTATAAAACTTCATTACTTTAAATCCTCCATAAACGTGATTTCTCATTCACGTCTGATGGATTGTTTTGGTGGCGATGAAAACGACATTCCCATAATTCCACGCTCCTTCACAACGTCATCAAGCTACGCCCCGATGTTGTTGATTTGAAAAAAGATTTGTTTCGAATGTGCGCCCTCTAGCGGCGGAGCTTACAAACTGCGCCTTTAATTCTGTTCTTCACTGTGTCATCTGTTCTGAAGTGAGCTCCATCATCTAACATTATTTTGTTAGTTTTATGTATTTGTATTCAAGTAAGATTGTTAAATTACTTTTACAATGATATATATTTTTTAATTAGCAATTTTTTATATGCTTATGTAACTTCGTGAAGATTATAAAACTTTCAGTTAGTCTTTACTTTCTTTGTTTCAGTTGATTTGATTTCCCTGTAGAAAAAGGAAGTTGAATGAGTGTGTATGGGGTCTTGTTTTATATCCCAGTGGGGACGTAAACATGATCAAACCAACTCATGGGGACTTGTGTTCTGTACGATTTATACGATTTTTGTGTAAATTGTGCAGATTGATATAAAAAAAGTTTTCTATGATCTTTAGGTTGGGGTAGTGTTAGCGGTACGACCTAAAATATACAGTTTTTAGTCGTCACGCCTATGGACTGTCCCCACGGAGATGATAAACCAGACGTGTGTGTGTGTGTGTCCTGAGCTTGAGGTTATTCATAGACACTTGAGCTCAGAATAGATCTTGACATGTCACACACCCTGTAATCCACATTAACCTCACCCTGAAACACTCTAATAACGTCCACTCACTCTCTCTCTCACGCACAGATATAAGACTTAAACAAATGTTTCTATGAGGAAAATGGAAATATATTTACATACCTGGCAGAATTCTGCCGAGTAACACATCCATCAGCCAGAAAGATTTCTCCTCATCTTTAGTGATCAGGAGCAGATATCCTGCCGTGAAGTTCATTCCCTGAAAAGTCGCATTAATATTTATTATTGATATAATTGATATGTGTGTGCTGTAGTGATGATGGATGAGATATGAGCGCGACAGGCAATCATTTGCATTGTAAATCACGTGTTGGTGAAAATGAATCATGTTTTCAGTTTGTTTGAGAGATGATGATGATGATGATGATGATCATGCTTGTCCAGAGCCGTTGAGAGAGTCGCGACATCGGAAGTTAAAAATGTGTCACATGATTCACAGAGGCTTCAGATAATTCTCTTGAAATGACTTTAAATGGTTTAAAAGTTCGTCACAGTTCGTTCGCAGCCGCATGCGTTTCTAGTCACTTCCGGGAACTATTGTGAGCCTCCGTGAACAGAAAAACGTTCCATTGACGCAACTCTCTCTCTCTCTCAATAGCTCTGGGCTTGTCTTACAGTAAATCATCAAACATTTCCAGTCCGTGCTGTTCCTCATTATCTGCTTTTATCAACACCAAACTCACACAATACACCTCAACAATAATGCCACACAATAGAGCGACTTCAATGAGAAAATGATCCTGTTGATTGATCTTCATTAGGAAACGTTCACGTGTAGATGACTGATATTTGTCAGGAGTGTTGTTATTACCTGACAGTAACCCACAGCCGGATTGTGATGTCCGTACGCTAACAGCACACGATAAAGAGCTCCCTGAAGACACGGATCAGATGACTGACGGAAGTGAATGTTGTCTGGAAAAGTTCTGTGCAGGTCTGTAAACACGAAGAGACGTGTAAAGGACATGTCACATGTGTGTTCCATGAGAGAGAGAGAGAGAGAGAGAGAGAGAGCTGTGAGACCTGTGCTGATGGTTTCTGTTAGTTTGGGGTCGTGTTGAAGCTCCAGTAGCGAATGATAATATCCAGAGTTTCTCTCCATCCGCTCCAGAGCGCCGCTCGACATCATCCACACCAGAGCTCGGTGTTCATTAGGAACTCCCTTACGTACATAACGCTTTACTATACAAACAACACACATTAACACACAACGACACAAATACTATAATACATCATGGTAAGCTTGACTAGCGTTGCAAAGGGGCGGAGATTTTCCAAGGTTGAAATTTAACAGGAATTTATGAGAGTTTATGTGCTTACAACACGTGGTTTTAAACATTCATTTGTGTTATATTTATGGACATTTTTTACATTCTTCCGTGTGCGGGATTCAAGAAATGATCTGTATTATGTCATAGAAGAATGCACGGCGCATGTAGGGTGCGTGGTCTCAATAGCCCTGCAGTACGCCTTGTAGTCTGGGGATGTGACTGATAATTCCCTGTTTATTCCCGTTAATTCCCATATGAATTCCCGAAGTTTCCAGCCTTGAATATTCCCGGAACTTCACAACCCTAAGCTTACGTGAGCGTGTTCTGTGTGACGTTTACCCTTCAGGTTTCGATCGACGCGCGGTCTTCCCTGCAGCAGTTTTGACCACTTGATTGAGCGCCTAGTGAGCACTGCCAAGTACTCAGACATCAGCTCCTCGTGCCACTCGTAGTCAAAATCCCCGGAGCGCTCGAAGCCGTACGGATCCACACTGAAACACCAAAACAAACACACGCACCGGTTTTAAACAAGAACGGCGGACAGATCATCGGATCCAGTGGTGAAACGTCAACTGCAGCGTCAACTTAAGAACCTGAAAGAAAATATGAGAACGCAGAAACAGATATAACAACAAACATACACAGATCTGACGATTCCAGTGATCTTAGAAAATTAAATAGACATTAAAATAAGACTTTATTTATCTATTCCAGTCGGTGTCGTGAATGATTTTGTTCGTGTGTGTTTTCCAATTCAATGACTAAACATCTGCCGTCTGACTGAAGTGACCGAATGTATAGAATAACTGTGCAGGGTAGACACTCAACTCAAATTGCATTAAATCTGGTTGTTTCAACCACTATTCAAGATCTTTACCTGTTATAGGGTCACCTGCAATTTTGTTAATTCCCTGTTTATTCCCGTTATGAATTCCCATCATTTGGCTGCAGTGTGCAGAACAAATAAAAGAGAGAATAATATAAAGGTCTCGGTTGTGCATCTGCTCAGGTAACTGTCACGTGACCTGCTGGACGTCTCTCAGGTGTTATGTAAGAAGATCAGGTGACGTCCTCGCATCTTTCCATGAGTCAACATTCTGCTTCCTTCTAAACACTCCACGATCTCATATGTACGATGACGTATTAAAGGTGTTTATAAACTGAGAACATGTAATGAAGGATTTGACTTCTGCGTGCGTGCGTGTGCGTGCGCGTACCTGGGCACTCTCTCTCTGGCGCTGCTGGGCACGTTGATGCGCAGCTGCGGTTGATGACCGGAGCGCGTGCCGTTCCGCTGATCCATCGTCGGTGTTCAGATGAACGTCAGACGCTCCCGAGTTTCATTCCGGTCCGATCCGGAGAAGATCCGATCCATGAAAAGTTTCGTCCCGGCGGCAGTAGCGGCACCTCCTCCTCCCGCGGGACAGCGCGCGGGCCCGATCCACCTGTCGCGAGCGCGCGGCGCACTCGCATCCGCGCGCAGGTAAACGCGGAACACACTTCGCGTTTAAAGCGTCGAGGGTTTTAATCGCCTCCTGACGCGCGCGTCACACATGACGGACACTTTAAACAACAAGAGCGACTCGTGGGGCTCAAGGACGCGCGTCAATCAAACGGAGGGGAGGGGCCTTGTCGGCCGGTCACGCCTCTCTCGGGGGCGGGGTTGTGTACGTTTAATAACGTTATAATGTTTCAAAATTTACAGATGGATCTCTCGTGCACATATCGCATATATATATATATATCATATACCACAGTATTTGTTTAGTTGTCCGTGTGTTTTGTGAGATAACATGAGCTGTAAATACATTGTTTTATAAGTATAATATAGTAATATCTAGTAATAACGTTATACAGATTCTTAAGATAATATGTGTAAATGATGATTATATACAGTATTACATACGTTTGATCCGTGGACTTTGAGATTGTTATGTTATTTGGCGTCACATACACACAACTGCTTTAAACACACGGGATGAGTGACGTGTTTCAATTCATTCACTCTGTCAATCATCTACTGACTCCGCCCCGTTTCTCTCTGGTGGGCGGGGTTCAGACTTGTGTTTGACCTCTTTCAGATGAACCTGTTGAACAGATTATGTTTTTATGCGTACACACTATGTTGTGTTTACTCTATCAGAGCGACATAAATCTGAGTTGACCTGATCTGGTCTATAAACGACGACATTAAGAGAAGAATAAAACAATACAGCGTATTGTCAAGGATAAAATGTCTAGTGTGTGTTATAATACACCGAGTCACGTTTACTGTCTGTGTGTTTGTAGTTTGAGGTGTGTCTGTGATTATAGATCTACCGCTTGTGTTTATAACACACGGACACACACACACATGAAACGGTGACACACCCTGTACACACACACACACACACCTGAGTCACAGCTTGAATGTTTTTAATGCTTCACTACTTTACACGAGTCGTATCTGTTTCACATGATTTTAATATTTGATATGACACAGAATTAAAGTGTCTCATTCGGGACTTTAAACTGTCAAATCACAGTCAAATCTGCAGAGAGAAATGTTTAAATATGATTCAATATGTAATATTTATAAAAATAACAATGGACACTTATCATATGAAGTGTATTTTTACGGTCCTGGATTCTGATTGGCCGATACAGTGTGACAGTCGCGCTGAAATACATCTGAACGTTTGTGTTGTTTCTTTAAAGTGCATCTTCACATGCTGAAGGAAGTGAATGACGTATGTTTTTAAGCGTGGCGTTCGACGAGAGGATCAGAAGTTAAACGTGTCCGTGAATCTGATGGTTTTGAATGCATGTGCCCTTTTTACAGACGGATCACAGTAACTCAGGCTTTTATATTTTGTCTGTTCTCTCGTTTGATGTTCCGTTGTTCTCAGATCACACGAGATGTCATCCAGAACCTTAATCTCACCCGTTTCTCCATCAGAGCTCACACAGAAGCGCGTGTGTTCGGATGAACCGAAGGGTTGATCTTCATCCGTCCGTCTCTTCAGATCAGAAACAAAGCAGAGGTTTTGTTCTCTGTTCGGTTGTGCTGTTGGATTCACCTGCGGCTCTAATGAAGATGTTTTACAGGTTTCATTCACATTCGTCACATCATCCTGAACACAATCCATCAGAGTCGTGCGATGCTGTTGAAGATCATCTGAAGGTGAGGACTGATGGAGATGTTGCTGTGATAATTGGTCACTTGTTTGGATGTCGTTCTGTCTGTTTCCGGCCGAAGTGTCAGTGATGTTAGTGTGTTTGGTTTCGTTTGTGTTCTTGTGTTGCTGAAACGCTTCTGTCTGTATGAGAGAATCTGTATAAGAAGCTAAAGTCCAAACGACAGACGGACAGACCGTGACCGTGTTCATCTCACGAGGCGCTTCTGTCATGACACATCCATTCAGACTCTCATTTTCTGACCATTCCTCAACCCCACACCAAGACACGACCTTCACTTCACCTTCACTCAGATCAGTCTCCCAAGTGCACGTCTGATTCTCTACGGTTTCATTTATAAAACACGAACATTTCTCATCCGTTCTCGGATCATCTCGAGAAACTGCGGCCGATGTTAAATGTGTTAGTTCTGCTGTGTGTGAATGATCTGATCTGATTTGTTTTTTAATCCCATTTTTGTTTTGTACCTTCAGCAGATTCTCAAACTTCTTCACGATCTCAGAGATGACGGGTAGCTCGCGTGTGCGCCTCGTCCTCGTCTCATCTGGAGTATTTCTCTTCTTCTGTGCTTCATTTAATTTGTTCACCATCTCCTGAACTCCGGTTGTGTTTCTGAAGATCACGGGCCGTGATTCCACTCTTTTTGTGTGTTTGGTGTGTGGTGTTGCGATGTTCAGAGATCTCACCTCTCGTCTGAAGCTGAACGTGCCCGTCGAACGGTTCTTCACAAACTTTGATCTGAGAAGATTGAATGTGGTGAGACGTGAAGGTCGGCGGTGTGATGACGGACGCTTCGGTCTCTCGTGGGTTTGATAAAGATGAAGATTCTCCAGAACTCTCCGGATGGCCGGATGCGTTGACTGATTCAGGATCAGATGTTTTAATGTCCTGTTGTCCGGTGGATGCTGATGTTGAAGTTCATCTCTCTGTGCTCTGCGAAATGAAATGTTTCTCCGTGTTCTTACAATGACATCATCAACAACTTTATATATGATCTTTTATGTTTTATTAGTTCAGAGAAAAGCAGGTGTGTGTTCGAGCGTGAGAGATTAAGATCAGCGGTGAAAGTAGAATCTTTTCTGAATGAATTTCACAGAAGCCGTCGTCAGTTAAGAGACGTGAAAAATACCAAGAATATCATTTTTCTATTTCATCTTTAATTTACAGAGCTAAAGTGAAGAACACTTTAACACAGAAGTGTCTCTTTAGTTTGTTTAAACAGAAACTTTTCTAATTGTTAATAACAAGAGAAATGTTTTTATTTAACTCTTCGAGCACATTCACACTTGAAGTGAAGCACATACAGAAAAATTCAAAACCAAACGAATGCAGCGCCATCTAGAGTCAATGTTAAAACTCACACGAGATCTTTACAAAATCAGTTTATTATATGATCTCATGTTCTTAAAGCCCCTGTTTTCTTTTCAGAATCGTTGATTTGTGTGTTTAGGTCGTGTTAACACACACAGAGGGAGTTGATCGTGTGTGTGTGTTTTCTAGCTTTACTTCTCTGTAGATGAGGATCTGTATAACTGAGCTCCCAGATCTTCTAGTTTGTCTCTTTTGTCCAGATTCTGATAGAGTCCTGCGGGAATATGACTGAGTCCATACATCAGACCGTACAGACAGCCGGCGATCACACCTGTCGCACTGCTCTCACCTGTACACGTCATCACATCAGAGTGTTGTGTTATATGTTTGTGTCTACACAACATCACACTACATACGATTCATTTCATCCCATAGAAACACAGTAGGCATCTGTATACTGTATATCTATGTATAGCTGTGCTCTTTTTGTGGATTATAGTGTTTATTGGTGGGAATGCTTATTCAGAATAGACCGTTTCGCGTGCGCGCCTGACCCCCTGTTAACTTCCGGTTTCTGTTTGGCTAGTGTTTAATAATCTAACTATTTAATTTAATTTATATGATTATTTTAATGTATAATTCAATTATTTGTTGAATGCGTCCTGTAGTTCAGTCGCATTTAAAGAAACCGTATGGCACATCTAGTGGTTGAGCTCGCTTTCAGCCTAAATTAAAAGGTTTAGCCAAGTAACATTTCTTCTCGCTTTCTTTTTATCGTTATTATATAATCTACAGGCGCTCTATTGTTTGTGAATGTGTACCGGAAGTTAAACTGGGGTCACAAAAGTGCGCATGCGCAGTAAGGTTTGTTTAAGATGAAACCGTCTATATGCAATATCCACAAAAAATATATCCACAAACTTTTTTCCTTCATTTAAAAAAAGCATTACTTGTCACATTTTACTTTATTACAACTTTGTACCTTATTGCTAGAACTCTCCCAGTCCAAACTTTTACTTATAGTGACTATGAACAAACGTCTACATGATGTCGGATGTAATGAATGAATCAATCATTTCTGACCTCCGTGAAACATGGCACGTTTACACAGCTCCTCCCAGTCGGATCCCGCAGCCATTAAAGCGTCGTACGCGATCATCGGTGCGTCGTGACCTCTGCGACCCGGACAACCTTCTGAGCTCCAGCGCTTATACATCTGAACACAAAAACGTGTCAGACAACCACAGCAGGTGTGTTCGACCACTGAATGATGATGAATAATAACGATGTGAATAAATAAACACATGATGACGCTGTGTGTGTTTGACCTTGTCTGTCTGGTCAGCATCATAGTGGTCAGGAAACACAGGTTTACTCTGAGAATCTTCTAGACCTCGCTCCTCCACATAAAACTGCCACTTCGCCTCAAAATAAAACCACGTCTCCTGATATTCTACACAGCAGAAGAACAAACACATTTCATCATCTCTAACATCGACAGACAGACAGACAGACAGATGTATTCACCTGCCATGTGTCGGATGGTTTTCCTGCAGTATTCTTCTGCTTTAGATATGACAGTGATGAGATCTCGAGCCCAGTTCACCAGCGGTTTACCTTGAACAGCGTATGAGGCGAAGAGAGCCGTACACAGAGAACCCAGAAACCCTACACACACACGTTTAATTCATAGACATCAGAGATGATTGACAGTAGCTGATGATGATGATGTAATACCTATAGGGTGATTGTGGGTCATTCGGCCGGTTTCAATGCTCACTTCCACCAGATTATCCAGACGCTCGGGCTGCCAGTATCTCATCCCCACACACATGGCTTTAGACGCGGCTCCATGACCTGAACCTACACACACACACACACACACACGTGAAGACGTGTCACAGGGAATATCTCTGAGAGAAACATTGTGAATGTTCTTAGCACATGATAATGAACGTGTTCTCTTGAACCTTTCTCATTGTACGGTGTGTGCCAGGCTAACAGAAAGTTGTTTGGTTTGAGGTTGGCACATCCTAGAACTGTACTGGGATCAGGAGCTCGACCCTGCAGACGGATCATCGCCTCCACATAGAGCCGAACCAAATCTCTGTACAGATCCTCCAGACACCAGTAATCTGAACAACACATCACACATGAAATCAGACGCACAACACAATCACAAATCACAAGAAATCAGACACACATCAACACAACACATGAAATCAGACACACGACACAAGAAATCAGACACAACTCAAACCACACATCAACACACATCACAACAACACATGAAATCAGACACACAACACAAATCAACACACATCACAACACATGAAAACAGACACACGGCACAAATCACACGACACAAATCACACATCACAAATCACACGACACAAGAAATCAGACACACAACACAAATCACAACACAAGAAATCAGACACACAACACAAATCAACACACATCACAACACATGAAAACAGACACACGGCACAAATCACACAACACAAATCACACATCAACACACATCACAACAACACATGAAATCAGACACACAACACAAATCACAACACAAGAAATCAGACACACAACACAAATCAACACACATCACAACACATGAAAGCAGACACACGGCACAAATCACACGACACAAATCACACATCACAAATCACACGACACAAGAAATCAGACACACAACACAAATCACAACACAAGAAATCAGACACACAACACAAATCAAGACACATCACAACACATGAAAGCAGACACACGGCACAAATCACACGACACAAATCACACATCACAAATCACACGACACAAGAAATCAGACACACAACACAAATCACAACACAAGAAATCAGACACTCAACACACAACACAACACATGAAATCAGACACACGGCACAAATCACACGACACAAATCAAACATCACAAATCACACGACACAAGAAATCAGACACACATCAACACAACACATGAAATCAGACACAACTCAAACCACACATCAACACACATCACAACAACACATGAAATCAGACACACAACACAAATCACAACACAAGAAATCAGACACACAACACAAATCAACACACATCACAACACATGAAAAGAGACACACAAATCAGACACACAACACAAGAAATCAGACACACCACACAAATCAACACACATCACAACACATGAAAACAGACACACAAATCACACATCAACACACACATCAGACGTGAAGACATGTCACAGGGAAAGAAATTCACAGGGAAAACATTTAAAGAAATCTCATCTTTGACCGAAACATCATTATAATGTTCAACAAAATAAAACACAATAATAATCTCAAAGGAAATGTGCATGTAGTGCTGGATTCAGTTTACTCCACACTCTCACGCGTGTGTGTGTGTTTCATTGGCATGTGTGGCATTCGGTCACATGTCAGTTCTGATTAGAGTGTTCGTGTGAGGTCCGTGGAAGGTATTTTGTGGACATCAAGGGTCCTCGGGGGCCACGACAATCCCATCATCCAACATCTCATCTGTCTGATGCCAAAACACACGAAGGCCACATGGATTAGACGAAGTATCAGATGTGTTCTCGCGGTAACAATGTTCCTATTCACTCCAGTTATGACAGAGTTTGTGTCTGTGCGTTTGGTTTATTTTCTGATGGTTTGTCAGCGGTGTTGGTATTTGGATAAGACGAGCGGCTGTCAACACAATCCAAAGAGAAAAGCCACACTGTCCAGAAGCCAAACGCCTACTATTGTGTGCCATCAGAGATGAACGCGGCTCTATTTTGAGTCCCGCTGGAGAAGTGCGGTAGCTGCGTTTGTGTTTGAGATGTGAGATGATCTGACAGGATTACAGATAAAGCACGGCTCGTGTTATTTATGACAGAAACACACACGACTCGCGCCTCTATTCTCAGACCACAGCGATGGAATGTTGGACGTGAAATGTGCATTTGTGGATGGTGAACATTCATGCGGTTTATGTGAGGAAAGATCACTTTATAATCATCCGTACACGTCTGTTAATGAGACTTGACCTGAGAAAGAGAAGATTCGTCTGCTTCAAAACAGCAAATCAACAAAATTAAAGATTTGAAATACACGTGCTGCACATATACTGGATTTAAAGAGACAGTTCTTGCAAAAACTGAAAATTCGGTCATGTCATATGAAGTCTGTATGAGTTTCTTTCTTCATCGGAACACAAAAGAAGATTGTTGATCATCAAACAACACCAAACTCCATTGACTTCCATTGTATGAACACAAAACCACTGAGACATTTCTCATGAAGAAAGACTCTGCGTGTATTTCTCACCTGTGACGAGAGCTTGAGCGGTGGTCATGAGCATTAGAGCTCCGTCACTCAGAGGCCACCTATCTATGTCCAGTTTTAAAGCCGCGAGACCCCCGAGATCAGCCAGCTCTTTCTGAATCCGAGCTCCTGAGATGCAGTTCTGCCATCGACCTTTCCCATATCCCAGAGCATCTCCCACGCCTGCCAGAATCATCGCTGCCTGAAATTTCTCCATGAAGAGTCTCAAACACTCGGCGTCGTGAAGCGTTCTGTGGAGCGGTGTCGGCTGTCTCTCAGTTTATTTCTCTGGGCTTCAGCATCTAAACTCACTCCAGACGTTATCAGCGCAAAGTCTTTGTTGGCGTCACGGAGCGATGATCAGGTGTCTCCTAAAAAGGCAAAGCTCATGGCAGCTGGAGGGGATGAGGGGGCTTACTCATCTTAGTGAAGCACATTATATGGGGCAGAATCATCAGAATACAGTTAAATACTCTTTGAGGTGTTATATGACAGAGAGAAACAGAAGATCATTACTCATCTATTGATACGCTTCATGTTGTCACGTTACCATAAACATGTCTTACGAGACTACACCAGCTGAAGTGTCTCGATACCAAGTAGTATCACGATGTCGTGCCATGTTCATAATTCAAATCTAACACAGATTTAGATTAAACATTTTGTATTTCCTATAGTAAACTGTATTATACTTTTGCACTTGAATATGTTGTCGTATTAACTGTAGTAATTGGATAAATTGTAGCAAATACTCTAGTTTATTTGCTATGGTAAGACTCAAAAACACTAGTGTCTATGAGTTTTAGTACTTTACTGTAGTAAATACTTAAGTACACAAGATACATTTTCAGGTGGGGACGAATTCAAAGTATGGGACAAATTTAAATTTAAAGAAACTACTTTAAATGCAGAACTAAAACAGCCAATAGGTGGTGTACATTTTCCACAGAGTCACTGAATCATTTAATCAACTCCTTCAAAACACTAATTTGAATCATCTTATCGTCTGAGTCATTCAAACCACACATTCATTTAAGAGATAAACACAGCAAAAAGGCAAATGTAAGTGTTCAAATGAATATTAATGTGCATATGCAACACTAACTATGGTACTACGGTTTCAAAAATAGAGAGGTATCCGTAGCACCGGTATACCGTGCAACCCTACTTCATGCGCTTTGAAACCATTTAATTTCGAACCGAATCGGATTTACTTTAACACACATTCCTGATATTATACACAGACACTTTTTCTTTTAATTTGGTTTAAAAGAAGAGCACCAAGTTAAAGTTTAAAGCATGGTTTATTAGCAAGATAAAAATAAAAGCAACACAGATAACAACTTATGAGTATAACTTAAAGGACAAGTTCATAGCATATAGTGAAAGACTAAAACATTACTAAATATGAAAAATATAAAATACAAATGTACAATATAAGATGATTACAGAATGAGCTCATCATTATTAATCACCGCTGTACACAGTCTATACATAACGCAGAAGTGACTGGAAAATCGATCTCGGTTACACTTTATTTGACAGTGCCGTGAAAATATACATTCAAGTGCGGACGAATACAAATTATCTGCATGCGCTACTATAGGGTTAGGACTGAAGTTTGTTTTAGGGTTAGTTAGGTGTAATTATGCCTTTTTTATTTCGTATTAGTAAATACACGTGTAACAAGAGCACCGTAAAATAAAGTGTTACCTCAATAATATGTGAAACTAGACAGGGTAGCATACAAAAAGGGAAATCTTGTAGTCTAGAAAAGGTATAAAAAAAAACCTGTTAAAATGCGAGATGTTCCTGTGATTCAATATTGCTGCTTATTTGCTTTTACAATCGTATTTTTAATAAGAGCTATAGTAAATCAATCGCCAAAACAGAGTTATAGCTTCTGTATCTCAAGCAGCAGATTTGATCTCAGGAACACACACATACTGATCAAATGGACTTGCTTTGGATAAAAGCGTATGCCAAATCAACATAAATAAGATTGCACGTCTGTTTCTCAGCTGAGACAGTAGTAACAATGTGAATTGTATAATGTCTTTAGCGTGACAGTTTGGTTATAAGTGTGCTGAAATCATGCTAACACACGCCATGAGCCTCAGGACACAGATGAAAAAAATGTTCTTGAGGTTATCATTGTGTTTTCCCAACTATTCCTATGAGGTTAGTGTCACAGACAACAGAAAGAAAGAGGGAAACATTCAAATGCCAGAATTTGTAAATCACATTCGTATGAGTTTCACTTCAAGAAAGAGACGCGCATACAGGTTTACAAACACGAGAGAGAGAATAAATGATGCTTTAAAACATACAAACTGCTTCCTCGCAGAAGTGTATATTAAAGAGCAATACAAATTCTTTCAAAACCAAAAAGAAAAGCAAAGCTATGAGAGCGTATTTAAACACCCCACCCGGTCACTCAAGGGTACATTTAAGCAAATGTTTGAGAGGGGAGGATACACAAGGACGCGGCTCAGAGCCCTGAGAGCAATTAAAGTGATTTACAATGAAAATAACAGAACAATTTAATACACACACACTCAAAATTCACAATTATTATCGAATTCATCCAGAGAATTGACATAGAAGGAATGGCTCTTTTAAATCTGCTTGTTTGTGGGTACAGATCATGACTTAATGACTTTAACCCACATACTGACAATTATAAAAATATAATAATGATGGAACGGTGTGTTCTCGCACACACAGCAGATCTCATAAGATCTCGTCACACCCCTAGTATATTGTGAGCTGAACGCACGGATGAAACTGATCTCTCTTTCAGTCCGGTTCATAAACTGGATTCTGTGAACAGATATGAACGATCAGAACAATAACAACTTTGAAAATCCATGACCGAGGTGAACAACATGATCGTCTATGTGGAAGATTTATTGAATCTTATAAAAACTCTGATGGCATCACAACACTTCTGAGAAGCAGAGCTCTTTATTTCTACAAAGATAAATAGAGAAGTGAAAGAGTCATTTTAAGCAGCAATTGATAAGAAGAAAGTTCATTGGAATATGAATGATCTCACCTCACAAATCATCTGAATGTTCAGTAGGAGTGTTGTCCTCCTTCTTAAGAGGCGTGCCTACAGGAACACAACATTACAAAACACACATGAGAACCGTTCGGAGTACTTTAAGTGATAATTCACCCCAAGATGAAAATTCTGTCATCATTTACACAGTCTCCTGTCATTTCTAAACTGTATGACTTTCTTAAAAATATCTTCTATTGTGTTCTGCGGAAGAAAGTTGGTAACCGAACAGCACTGGACTCAAGTGCTGTTCGTTTTATTCTGGGAAGGGGTGAACTATCACTTCAAAGAAAACAACAACAACTGTAAACTCAATATGACCATCTAGTCATATCACACACATATTGCGTGTTAGAATGGTGAGAGAACCGTGCATGCGAGTAACATTTGTTTATGTTGATGCTTTGACCCCGTCTATATTTAATATAAGGAAGCGTGTTTGTGTTTCTACACAGCATTCCACCTTTTCACTTTATAACACGCAGCTTTCAGTTTTGTGTTTAAATCATTCTCAAATAAAGGTGTTCTGCCCTCGAACAGTAAACTACGGAGCCGTTGAAGGGACATTGGCGGAAAAAAAAACAAAGCGGACAAGAACAAGACTTTCGCGTGCGCACGCATTACAATTTCCGATGTAGGTAAGACTGTTTAGCTACTGTTGCAGATGTGATGGTAATTGCGTGTGTTTTGGATCTTCGTTCATAGACATAGATACATTTGTGCACATCCATGCTTTCTCTCCCCTTCGTTTACCCAAAAAAGATGCCAGGAAACAAGGTACACTTAGGCCGGAAATTGTAATGCGTGCGCACGAGAAAGTCTTCTGTTTTTTTTCCGCCAATGTCCCTTCCACGGCTCCATAGTAAACAGATCACATTCCCTGAGCAGGAGTTTAAAATAAGTTATTCTTACCATTTTCCACATCTGTTTGTTTGTCACCCGATTGAGGTTCTGTGAGAAAGAAATAACACACTTAAACAAGCTGAAGTTAAGATCTAGCATTAAATACAAATGATCAACATTAATGACTTTAACCCACATACTGTAAGTTTATAATGGAATTACTTCATGTCGAGGTCAGTAGAGCAATGCAAATATAGTGTATATGAAGAGTTTGGTTCTAAAATGAGAAAACTCAGTTTAAAAAAAATGAAGGTTATCATGGCTTAAATCAAAACAAACCAACTGCAGTTTGATTTATATTAGTAGAACTGCATAGTAAAAAACTGATTTTTGATTGATCTCAATTTGGAATCAAACTCTTCATATATTGGTATACTGTGGGCTGAACCCAAAGATGAAACTGATCTTTATGTCCGTCTGATTTAAACACAAATGAATTGAATTTTAAATGAAATATATTTCATTTGGAAGATTTGAGATCATTTCTTAGGTCATAATTTCTACAAAGCACATAAATGAAGGTAAAAGTCATTTTAAGCAGCAACGAACAGGAAGAAAGTACTGAAGACCAGCAAAGAAAAACTCACGAACTTGAATGAAAAGGCAAAAATCTCAATAAATTATGTATATGAATTATCTGACCTTCATAATCGTGTTGGGGGTCAGTAAGAGGATCATCTACAAAAACATAACAATACAAACACACAAATATAAGTCAATAATACACTTTTAATGTCTCACAATTTCATGATTTTAAAAAGAAAATATTAGTAGCTTTATTGTTAAAGACTTAATTATTTTACCTTCTTTGTTGTTCTCCTCGATTTTATTTACTTCTGTGTAAACTACATATATAACAAACAATTAGTCACGTGTCTATTTATGATTCATAACAAATCAGACATGCTTTATTGAAGGTGCCAAACAAACATCTTGTTTTTTGTGTGTTTTCAAACCGCTGGTCAAAACTTATTTAGTTATTCTGCTGTTTTTACCATTTTAATACTGTAAACATGTGTCAGACATGATTGAAAACTCAGTTACATATAACTAACGGTAGCAATAACTTCAGTGGAAATTTGCAAATATTAACAAGATAAAACTGCAATAACTGAAGAAAATGTGAGTGCTGCTTGCTGTGGCAAAACTGTGCGCTATGGTTGCTAGGGCGTGGTTTGAAAGTTTCATCAAGATTCTTGGAGAATGATTGGTTGCCCGAGTAAAATAAGCCCAGTCCTTTGTATCTATGAAACTGGGATGCAGTGATGTTCAATACAAAATCCCTACGCAATTGACCATGTTAGGAAAAACAATCCCTGTTTAATGGGCATTTTCTTCACCACAGTATCTCAATGGGCGGCGGCTCTTATATTAAATCACATTTACATTTATTCATTTGGCAGACGCCTTTTTCCCAGGATGTTCATCAGCATGAAAGACCCCAGTGAGCACACAACAGTTTCAGCAACAATTAACATGTATACAAAACTGCATTTATACATTTATATTAAGAATGAGCTTTATTCATAAAATTGTCTTTCAATTAGCATGTACTGCTTTGCTTTGCGGTTTTGCTTTGGTACCGACATTGGTACAGAGAACCGTGGAATTTACAGACTACTGAAATTTGAACACAGCCAGTGTTTATATGAACTATAAACACAATAACTAATAGTCAATCATAAATGATGGTCTTCCGTGCCATGTTCAAGGGCTTCTGGGGAAAAACTGCTTCCCGCGCAAGCAAGAGGGAAAGTCCGGTTCACATGGGGGATTTATTTTGAGTGCGTGTCTGATTAATTGAAATTAAACGCTAGGTTTCAGTACTTATGTCTACAGATATTGTTCGATAAAAAACACAAACACAGGCATAAAAGACAAAAGAATAACGTACATAGTTGGAAATCAAGTGCTTATGGCGATGCTTCTCTTTTGTGGTTTAGGCTATTATTTATAGTTGTGTTAGCAACGTTGGAAAAAAAATTGAAAAATACATATCTTATGCCGAGGCCAAATCCATTAACATTAGTGAAATGTACATTTTTTTTCAAATGTTATGCGGAATTACATTTCCTGATATTTATTTTGAACCAGATCTCGAGGTCGGGGAGAATACACAAAGCAAAGCCATAAATAAACATTTTCTAATCAATCAAAACACAGTTAGTGATTTAAATAAATGAAATTTGACAAGCTTTACATTGCTCTTCTTAATGTTGACAATACGTTAATCTAATTTGAATGAAATACATCCGCTTAGAATGTATTTATGCTACAAATAGCAAATTGTAG
Organism: Barbatula barbatula; assembly: GCF_947034865.1. Taxonomy (NCBI): domain Eukaryota; kingdom Metazoa; phylum Chordata; class Actinopteri; order Cypriniformes; family Nemacheilidae; genus Barbatula; species Barbatula barbatula. The sequence goes on along the minus strand of NC_136771.1, from coordinate 1,805,661 downwards.
CGATTGTTTGCGTTTTACTATCATCGGCAGTCTTTAAAAATAAATGCTCAATCGGTTTGTACATTCAATCACAAAACAACCCTATCCTGTTTTAAATGGAGTACAGATAACTGTAAACACTGCTTCATCCAGTCTTTGGCCACTTAGTGGGCGCGACTCGCTTGACCTCACTTGACATCATTTGCATTACCTCTATAATGCTTGCTAGACCTATTTTCAACTTGCTAGCTAATGTAATTTACTTGTTATTTATTTAGTATTTTATCAGAAATAATCTACAGGGACTCTATTCTTTACGGATGTGTACTGGAAGTGAAGTTTGGGCCACAAAAGCCTATAGTCTATATTTAATAAAAGGAAGTGTGTTTGTGTTTCTACACAGCATTCCACCTTTTCACTTTATAACACGCAGCTTTCAGTTTTGTGTTTTGTTTTTAAATCATTCTCAAATAAAGGTGTTCTGCCCTCGAACAATAAACAGATCACATTCCCTTAAAATAAACTGTAACATGTTATTCTTACCAGTTGTCACATCTGTTTGTTTGACACCTGTTTCTGTGAGAAAGAAATAACACACTTAAACAAGCTGAAGTTAGAAGTTTAGACCAAGCATTAAATACAAATGATCAACATACTTTTCCCACTTCTGCATTGATCCAGATTTTTCAACATTCCTAAAAGAGAGAACACGTTTAAATTAGTTAAAAATGCTTTCTGTCCATTGAATAATCTGGAACAGATCAATTTCATAAGTATTCCTTATATCTGTCTGTAACAAACATAAACTTACCCCCCAAACATGTTGTTTTTTCATATTTCTTAAAAACATAATCTGGACAGACAAAAATCTTTGTGTTATACATACACAGTTTTTCCCAGGTGTTTAGTAACATAAAAAACAACATAAAAGTGACTACAAATAAATGAATATGGCAACTAGGGATGTGCGCTACAACTAATTTGACAATCATTTAAACTTGAGTTTTGTAACCGTGTAGTGGAAACTAAGAATGGCCCAGAAGGCCGTCCATAAACTTTGCATAGGGCCTATGTATTACACTAACAAAGACTAAAGAATGTAGCCTATTAATCGGGCAAGTCTGTTTTACGCACAAATTATTCTGTATTTGCTCATATATTTTCAAATGTTTTATGAATGAGGCCCAATATCCTTATCAATACATCTCCAGTAAAGTGTTTTTCAAAGAACAAAGAACAATCCTACCGTGAAATTTGTTGTTGAACCGGTACATGAGGACGAGGACAATGACGACGAAGAGGAGGATGAAAAGCAATATAAGCACCACAGTAAGTGCAATGTTGGATCCTTCTGAATAAAGAAAACATCAGCTTTCAGCAATGATGATGTCAAATTCAGCAAACATCTCACTCGGAACACTGAACTGCTCAAATCTCAACGTGTGACCCGAGAGGTTATTATTACACAACTCATAATGTGAAACAACCTCATTTCTGTCTTATACTTTTCCATACGGTTTAATAAAACATATGTTTCATTAGGATTTGTTCATACACAGTACAAATGTATGATACCAGTAAATGTAAATACTACTTTAATCTTGTAAAGAACATATCAACATAAAGGACCTGATCCCAAACATGGTCTGATGCTGAGAAAGGCTCTTCTTGATAAACATGGTTCATTAAAAGCACATCTTGTGTCTTACCATGAAAGAGATCGCTCTCGCAGATTTGATCGCTGGTTTCCTGGCTCACATCGTTCTTTAATGTACACGCGCAGCAGAGATCTGTTTTTCCAGTCTTTGTGTATGCTAACTCTTCTGTTGTATCATTTGAACAGCTCCAGCTGATTTTTGCATCTTTATCGACGACTTTGTCGTATTTACATTTTAAATATACAACATCAGGATTCGATGTGGTCTTCTCATTTGTTATTTCTGGTTTTTGGACTACCCCTGTAAAGAAAACAATCAAAAATAGATATCAAAGAGATAACAACATCATAAAGAAATCAAACAAATATACATCCTAAAATTACTCTTATACCATGATGATGGTTGACAGTACTTTGGATGTGTCCAAAAGTTAACACAGGATTTATTAAAAGTTTGTAAAGTACCATAAAATACCGTAGTACTCTCATGTCAGTATAATTATTACATATTGAGATATGTTAACTATAGCACAACCACAGAACCACACGGTAAACTACAGTAATCTGCTGCACTTTGAGGGAAATTCCCTCACAAAAAATGGTAAAGATTAAAACCGTGGTTGTTCATATGTACCATTAGTTTTATTTGATAGTAGGCATTGGCCGACTTTGGCCAGTATAATAACCTTAATCAAAATCCCACGGCATTGCTGTGTTGATATTACAACACTAAAAAGTGTTAACAAATGTCTGCGTATACAAAAAACTACTTTTCAACTGGACACAATATATTTCATGTTGAATCAACATATAGAATGTGTGTGTCGGGTAAAAATAAAGCCTTCAAATGATAATATTCTTGAAAATGATATTTTTGTCATATATATTAGACAAAAACATCAAACACTGAATTACATGATTTCATTATTTATCTGTAAACGCAGCTCAAACCTTAGAAACGGTATCACAGAACATTTGAGTGGTTTTGAAACCTTAACGCTTTACACATCGGTATACCTTGAAACTGCTATTCAGCCCATGCCTGTTTGATAGCATGATGCTAAATGCTAAAGTTTGATACCTTTTGAAAGACCAGTTAAAGAATATGGGCAATAATACTACCCCTGATAAATAACAACAACAGAAAGATTCCACTGGTTAAAGTTGGTTTAAATGAAACTATATTGGTGTCTGTAGGTGTATCCTGAACCAGTAGAACACCATTGAATCTTCCTGGAATAAGACTCGAAACACACTAAATAATGGACTTTAATGCTGGTTTAAACTTCACCCAAAAATGAAAATTCTGTCATCATTTACTGACCTTCTAGTTTTTCCAAATCTGTATAAAAAATCTGATAAACACGGAGAAAGATATTTGGAAGAACGCTTATAACCTGAACAGATCTTGCCCCCCATTGACTCCCATAGCAGGAAATAAGACAATGATGGTCAAAAGTGCAACAACAACAACAAAACAATAAGTCATTTTTCCAACTATGGACGTCTGCTAAAAAGCATTCTTCCAAATATCTTTGTGTTCATCAGAACAAAGACATTAATACAGATGTTTGGGTGAAGTATCCCATCAATGCAGGGGTTCATAGCGTTGTTTGTCATCAAAACTTTTAGAATATATATTGTTGTTTTACGGCACGGATCACAAATAATAAAAGGATATCAAAGCACCCCACGAGATATTTACATTCACTTACTCATAACCTTTAATGGGAACTTCTCCATTTGCTCTTTTCCGTTGAGCTCAAAGAAGTAGAGTCCACTGTGGTTCTCTGTTAAATTGTGTAGAGTCAGTTCTCCAGTCTTCTTGTCTGCGCTTGCACAGTTTTTAAAGAGAGGATTCTGAGGAGTTGCACTTTCGTCATAATCGAAATCCATCACTCGAATCACACCCCCTTGAAGATCCTTGAACTTCCAGGTAATGGTTTTGCCAGATGATAGTGGAGGGGTCGCTTTAAAACTAACTTCTCCGTCAATCTTAATTTTAAACTCACGGCGTTTAAAATTCGCACCTGCGAACAAACACAATATGAAAATCAACAACATGATCCGTCTACCACCCTGATAGCACACATACATCTGGCTTACATCTATTTGATGTCTGCATATGTTACATCTCCAAGACACCTACAATACATCATTTGCTCATCTGCAATACATCTCGGAGACGTCTGCTGTCAGACGCCATATAGACATCTATAAGCTCTGTACGATTTAGAATGGATGAACAACAGCTCTTTCTGAGATGTTTCCACGTAGCAGATCTTTAGCGGACCTATTACAGACGTCTCCGAGACGTATTGCATATGAGCAGACTATGTATTGTAGATGTCTTGCAGCTGTAAATGCAGACGTCTAATAGACGTAAACCAGATGGATGGTGCTATCTGCATTTTACAACAGTATGGTATCCGGCAGATATACTTTAATACACTGCAAAAAATTACTTGCTTACTTTCCTAAAAAAGTCTAAACATTCTTTAACCAAGAAGAATTTTCTTGATGCACAAACGGACTTAAGAAAACAAGTCTTGTTTTCAGTCTGTAAAGTCAGTGTCAGTGAATTTGTGCTTAAAACAAGCCAATAAATCTGTAATTGGGATAAGAAAAAGAATCTTGAATTGAGCGACTAAGAAAAAGATCAAGTTTAATTCAAGATTCTTTTTCTTGCCCCATTGACAGATTTACTTGCTTGTTTCAAGCACAAATTCACTGACACTGACTTTACAGACTGAAAACAAGACTTGCTTTCTTAAGTCCGTTTGCGCATCAAGAAAATACTTCATTTAAGTCATTTTTCGCAGTGTATATTACAGTATAACCTTGAGTCCCAAGTTACTACCGCGGTAACAACGAACTACATAATATTGCCATCCGTTAGTTTTCTTGAATCAAGAAGTATTTTCTTAAGTCAAATTTCAGTGAATTTGTGCTTTAAACAAGCAAATAAATCTGATTAATCTTGAATTGAGCAACTAAGAAAAAGGTAAAGGTATTTGTCTCAAATGTATTAGCTTGTTTCAAATTCACTGAAATTTCACATTTGTTTTACTTAAAACAAGACTTGTTATGACATTTTTACTGGAAAACATATAAAAAAGACAAAGAAAGTCATTTTTCGCAGTGTATACCGCAGTAAAACCGCGAGTCCCAAGTTAGTACCGCGGTAACAACGACCTACATAATATTGCCGTTCGTCGCGCGCTGGTAACGTAGCTGAAATGAGGCCTGTGGGTAAAAACTTCATAAAAAAGATAAATATAAACCCCCGACGGTCGCCATCAGTCATAAACACGAGTAAATACACAACAACAATGAACAATCTGTGAAACAAACAGTAATATTACACAGAATTACAGCATTTCGGTGTTTGTCGAATGCGGCCGCGCCTCATTTCACACTTAAAACAAGAGACGAACCTGAAACAGCGACGATCGCCACGATGACCAGCGGGAGGAGACATCTGACTGACATCTTCACACTAACTACACGTTATTGACTTATTCTAGGGTCAAACATTTATCGATTAAATCAAGATCCGACGAGATTATCTCCGCGCCCATGCAGGACTCGCTGCCAGCGGAAGTGACAACAAAACGAAAGCGAAACTTCACGGTCCGGTGTTGCGCGCATATTCAGTGGTTTACGGTAAACTGTGTTTACGGCTTTATTTATATGTAGATTTTATTCAATTTTATTGTCATTATACATATACAAGTACAGTGTAACGACATGTAGTTTAGGTCTAACCAGAGGTGCAATTAGAAAGTGCAGGACATACAGTGAATAAATACAGAATACAATATTACAAAAATATTATACATGGGGCATGGACTATATAAATATGACAGTAGGTATGTATATAATATGAACATCGCGTCTCTTGTCAATTACATATTTCTTATTTTACGTTTACAATATCTATTTCTTCTCATAATTGATTGCATTGTGATTGCTGTTACGTTATATTGCGAAACCACTTTCTCTCTATATTGTGAAAACAATGTCTCTGTCTGTTACTTAAATATTTATTATTTTAATGCTTTTTAGACCTTTGTCCTGTGAATAAAAAGAGCAATGTCTTACGAATTAACCACGTTGGTTGTGATAGAGGTGCAGTTTGCTGCTTTGATTATGCAAAACCATGTTTTATTACAGTACCTATGGATTTGAACAGTTTTAACTACAGTATGGTTTTTGAAAGTCAAGTCAGCTTTATATCTATAGCGCTTTTTACAATTATCATTGTTTCAAAGCAGCTGTACAAGAAAACATTGACTTTAAGAAAGCGTTTTGGAGAAATGCGCATACTTCCACTTTTAAATTCCTAGAAACATGACTTCTAATAAGTATAATAGAATATCATTAAGAATAGAAAAGATGCCCCCCTTCTGCACCACAGTCATTTCCAGCAATGCGTTAACCAATGTTCACTACATCACCATAGTGTGCTGTGTATAGTGCACTTAAAAGAGTGAATGAACACGACTAGGACACTTCTTCCCGGACTGCGCCATCTTGAGCCGAGACATTTCTCCAAGTGATCAAACTCATGAAAAACAATGCGAATCCCCCCATGAAGACTCAGATAAAAGAGAATGAAAGTAGATCCAAACAATGATTCATCACGGAAGCACTTTCACAAATCAACTCTAACCTGGTAAGTTAATAACTTATATTTTAATGCATAGCAGACTTTAATAGCCAAAACTTGTGTTTTATAAAACCTTTTCATATTTTATGAAGGTATTGTCATTTTTATCGTTATATGTTACATTCAGCTATGGTTTGCTGACATAACACGTCACGTTTTGTTAAGTAAAGTTGAAAAGTTGCTAAAACACATCAATAAATAATTATTGCGTACTTCAAAAGTAAGAAAGTTATTGTATCACTTTGTTTGGTGGGGTATGGCTTTAAATGATGGCGTCGGCCACAAGATGTCAGTATTGTATGTCATTTTTCATGCTCATATTATACCACTGGAGCGTTGACAACTCACAAAGTTATAGATATTTAATATATAAAACGACACACGATCTTTTTATGGATTTCTTCATCATATATGATCGATGTATTCCTCTACTGTAGATCAGATGTTGTTTTTATGATGTCCAGATTTTATTATGTCAATATGGCAGAGAAATGATTTCAATGCCTTTGATGTCAACCACAAAAAACCCCGCTCCTCCCCTAAACTATGACAGTATATTATTATATGGCTAGTTGTATTTTTTCAGGATTTATTACGACTGTGAATATTTCTTGTTTTCTTTACCGGTGTGACACATTCAGAATAAACCTGTGACACATTTGAGTTTTGCGACCCAGAAACCTCCTTTAGTGTCATGTAAAAGATAACATGGATGTTCTCATTCACAACAAGTGTTCAACCTCAATAACATCAAATCCTTCTATTATACAAGATCAGCGTAAAACGGTTATAACATTATGATTAAAACGTAAGATTCAAGTTATATTTCTTTTTAGATGGAAAAATGTTTTCCAGCGACATAAACTTCTTTACACCTGTGATGCACAATGACATTTTCAGCTTGTGTCTCTGCAGCTCGAACAGGAAACTCAGTGTCTGTTTCCTCCGTCTCAGTGTGTGTGTGTGTGTGTGTGAAAGATCTGGAACAATCGTTTTACTTCAGAAGCACAATGAGCACCAAACACATTCTTACAGTTTTATTCTTCTGTGGCTTCGCTCTGCTCACTGGTACGTTGTGTTTTATTAACAGAACTTTTATTACATTTGAATGGTGATTAACTATAATGTGATTCCATCTCTGCATTTATCCTTTAATTAAACTAAAATGTTATAACGGGATGAAAAACATGTATTAAATGTGAATAAGAGACGTGACTCATGTTATCCTTTCGAAAAAGTTGAATGCAGTTTTGAGTTAATATCTGTAATGTCTAAGAATGTGAAACGACACAAGTGATCTGGTTTTAATCTCAGGTGTTTTTATAGCAGATACCTGAATGTTGCTTGTGACTATTTAGGTCTAATCTTTCAACCCAGTGATTTTTTCAGCAAATATCCTCAGTGTTGGTTCATGTGAAACTTAATTGATGTTTTTTAATCATCACCCTGTTGTGTTTTATGAAATACTAATTACATTTTAATTTGTTTATAGTTTCCGCGAAGACATGTGAAAAGAATCTTCTAGAGGGAGATTCTTGCATCATTAAATTGCCAGATACAATTCAGAAAAAGATTGATGAAAAAGGTGCGATAAAATGGAGCTTTAGCTCTAGTGGTTCATCATTTGTAGTTCAGCGGAAACAGGGTAAAGATCCAAAACCATCTCTGTATGCAACAATTCAACCAGATGGATTAAAGCTTCAAAATGTTAAATTAAACAACACTGGCACCTATACATTTGAAGTTTATAATGCTGAAGACACAGTGGTCGGACAACATAAACATGATATAACAGTTTACGGTAAGATCATAGAATACACATGTATACAGATTATATCACATGTGTCCTATAGTACTGAAATAGAAATAACCAGCATTACACTGTATCCTGTATGTTTCAGCAAAAGCCCTTAAACCCACCGTGACACATGTATGCAATAATGGAAATGTCACACTCACCTGTGACACTCAGAAGAATGAAAAAACAGATTTAACCATAACATGGATTAAAGAAAAAGAAGACATAAAGCTTGAAACAAAAGAAATTCTATTCCAGACATCAAAACAATTTCAAGACAACAAAGAGTACTCTTGCCGTGTAGAAAATCCTGTTAGCAATGCACAAAGTGACATTTTAATCGTATCATGTAAGTAACTTTCATTTCACAATGCTTTGGATTATTTAATGTTATGATTAACGTTATGATTTTATTAACTATAATCTACAGCTTTGCTTCTTTATAAATGTAATATTACCCGTATTGTCTCCTGATTTTCATTAAGATTAGTGATCATTCTTTTTTCACACTTTTCACATCACAGCAAGGATGTGTCCATTGTTTGGACACTTGTACCTTATTCTTTTGACAATATTAGTAAAAAAGAGAAAGTTTAGATGTCCTTTGTTTGGAACTGTGATTCTCAGCTGGTAACTTTTATTCATCAATAAATATTAGAAGGTCAAAAACACAACGAGAATAAATATTCTGGACATTATTGAAACCGATGTCTGTTGTTGTGTTGCAGGTAAAGATGAGGGACCTCGAACACTCTTTGGATATGATTTCTGGATAATGGTGGGCATTCTATCGGGTGGAGGAGCTCTTCTTCTGCTGCTCATAACTGTTCTTGTGAGCTGTGCGTGTCGTAGTTGTAAACAACATGAGAAAGAGCAAGGTAAAGAGAAGTTTACTAGTACCCCTAAAGTGATGCCATGAGCTCATTATCTGTTAGCTGTGCAATTGTCTATCATTGTTTTTGACTATAAAAGGTCCCAATACAATCCCAGCATGTTAAAACAAAAAATGAAATGTAGACTGTAATGAAGTTCCATAGGAAGGAGGCAGGAACCGGCCAACATTTAACAACTTTAAATAAATCAAATAAACAATAAACATGGAAGTAGAAATGCCGGCAGCAGAACATAAACACAAACACAAACATATGTTCGGGCCTGGTCTTCTCTTGTCAACTGTCCTGCCGGTTGTCCTTTTAAGCCCCGGATATCCTCCGTAAGATATGCGGGACCGGTGCACGTACAGCTGATTGCAATTATGTAAATATAATTACTTCATGAACTTAAGTAAAACTTGTACTCAGAACTGTTTTTATTTGAGCTTTAGACAATGATGAATATCCAGATAGAACAGATACATATACACAAGCAGGTACACACAATCTAAGATCTATCCCTTTTTTGTTTAAATTCAGACCCCATGATAGAATCATACAGTACAGTCTTTATTAAAGTCGTTTTTTGTTATTGATGTCTGAACTGTGTGCTAACAGAGATTATAAACGTGTTTTTAAATCTAAAACTTGGAAACACTGTCTTTCATGAAATCCTCAGATGAAGAGGAGCTCAGACTGAGGAGTTTCGACAGTTCACTCCCTAATCGGCAAGGAACCAAAGTTACTGCACGAGGTCAACCGGCACCCCCCGTCCCGCAAGAAGATTCATATCCAGCCACACAAACCCCACCTCAAACACAAAGTCAAGCCAAAGGCCTGGGCCGAGCCCGACCTCCACCGCCCCCGCAGGATGAAGAAGAACCTCCTCCGTTACCTCGACCGAGAAAGAAACGTGAGAAGAGAGCTCAAGAACCGTACCGACCGATGGAATGACTGAATCCTGTGACTGATGTGATGTGATGATGGTAAGAGTAATGTTATAAAGACACGTCAACAACACATCCTGGACTTCACACTGACATCTATGTGAAGCTTTCAACAATTCCACCAAGACCTTTTTGTTTTTGAGTTTTACCATGGAGATAAACACATTTAAACCATCATCTAAAACAAACAGCTCTCATATGAATCTGCATCAACTAACGTGAGTTCACTTGATTTAATAAAGGATTTTATTATTATTTTGTGTAGCTCAATACTTGTTTATATTGCATGAAGAAAGATTATAAAAAATAGCACAACGTTCCTTATAATATGACTAAATGTAAATAAGTGTAATACAAAGTTATCTCTGGCTGATATACGTATTGTAGGCTTTTATTAAAAAACTGAAAATAAAAGTCATAATGTACCAATGTCTGTATCCGTGCATATGTAGTAAACAGATCAGATGATCTCACAGGGAAGTGACTATTTTATCAGGTGTCAGTTTTGTATGAAGTTTATTATGAAAAAGCAAGAACGAACATTAAAGTTCATTTAATCAATAATTGAGATTGTGTGAAATAGATTCACTGAAGAATCATTAAGAACCAAAGATGATGATAAAGACAATTATAAACTACTTTATTCGCAGGTCATGATTGCAGACGCATACAATGAGTTTTTTTTAACTCTGAAGTGTGATGGTTTTGAGGGAAGTGGTTTGCTGCGCATCTCTTTTAACACGTCAGTCTTTTCTGCATTGTTTCTGCTGTTTTCCTGTGCGTGGGAGATCTGCACCAAACTCTTCACACATACGCTCACATCAGCGCCTCTTTTTCCTGAAGATGAAGAATAATTTTGTAATGAGTAGTCATCTCAATTCTTACTTTATACTCATTGTATCCATTAGACGCTAAACAATACTTGGGGAAATGAGCCATATAGCTTAGGTCAACCCTGACGGCATTTTTTCAAAACCATCTACTCAGTGAATTCAAATGATTTTTTGTGTTGCGTGACTTTTCACTCCATGAGTTTACTCTCCTTCCAGCTTTAAAGGTTGCAGAAACATGATCATTATAGGGTTCATCCAAACATAGACATAATACAATAATGAAACGCTCCGTGTTGAACATGAGCAAGACATGTCATCTGTCGACATTTGAGTTTACTTTAGAAACCCAGAGTGCTGTGTGAAGGTGATTAAAGACGCCCGTTGAAGTCCACCAGCGAGGAGGAAGACTCTTCACAAGTCTTCAAAGCGCTGGACGTGATGCACTCCGACGTCAGAGAAAATGCTTAAAACTCTACAGGCCATGTTAAAGTTCATGACTTGGAAGAAATACCTGGAGAAAGAACCTCTTCTCTGAAAGAACACGGTGCACGGCTTAGGTTCACAAAGTTATGTCTACAGGAACCACGAGTCTTCCAGAACATTTGGACGGACGAGATCAATGTGAGGATGTAAAGTGAAAACACCTCATCCCATCCTTCAAGAGCCGATGGTGGATTTGTGTCTGTTTTACAGCTACAGACTTAGTCCATCTACACGTCGACCCGACTGAACCTCTGTGGAGCTGAGCACAAAGGACCACAAACATCTCACTGAACTGAAGCAGACCGAGATCAAATATATGACGGATTCCTTAACTTCAAATCATTACTACGCTACATATGTGATATTAAATCAGGATTTGTACTTTACAGTAAATTCTCACAAAGCTTCTTCATTTACGGCTAGTATTTGTTAAATCGATAATGGAACATTTACATTTAGTCATTTAGCAGACGCTTTTATCCAAAGCGACTTACAGATGAGGAAACATTGGAAGCAATTCTAACAACATAGGCAACAAAATACATAAGTGCATCAAACTAGTCCATTAAAGCCTAGCACAGTATAAAAAGCTAAGAATAGTGAGGTTAGAAGGTTTTTTTTATTGGTTTTTTTTATAAAGAAGGAAAGGGAAGAGAATTAGGATAAATCAATCAGCGACGCGTTGACGGAAGAGATGCATTTTTAGCCGTTTTTTAAAGATGGCAACCGAGTCTGCTGATCTTGTAGCAGCTGGTAGATCATTCCACCAATGTTGGAATGTAGTTTTGTGCGTTAAGACCTGCAATGACCAAATTATTTTATTCTGTTTTTCTGTCATCTGTTGAACTGTGAGTACAGGTGACCTCAAACACAGCCAACCTGCTCATGTCATTTAACTTTATACTATTATAAATACTGTATACACATACACTGTGTTGTATCTGCAGAACTCAAGACTTATTTGGAGATGTAAGACAAACTTTAACAAATAATTGTTAAAGTCCCAGTGAAATAAGAAATGTCACTGTCTATTGTTCCTTGAAATATTGCAGCGTTTATTCTAAAGAGTTGATCAATGTGGGTCATTCTCTTTTTGAAAATCGCGTGCCCTCATAATCTTGAAATCTGAAAATACACTTCCTGTAATAACTATCCATCTCAAATGATGTTAGACGGCTCGGGCGGAGCATTCCTTAACTCCTCCCCTTCAACTGTAAGTCTGCTGCCAGTTCTATTTCAAATCGCCGTTTTTTATACATCCAATCAAATCGCAGATAAAGACGAAAGCCACGCCCCCTATTCTCTAAGTAAAAACGATCGCAACTTCCGGTTCACAGGGACTTTAAATACGTGAATTGTCCTTTGCTTGATCCCTTAGATTGTCTTCATTAAAGCACATTTATTGTGATCTTCATGTATAAATTTGTCTATGGATCCCAATGACATTTTAAAGAAATGTCACAACACTTTTCTTTATTTTTTTAAACACGTGCAAATCATGCATTTGTTTTGTGTGTGTGGAGGGGGGAATTGGGTCATTTTTTCGATTTATCTTTAAAATCTGTACATTTTAATTGTAAAATAATGTTTTTAATGTTTTCTATGAGGAAAAGACAAAGTGGGAGACAGAGTAATTATTATTATTTGTAACAATAAACATCATAAACATGAAAGATCTTGAATGAATTGTAAACTTCATGGATACGGAGAATAGCAGTAACAATGTTCTGTATGGAAGCTCCATCAAATCTTGTAGTTGACTATTTTTTATCAATTTTGTGTTCGGGGGAAAATTTAGGAAAAGTAGTTAAATCTTTCTTCCATTTAAGGGGAAATTATATATTTTTTTCACAAAAAATATCACAAAAAAGTGGATGTTGGATTTGAAAAACTACAACATGCTACATAGACACATTTAAAATGACATCTACACACAACTCTTTCATACATCTGTGGATGTTAAGTTTTTTTTATTTGACCAGAAAAACGTTTTCAGTTGTATTATGCTACTGCAAGATTCAACTGTAAAAAAACATAGAAACAATTAACAAGAACTTATCAACCCGTTCACTACTATGTGTCTTTAATAGTATGAGGGAACTAGCGTTTGTAAAAGAGTACTATGATCGTTTATGCCAAAGGTGCCTGAATAAGTATACCTCCGTTCTAAACTTCACAACCTTCATGAGTTTCTGACACATGATATCACAGATATATAAGTTTGACAAACAAATGGTTTCTAAACCACTGCCAGTGAATTAAATCTTCTCTATAGTAATGACAAATCTGTTTAAATAAAGATCTTATCTAGTTTGATGGGGGTTTATGCTAAAGCTTCTGGTCAAACACACTGTTTCCATCTAATCATAAGTTATTTCTTTACCACAGCGCTGATGTATGCAGAGTACTCTTGATGTGGGTCATAAATGTGTCATGGTGGAAAATAACATATGCTTTCATCTCATTTGCATACGCAACCTTTACCCGGACGCATGCACAAATGCCCTGACCTGTGTTTTTAGGGAAATAAATGAAATATTGTAAAAACAGAAACAGACAGAAATAACAATCGTGGTCCGTGTAACATTATTCACATGCAAAGTTTGTCTAAATTGTTAATGAATTCGAGAAATGTCTGTATTGAATCAACCCCTTCGCCAATAGTTAGATATAGATCACACTCTATTCGCTTCCTGTTGTTGGCTATCCACACAGGAAGTGGCTAAAATAGCGGTCATGCACTTTTCAAGACACATCAAACACATCTCTCTGAGAATGAAGCTGGTTGGCAAAAATGTGAGACACAAATGGTCTTTATGCAGGCTTGGTGTAGGTTATATTCTTAAGTGTGTATTATTTAAGAACAAAATCACTTGTCACCGTGTGGCTGACTTAGAGTAACCACAGAACCTATTTAGGCAAAGGGGTCTATATTTTAGGGCTGCATTTCACACCTGTCTAACATACAGCACTGAGAAAAAAACAGGTCCTGGTTTTAGAAAAGAGTGGAACACTATCCTCTGTTTTATGAACAAGCATTTGGGTTTGATAAGGTAAATTTGTGTTTTTTAGTCAATTTATTGAGCACATAATAGACTTATATAGCGCTCCTTTACCTTTAAAAACGAATGAGGGACGGTTGTTCTGTGACGCTAGACCCCGCCTTCCTTTGATTGGATTCGATAGTAACTTTGATATCTCTTTCGCGATTGGCCAGCTACATTACCTTCGTTGATTTGATTTTCCACAAACCCCGCCCTTCTTGGGTCAGATCACGGTTTTGACTAGAAGAAATAAGGCCAACCTCCACTGAGCATGCGCACTTCAATACCGCATCATTCTTGTCACGCTGAAAACAGTCGATTCATTTTTGTTTTATTATCGTAAGGAAAGGTTTATGGTTGGAGTAGGTATAAGAGTTTGCTAATGTCATTTGTTGTAATTATATGGCGAGATTTTGCACCACTTCCGGCCGTAGGTGTATCCCTTCTTGCAACAACCGATTCTCAAACATTTTGACATTAGCGCCGCTTATAGAGGCCGAGGCAGACCGGGCGTAAATGAGTTTATCGTCATTAATAATTTGAGTTTTTTTAGTTGTCTTTCCTCTCAAACAAACGCCAAAGGAACAGACGCAATCCTCATGTATTCTAAGTATATTCTCAATTTTGTAATGCGAGTCTATAAAGTGCACAACTTCACAGATCCCTGTGTTTCACGAACCAGCAAAACAATATGTGTGTAAAACCATCGCGGTCCTATTTTAGGCACAAAACCATCTGTGTTCATTGAACATTAATTCATGCATTTCGCATTAAACAGTGTAAATGATCGTTTTGATGTCTTTCTCAACACTAGATGGCGCAAGATACTTCCACAATATCTGCTGATCTTACACATACTGTCCATTAAACAATACATTTATAGATTTATAGATAAACTCACATTGTTTCAGTAACTGCAACTCTTTTTTGCATTTGCGGTCATGAAACCTACATGGATGTTATTTAAGTAAAGTTAAGCATGTGATGGCTTTTTTGCTGTGAGGTAATCCGAACCTGAAATAAGACATAAAACACCACACAGAGGAATCTGATTGGCCGTGATGGTATTTGCATTATAATTCCTATATTGTTTGTTTACAGCACGGGAATCTTTAGCTAAAACCTACTTAAGCAGAACAATTCAAAAGGCGAACACGTGATCACGGCCCCAATAAGAATAGCCCGATGATGTCTTATTGTACAGCTGTTCACGTCACTCCTCCGGTCACGGAGGGAATCCCGCTTCACTTCCGTCAATCACTCGTTAAACCTCCGCGAGCGCGCGCGGGCGACAGTCATCCCGAACCCAACGCGTGACGTCACCCCCGATCGCGAAGGTGTCCCCGGAGATCGCCGGTGCGTCGGCGAACCTGCAGCAGCAGTCGGTGTCTGTCGGCTCGGTCCCGTCACGCGCAGCAGCGGATCCACGCGGACATGGGAAAGGCTCGCGCGCTCGTTCTCCTGTGCGCCGCTGTCGGTGAGTTTCTCAAGATTTCGTACAGGCGTACGCGGTTTATCGTACGGTATCGCGTGAGAACGAACCGTGAATGACATACCGTAGAAACGTTAAGAACGCGTTTTTACCAGAGTAAAGTGTCGTAACCGCGTCGCTTGTTCGTGTTTCACCACACACGCGAAATGTTCAATTGAACCACGCGCGTGTTTTTTTTTTAAATGTTTCTCTGAAAGAAATCGTGTAAAATGTTTGTGTTCTCCTTTAAACGTTTGTTTTACCTCAGATAACTTGCACGTTGTGTTTTGTCGCGCGACCTTTAAATCGCGTCCTGTAATGTGACTGAGCGTGTTAGAAAAATGTCACTTAAAACAAAAATCCCGTTCAATCACGTCATTGTTAAAACACTTTACTTTGAGTTGTACAATTTCTTGGTAAAACATGTCGCGATATACAGTCACACAAACGTAAATATACAGAATACGCACGTTACTAAAGCGTTGTTTTAACATCAGAAATACGTTCTCTTGTTTATTGACCCGCTGTTATCATTGAATGGTTGAATCTACAGATCTGAGCAATAAATACAGAACACATGTTCAATAGGCGTCTGTCTGCTGCTTGAAGTGTCCTGTATTATGAGATATTTTTAGCGTATTATCAATGGTTCACCTTGTTTGTTTATGAAGTCCAGTGAGAGTCAAAGAGTTGTGATGTGTTTTGACAAGAACGCTCATCATGCTGTCATTGTGAAGTGCTGAAACCGAATCGGATCGGAAGTCAAAGTCCTTGTTTTGAGGTCTCGGTTGTGTTTCATTTACGTCTCAACTTAATCTAAATAAAATTGCTCAAAAGACGTTAAGAGAGAGAATCAAATGAGAGCGTCAGGACACACATTCTCATGAAGTCATGACGTTGCATCTATGGATGCACCGATATGTACATTTTGGCCGATAACCGATATATTGTCCGATATACAGTATCTAGATATTAATATAACATTTCCTAAGACAAAAAGTGGAGACCTGCTTTCATATGAAAACATTCACTGCAGAAAACAAGGTAACCGTTAGTTTCTCCTTTCCCCCTGAAAACCATGTACCAAGCCTACTTTAAGATTATATAACCTTCAAACTTTTCTGGTATTTTTTTATTCAACAAACACAATGATAGATGTTCTTCCCGAGCAACCCAGAAAAGTGTTCTTTATAGTCACTTGTCTAACAGGTCTCAAGACAGAAAGCATTCAGACGGCAGTCTGATTCACACAATATGCTTTTGTTCCTATAATTTAAACATTCATAAAGACTTTATCTACATCAACAATGTTTGGCTGATAGCAGTAAGTGAAAGATCACGACAGAAATACAGAACTGTGCTGGATTCTAACTGAAGCTGAAGAAGTTTAACCAGAGAAAATGATTTATCGGCTATAATATATATACATTTTATTATCGATACCAATGACATTAAAAATGACAATTTATTGTCCGATACCGTTATGGCGGATAATTTATTGTGCATCCCTAGTAACATCCTCACTGCATCCAGCAGCACGATGCTTTTTTCTCTTAAATCTAAACCGTGACTTGATGTGTTGTGTGTTGTGAAGGTTTATGTCACTGCAGGCTGGTGACGGTTCCTCAGGGCCCGTTGCTCCGTGTAGAGGGTCAGCCGTTGTCTCTTCGCTGTGATGTTAAGGATTACGAAGGTCCCCGCGAGCAGGACTTTGAATGGAAGATGATCCGAGGAACAGAATCCATGGATGTGATTTCAACCTTTGACCATAAGTTCACAGACCGCTCGATTAAAGAGCGTATCAGCAGCGGCGACATCAGCGTGTCGCGAATAGACGACAACACCGTGGAGCTGAGAATCAGAGAGGCCAGAATCACAGACAGCGCCACCTACAGATGCAGTACACCCAGCACAGATTCAGTTTTCAGAGGAAACTACGACGCAGATGTTCAAGTGAAGGGTAAGTGTTTGTTTCGGGGTCTGATATCATTCATCTTTATCTCTAAAGCACAATAGTTGACATCACCTCATGTTGCTCTCTCACAGCTCACGAGATTTGATTTGAGGTCTCGGTTGTGTTTCATTTAAGTCTCAACTTAATCGGATGTTTCTCATAAAATTGCATAAAAGAAGTTAAGCGAGAGAATCAGATGAGAGTGTGATTGTGCTAACACACGGAGAGTCTGGAGGTGTAAATGAATGTAGTTCACATCATCGTGATTTGAGTACCTTCCATGAGAAATGTCTGAGTTGATATTAAGAACTTCAATAATATTGACTTTTGACTGCAGACGAGACAAATCTGATAAACTCTCATGACATTTGTCGGACTCTTTTTCGCAGGAGAACTCTTGAGACTTGAGCAAAAGTTTCCATTTGCACTCCATTGAATCTCATTGATGTCTAAGAGAAATAATGGGATCTCATCATTAGTCGCATGGTGTTCATTCTTGTGGGTTGTTGAGAACGGCAGTGCTGTTATGTGGTGGGACAGAAAGATTCAAACAGACCTGATCCATATGAAGCAGAATATCCGTTTATTGATTCTGTCTGTACACAAGTAAATCATTCTTCAATCCGGAAGTGTTTATCGTGTAAAACATTCATTAGCTCTATCCGTGAATGACTTGATGATGTTCATGTGTTTTTTTAGTTTGAGAATATGTTGAACGTTCAGTTGTGTACAAGGTCATTTTAGCTTATTAAAACTAAAACGTTTGTAAACGTTTCTGTTCATTGAAATCAAATCAAATATTGATCTGTAGAATCTTATCTTAGAAAAGCGTAACTAAAGAAAACATTTAAATGTTGCCTAGAAAATAAACTGTTGAAAGCACTACAATTATAATAACAAAATAACATTAATTGATATTATATAGCAACCAAAAAATAATTATAAAATGACAAAAGCATGCATTGCTAAAAATGTACATAAAAACTACAAATCTAAAAGTAAAAGCTAATTTAAAAAATCAAAAAAGTAAGTGTGTATGTCAGATGTTTCTCCTGTAGAGTCACAGCCGTGTCTCAAACTCATCTTCGAGTTTACAAAGAAAATCAAAGTCTAAATATTTCTCTGCTTTACCCCAAGACTCCTGCTCAGATCACAGAAGATGAGGATTTCTTCAGTCACACATATTAACAATATCTCAAATAAAAGTACACGTCATTCAAGTGGTTAGCAGATGTCCACATTCATAATATTAAAATCTGTGAGCGCACTTTGAGACGCTGTTTCTTTTGAAATGCTACACATCAGATGAGAGGAAAAAGTGTTCTCCGCCATCAGAAACAGAGGAGATAAACACAGATCTCATTTGTGATTTTTTTTGTTCCTATGAAAACTCTTGTTGGTTGATGACACTGAACATCACAGTGTTTGTCTGCGGTCGGGTGTTGTGTTCTGTCAGGAGCTAAACATCATAAAGCCATCGCAACACAACTGACGCACACATTACACAATCACAAACACAAAAACCCTTGAGTAACTGAAGCCTTTTCAATTCTGTGGAAATACTCTCTCTGTGTGTGTCACTAATGACATGTACAGTATAAGACAAACGGTTAAAGCGCAACACAATAGAAACCGAGAGATGATTTTCAGAAGCCCACTCTTTCTTTTATTTGAGATCTCTAATGGCTCTTGTTCGGGGGAATGATGTTGGTGTTTGTCAAGATCTTTTATAAGAGCTTTGTGTTTTTACACGATCACATATCTGATTAAACAGATCATGTTAAACTGGTTGATCTGGTTCTGTCACACAGGAAAATAGCGTTCACGAGAGCACAACTCACGCTCACAAACAATCTCTTTATTTTATTTTAAGTTGGCTACTTTAGAATGTACTCGGGGTATTTCTCATTGTAGTTCATTGACGGCGAGGTGTGCTAAAGTAAACACAACTTTATTTAACATGCCCTGTTTTATTCTTCTTTACGTCAAGGTTATTCACATCACATGTTCCATTATCATTTGACAAACACGGACAACACAATACTCATTGTCTTCAGCTTAAGAATATCACATTATTATTTTAAAACCTTTTGTTTACTTCAACATTTTGTTGTTACCTCTATGTGTCCTGACTTCAGTAAACTTCTGACACAAATCTCGGTGTGTTAACTATAACCGTTGTGTGTATACATGCATTAGATGTTTATCTTTATCTTGTTGTTTTTCATCTGTCGCAGTTGTTCCTAACAGTCTGCTTGTGGTTCCTGATGCCGTGAACCGTGTTATTCCTGAGGGTGGATCCTTCAGACTCGTCTGCAATGTTTCTCATGACTTCATGGAGGGAATTCATCTTTCCTTCAGCTGGTCGGTGATAAAGGGACCGTCTCTGTCTCAGGACCTGCTCACCGTCGGCCCTGATGTAGGTGTAACGGCTGGAAACGGTTTCACGCAGCGTTACGCAGATGGTGCGATGAGGCTAGAACTGGGAAACGGAGGGTCCCACAGTGTCGTGCTCTCCGGAGCGATGCCGGACGATCAGGGGATGTACACGTGTACGGCCAGACTGTGGACTCGAGAGCAGGCGGCCTGGAAGAGAATTCAGGAGAAGACTGTGGAGATGGGAGATGTGACTGTCACTCCTGCAGGTCAGTGTGCGAGAAACTTCACACAACATGAACTGGTTTACATGGAGGATAATTCATATGAAATTCTATAAAGACGAAGATTATTATTACAAAAAGCCATAAAGAAGAAGCCCTGCCCTTTAATCGTCAAAGGCATGAAAACAGATCCAAATGAGATGTCATGTGATTCAGCCAGCACATGAAGAAGTGTTGAACCGAGCACGGCAGAATTCACAAAAACATTTGTATCAAAGATAACAGGTCACGATTATGAATATGAAACTTAATACTGTGTGTACTATATGTGTCCAATCGTGGATTTGACATCGAAATTCAAAGTCTAACTTGAAAATCCGTGCTTTAATGTATAACGCTCACATTTGTAATAATTTGGTGAGTTAATGAGAATACTTTATGTAGTTTATATGATTTATTTAAATGAATTAAAAGAGACGTTTCATGTCTATCCTTGAATCACTTAACTAATGACTTTCTATACCCTATATCAACCTTGATAAGTAATTCAATACTTATTAAGAGTCATTTGTACAGTAATCTAATTACACTATTGAATATGTAACTCGTAACTGATCACTTTTTCAGAGCAACGTGCCCAACACTGGTGCACAAGTGTCTTTGGTAAATCCACGTTAAACCGACAACATGATTCACTGCTGTATATCACACGTGTGTGTTTTATAAATTCAGATGATTTGAGTTTGGTTTCTGATATGTCTTATATACTCTTACACGTGTCCACAGCGAGCTCTCTGAACGTGGAGGTTTGGAAAGACAGCACGTTATCATCCGGAGAGCCTCTGATACTCAACTGTTCTGTTACTGTCGATGGTTTGACGTCAGTTGATCTTGAGGTGACGTGGCTTCTGAATGACACGCGTGTGTTGGCCCGCTCGGGTCGTGACGGGGTGCTGTCCGGTGCTTCTGATGCTGTAGACGTCAGGCGGTTGGGGAAATGGGATTTCCAGCTGAAGGTTCATCAGGTGGACACGACAGACGCTGGACTTTATTCCTGTAAAGCTATTGTGTGGATCCATCAAAGCAGTGGACGCTGGTATGAGGCAGCTGTGAAGATTTCAGCTCCGGCGCGAGTTCACGTCATCAAAAACAGTAAGTAGTTTCGATAATGAATGAAGCATCAATACTTGTTTCATCTGATGTTTGTTGTGATGGCATTGGCAGCCTCCTGTAGGGTCTTAACATTACACACAAAAAATATGTGACATTCTGTGGAAATGCAATCTGAAAATGATAATGTGTTGTTAGCCAGAACTTCTACAGGCAGCTTAAAGAGACAATATCTTGTGATTTTTAAGGTCCTACTTTTGTTTAAGGAGTGTCCAAAAACAAGATAACATACATTCACAGTGATAAAACACTTTCATTTTCTAATAATAGGCAGTTATTATTACCTCCCTTCTTGACTGACTCTCAAATGATTTGTTCGGCGAATCATCTGTCTAATCCCCTCCTTTCTGTCAGTCTACTCTGATGTGATTGGTCAGCTGGTCTTGTCTGCTGTGATTGGTCTACCGCATGCAGTGTCACAAATGGAACGTAGGCGGCCATTACACGAAGTGACGCAAATCTGACCTGAAAACTGGCAGACGAGTCGTTCATTACTTTGTTATACAGCTCGCGCAAAAATCTGTAATATTTATCTTTTTTTTTGACAAAGACTAAAAAGAGTTTTCATTTCTACATTTTAGTCTCATCATTTTTCGTCACAATATGGCGTGCCGATATAGTCTTAGTAGTCCTTTAAGGGCCTTACTTTTCGTCTCTGAGCCGTTCTTCGATCGATCGATTCACTTTTTGGTCATTCACTCACATTATACCTCTTGGAAGTAAAATGATACGTGGTACCATAACTCCGACTGCATTATTCTTCAAGAAGAATGTCATATTCAGTCCGGATGCCTCGAGGGCGAGTAAATCATGGGGACATTTTGTTTTGGTCTGAAATATCCCTTTTAAATATTTACATTTACATTTATTCATTTGGCAGACGCTTTATCCAAAGCGACTTACAAGTAGTTTTTTTATTTTTTAAATACCAAAAACCTAAAGCTGATCTTCTGCAAACAAATGCTTTTTGCAATGACTTTGAACCGTTATTTGGTCTTATTTAGTGTTTTTCTTCATAAGATAAGAGTAATGTACCTGCTTGAGTTCAGAGGATTATAAAACAAACAAACACATCTTACAGTAAACTGCCTGAGGACTCGAGTCACAGCAGAGCACATCATCCCACAGATTTCACACCAGTGTTCTTTCATAACCTGATCAAATACAAGAACAACTGAACTCATGCCATTCAGTTCATTGTTCAAGGAAGTACAAGTGTGTGATCGTCCCGATCTGGTGAGACAGATTTTGAGCTGTTGGACGTTTGGTTAAACTTTTACATTTCAACTCTTCTGATAAGTTCAGCCAATGAATGAACCGATGTGATGCGTCTCTGTAAACCTTGAATACTTTAGATGAGAATTCAGTCATCTCATCCTCATATGACACTTTTATTTTATTTCAATTCAATTTTATTTATAAATAGCACTTTAATCATGTTGCAGGAAAGAAAAACAGAAAGAGGTCAAATACGATACGGTTATTGCTCGAAGTATTTTGAACTTTGACCCTCTTCTTGTGATTATTAGCATACTTGAAGACGTTAGACTAGAGTAATAAAATAATAAGTGCCGATCATTGACGAGACACACCTGAGATTAAGTGAAGGGTGGATGAATGGTAAAATGTGTATTTGTTTTCTGTTAAGTCTCAACAGTTGAGATATGAAAGAGATGAGATGGAGTCGAGAATGTGGAGGAATATATTTGAACTGTAAAGTTTTCATTGCTTAAACAAATGTTCTTAAACTTAAATGGCATTGAGTTGTTTAAATTAATAACATTAAATTGCAAAATGAAATAACTTCGACAACTAGATTGAAGCTGATGTCTTAAAGTCAAGACCCCCCACTGCGCTCGAGGCACAATACACAAACATCTCGACCCCTGTGATCTTCAGAAGGACAAATGGTCCCTTTTGGTAAGAAAGTGGGGGTGGAGACACAGCAATAAATTCCTACATTACAACATTCTCTCATCATTCTCCCATCATCAAACAAATCATTTTATGTTCATATACTGAATGTCAGTAACCACACTATTTATAGGTATTTATTTCCCTGCTATGGCAGTATATGAGCCGAGAGATCTGACATTACTGACATTCTTTTTAATAAATTCCCCTTTTTTTTACAGAACAAAGAAATTGTACAAAGTATTGACCGTTTTAGTGCGCGGCTGACCCCGTGTTAACTTCCGGCTAGGGTCTAATAATATAAGATTTTTATTTTATTTAATTTGTTGATATTAATTTGTATTATTATTTTACTGTATAATAATTGTTTTAAATAAACGTTGTTGTATGTTAATTTTATTTAATAAACAATTTGTTTCAAGGGTCCTGTAGTTTAGACGCATGTAAAGAAACCGAATGCAAAGCAAGGCCGTGTTTCCCGTGCGTATATTTGCTTTTTTTAAATATAGACGGCAGGCGCTCGCAAAAGGGGAACTGTGCTTTTTTGTAGGCATGTCGGCACTGCATGGAAATAGAAACAGTTGAACTTTTCTGAGTGCCTCGCACGCAACGTGGGTTTTGAAGAGAGAAAGCAGTGCCGATTGCGTTTTCCACATGGTTTTAGATGCGAAATGTGAATCGGGCCTAGTCTTGGGTTCACACCAAACAAAAATTAAGCGTTTTGCGCTAGTAAATTACATATGTCAATGCATAGACGCGTATAGACGTGAACTCATGGCAGGCGCTCAAATGATGCGAATCGGTGGCTCGACTGCCGCAAACGTGCGTCAAGCTCTTCTTCCACGAAGGTTGACATTTTTTGTCAGATCGCGTCACGAACTTTCTCGCGAGTAATAAAGAGCGTGGAATGCGTTTGGTGTGAACCCAGCATAAGAGGTCGGTCAGACAGAATGTGTTTTTTGCTGTTAGACACGCCTCTTTTGAGTTGTTTTCAGGTGCAGGGACCGTTAAGCGTGTGGTCAGTGTTTGGTTGTGTTGGGGTTTGCTTGATTCCTTTAGATTCATCTTGGTTTTGGTCAAGGTGTGGGGTTTTGGTTTCCATTGGTTTTGTTGATTGTTTTTCTCCAGCGAAGGATAAAACCTGTAAATTATGGGGTGTTCAACAGATTAGTTTGGGTTTTCATACAGATCTCCAGTGACTCACCTTTGACACCTGAATCTCTCGCTCTCTCTCGCTCTCTCTCGCTCTCTCTCTCTCTCTCTCTCTCTCTCTCTCTCTCTCTCTCTCTCGCTCTCTCTCTCGCTCTCTCTCTCTCTCGCTCTCTCTCTCTCTCGCTCTCTCTCTCTCTCGCTCTCTCTCTCGCTCTCTCTCTCTCTCGCTCTCTCTCTCGCTCTCTCTCTCGCTCTCTCTCTCTCTCGCTCTCTCTCTCGCTCTCTCTCTCTCTCTCTCTCTCTCTCTCTCGCTCTCTCTCGCTCTCTCTCGCTCGCTATATATATATATCTCAATTTCAATTTAGCTTGTGCTTTATTAGCTTGACAAAGTGTAAATTTGTATTGCCAAAGCATTTGCATCTCTCTCTCTCTCCATCTATGTTTTTTCACTCTAATATAGAGGACAGAATGTCACATGCTTTTACCTGATGTTTAATATCTGCTGATATTAAAGAGTTTGTTTGAACAGGTGTACAGGACAGAAATAAAGCCAGCAGGACGATCGAGAGAGAGAGAGAGAGAGAGTGTGTGTTTTCTGTCTCATATTGTAGACTGAATGTCTTGAGTGAAGAGGCTCTTGTTGTTAAAGTTGATTGACAGTCACTCTCGCTCGCCCCTCTCTTGCCCCTCTGTTCCGTTCTCAGGATACTCGGCTCTTGTCCATAGCGACGGGCTGAAGAGAAACATGTGTGTGTGTGAGAGTACAGAAACGTCTTCATCTCTGGACCTAAAGCCTAACTATCACACTAACTGTATCAGCAGATGATAACATTACGTTTACAGTTTCATTTTTACAAACATTTGTGAGTAAACGTACTTGTATTTTAATTGCCTCTCAATGTGTTTTCATTCATCTGCTGGAAAAGCGATCACAACCATATCAGGATCAGAATAAGCTTTATTCGCAAAGTGTGCACACAATGAATTTGCTCACGTGAACACGAGATGTAAAATAAATCTGAGGCTACAAGAGGATAAGAATTTAAATGATGTACAAAGGTTGTGCCAGTTGAGTAAGAACTGTATATTACAATTGTGTTCTGTACATTTTTATTACCACAACAAAATGCATTTACATAGTGTAAGAGTAAATATGATTTACTGTGGTATATAATTGCTGTGGTGTGGATTTAAACAAAGGCTTGTTATGTTTATTATCGACACTGATGTCTATTAATATTGACCGTGGAGGTGGGAGGAGCTTAATGAATGACAGGAAGTGATGCGGATCAGAAGCACAGTGTGCAGATGGTCTCTGTGATTCAGTCACTGTGACGTCCAAAAGCTCAACACAAACCCCACCAGCCCATATGCGCCTCCATCACTTTCTGCGTGTGTTTCAGAATTCTGAGATGATTTGTGTGGGAAAGATGCCCCAGATATCTTAAATGTGGGCCAAAAATCCCCCCAAGAACTTAATTGTTTAATCTGTTGTGGTTATGAGTTTAGTAGACGTACACTGCAGTATTCACATGAGCTGTAGTGTAGTAAACTGTGTGTGTCGTGGCGATGTTCACCGAGGCATGAAGGTGTCTGTGTGTATAGTAGAGATGTAGGGGGTGTTTGAGGAAAGTAAATCCCTGCCGGGCACACATCCCAGAAACACTTGACACTGTTGAGTTAGAAACAGGGTCACTCACCGTACGCCTTTAATGAGCGCTTGTGTGCGTCTGACTGTAAGAACACATTTCTCTCTCACACGCACACACAGAATCCTTCAGTTTTCCTTCATTTGCTCGACACACATTGTGTTACACTGTTCTCTTTTATAGAGATGATGGATATCCGGCATCCACCCGTAACACCCTAACAACCGTCTGCCAATGTGTGGCAATGCACTCGGACAACCTTAGCAACTGCATAGTAACAATCAATGTGTGAACACTTAAGACGGGGTTTTACTTCGCCGTCAGACCAACGGAACGTGCGTTGTTGTCTCCGTTGACATGCAATGGCCACTAGGTGTCAATGTCCAGAGGCGTGTTGCTTGTTTAACAAAGACAAGAGCCGAAGAAGAAGCGTTTCGTGGTGTGTACGCCATAGATATAAATCACTGGATGTTGCATTAGCATCTGTCTCTGGGTAGGCTGCGGCGTAAGTCCGACGCAGAAGTAAAAATACGCCTTTACCCATAACACCTTAAATATCCTAACAATCACAACCTGCTAGAATTAATATTATAATGTCAAAAAATTAAGACATTATTATACACAAAAAGTAAATGTGCGTGTTGTGTATAATATACGAAATGTACAAAAACAGGAAGAAACGGCTGGCAAAAAAACTTTTGAATTTATATTCATTTTCTGTGTGTATTCTAACTATTGAATATGCTCTAAATCATTAAACCGAACTTTATTCTTTGTTTTGGATAAAAGAAAAATGTCTTTCTCTTGCAGGTCCAGATTTCACAGTCATTCTGAGCTCGACTTTAACTGCAAAGTTTTCCGGAGACCCGACAGATCTGGAGTGTAAAGTTTTAAACGTGTCTAACCTTCACAGCGGGCGTCTGGGGGTGTCCTGGTTATTTAAAGACACACATGAGCCTTTAACCGGCCACACCGTGGCTTCACTGGACGAGAACGGCACGCTCGTGCCGGGGAAGTCATACGCGAGTCGTGTGGAGGCGGGGCTTATCACAGCCACTCGAGTTGAACCGTACACGTTTAGGCTCCGCCTCCTTCACACAACGCATGAGGATGTGGGCGAGTACTCCTGCGGCGTCACCGCGTGGATTCCGTCTCAGCATGAGAAATTGAAAAAGACGACGGAGATCCTGAGTCCATCGCTCAAAGTCAGCTTTACTAACAAGAGTGAGTGTACAGATATTCACTTGAAAGTAAAAAACTCATTTTACATGCTCATAATCTCATCTATTCATGATGTTAGGTGAAGGTAAGATCCAAACTCGGCCCACTCGCGTGTATGTCAAACAATAAATATTAAGAGCATCTGAATGTGTGGAGACATGAGAAAAAGAGAGACACTGATGGAGAAATCTTTGATGAATTTTCATCTTTAAACTCGTATTCACAGAGACATTATTTCTGATTGTGTGATGGGGAATCCTCTGTTTCATTATATGATGCTGGTGTGTGTGCAGTCACATTGATGTGTTTCTCCACAGGCAGACACATTATATATCTGCACCAATCACAGTTCTAATGACTTTCAGAAGCATGTGGCATAAATTCCCCATTTTCCTCTTGAGATACGAGACCCGTAACATCATCATATGAGAAACATATCCTTCATATCACTGCATTAAATCAACAGATGCTCTCCGTGCGTCCGAAAACGCCTACTTTCATACTATATAGTAGGCGAAAATGAGTATGAGTCACGATTCACAAGTAATATGTCCGAAACCTTCAGTTTAATGCATCATAGGTCAAAGAGCACATGGGTCATAGAAAACCTGACGGATGCAGTACGTCCCAAAATGTATTCATACTACCCCCACGCATACTATATAGAACGTACAGTTTAAACGGTCGATTGCTAGGTGCTTCATTTGAGATCTCATCATGTGTGATTGTTTATACAGGTCCGGTTCTCGGTGTGGTAGCCCAGCGTCTTCGAGAAGCTACAGCGAGCGGCTCCACATTTGAGATGAGTTGCCGTGCCAACACGCAGAACCTCCCGCCGGGAACCGCCCTCTCCATCGTCGTCCTATCAGAGGCGTCGGTCGGCTCGTCCAGTCGTAAACTAGCCTCACTGGGTCCCGAGATGGTCCTGAAGCTGGAGGACTGGACCGAGTCTGCTCGAAAAGACGGTCTGACGCTGATCAAGACCAGCAAGACAGAGTTTCAGTTCCGCATGTCTGGGGTTCAGGTGACCGATCGAGGATTTTACTCGTGCGAAATGAAAGCTTGGTCTAAAGCGTCTGGAGATGACTGGACGGAGATGGCCAGAGGAGTGTCCAATAAAGTTCAGATCACTTTTGAGCACAGAGGTAAAGGAAAGATTTATCCTTTCAAAGAGCAAAACTCTACAAGCACTCTTTAAAGTGAAAATGATTGACAGTCATTTACTCTCCCTCATGTGTTTGTAAATCTGCAATGTGAGTCTTCCTTCAGTTGAACACATTAAGATATTATGAAAGATGTCTCAGTGGTTTTGAGGTCATACAATGGAAGTCAATGGGGTTTATCAACATTCTTCAAAATATCTTCTGTTGTGTTTTGAAGAAAGAATGTCACACAGGTTTGACATGACTTGAGGATGAATAAATGATAACGACAGAATTCTCATTTTTGACTGAAATGTCAGGCCTGTACGTTAACTTTTTTTGCCCATAGCACCGGTGCTACCGAGGTTTTAAGTTTTGTAGCACAGGCCACATAGTTGAATAGCAAAAGTGCAGATCATCACATATATAGGCTGGGAAATGACAAAAGACATGTTATGTTACTTACAGATGTATAAATTTGGGAAAAAATCATTTTTAGTTTTTCCCAAATTCGATTTTTTCCTTTCCAATTGTTCCGAGTTCTGTATTTTCAATGTTTTGCTGTACAATAGTACATATATTTGTCCATAAACATTCTCGTATATTACAGTTATTATTTCATTATAGTGAAACTATAACTCGTGTGTCGTTCTGCTTGTTCGTGTGTGAAGTTAACAAAGGCACTTCACACAAACAAGCGGCTCTGTCTAATGCTCTTTCAAAAACTATATCATTTAAAAGTGTAGCACGCATATATGTTCTTAGCACAGACTGATTCTTTTTGTAGCATACATATGTACAGTCCTGAATGTCCCTTTAAGACTATCTAAGTGTTTGGTGGTCTCTCATCAGGTCCCTCATTCGATGTTTCCATCAGTTCAGACACACTGAGTGTTTTCCCCTGGGAAACTGTCAAGATGGAGTGTGACGTGAGGTTGACGGGCACATCGCCCACTACAGGCCAGTACACTCGCACACACAAACACATGGATTGTTTTACACCACATCTCTTAAAAGACGCATTATGAAGTACTCTGCTGATTTAAATGAATGTTTGTATCACAAGAGCTCATCATCAATAATTCTCAAAACTTAAAGAACGTTAAGGACAAACATCAGAAACGTAAAAACTGATATTAAAAGTATATCATCTGAGCATTAATACCCGAGATTAATTTAGTCTCATTCATCGTGAAGTGTTTTACACAAGTTCACAGCACGACACTCATTGTGACTCCTGCAATAATAACACAACAGTTGTGCTCGGATGTGTGTGTGTTTATATCTTTCCCTCTGATAATGAGTTCAATCTTTGATGGATGAACTATGTGTTTTGTCTTATATTCTCTTATTAGTTTGAGTGTAGTGCATTTGTTCATGTGTGTTCTGGAGGTGTTAAAGGTTCAGTGTGGTTGTGATGCGATGGGTGAAGTGAACGAATGAGGCTGTTAGTCAAGTTCAGACGTGTATGTTCTCATCTCTTTCTGAAGTTCAGTGTTTAAAATGAATATTTCATGTCGTCAAAAGACTTTGTGAAACTTTCAGAAGTGAGAAACTGGGTCACACTGTTAGATGTTTTTCATCATGCACTAAAATGTCACTTTGGGCGATGAAGATTTCATGCGCAGTTTGTGTTTAATGCACACATTCATGAAACATTCGTAAACGTATGACCTGATTCAGAAATACATCGTAAACGTCAGATTTGATAGTAAACCGGGTGTATGTTAATGAATTCCAATCACTCGTAAACAGCGGCATGCACACTCATTCATCATTTGCATAATGCCCGTCTATGAATTACATCGACGCAAATTACTTCTCTAGGAATGCTGGAATCCTCTGGAGATAATACTGCAGTGTTTTATCGTGACATCATCTCTGGTTCTCTTCTGCTTTATTATTTCCTGAAGACACGACATTAACACTGTAATCCAGACAGCTGATGGATGAAGAATCTCTGTGCTTTTATGTACGATCAGAAACAGCTTGGACGCTGCTCTCTGTCTGTTCATACAGTATGAGCTGGGGATGCACCGATATGTAGATTTTGGCCGATAACGAGAACCGATGATTCTTTAACATCGGAAGCCGATAACCGATATATTGGCCGATATACATTATCTAGATATTAATATAGCATTTCCTAAGACTGAAACAAAAGGCAAAAAGTGGAGACCTGCTTTCATATGAAAACATTCACAACAGAAAACAAGGTAACCGATAACCTATTTTCGCTTACACTAGTTTAAGATTATTTATCCTTCAAACGTTTCTGGTGTATTTTTTATTCAACAAACAAATGATACAGTAGATGTTCTTTCAGAGCAACAGGTCTCAAGACAGAAAGCATTCAGACGGCAGTCTGATTCAGACGATATGATTTTGTTCCTATAATTTACATATTTATTTATTTTATATATAAGTTTATACTTGCTAGCGTGTCAGGTAATATCGCAAGATATGAATGATAAGCGCAACTCTCTGCTTTCGTGCCTGAAGCCCCGCCTTCCAGTAGAAAGAGCCAATCATCAGTCATTAGACGGTTGTCTGGGGGCGGGTCTCTTAATGGTTTTGAATGACTTTTGAACATGTGACACAATGTTTATATCAGTACAGTTAACGTCAATGTTGATTGTGATATATTTTTTGTGATTTATTTTGTATGTCTGGAGGTGTTTTGGGTTCATTTTGCCGCAGTGCATAGAGAGATTTTTCTTTAGAGACTATTCATTCACAATGGATGTGTTTCAAAGCTTCCGTGAATATTATTTCTGTATTTGTCTTCACATTCACATCTATAAACAGATGTGTCATCTGTTGTCCAATTCTTTTTTTTGTTCATAGCTTAATAGTATCCTGATGAAATGTGAGGTTTGTAATTATTATCATCGTAACTGTAATTACACTCGAAACAGAAAATCCAACATGTGATTCTCACTCTCCATCTCTCTTCTGTTTCTCATGTGTTTCTCCGATCTGTCAAAACACAGAAGTCTGAATGAAATGTCAAAGCGCAGATCTGAAATCTGCTGTCCACATTTATTTAAAGTGATACTTCACCCAAAAATGGAAATTCTGTCATCATGTACTCGCCTACGAACTTCTTACAAATGTGTATAAATGTCTTTGTTCTGATGAACACAGAGAAAGATATTAGGAAGAATGAAGAGTTTTTGGGAGTCAATGGGGGTCAAAATCTGTCTCATTCTTCCAAATATCTTTCTCTGTGTTCACTAGAACAAAGACATGTATACACATTTGGAAGAACTCAAGGGAGAGTAAATGATTGAAGTGAAGTATTCCTTTAAGAGTTGATACTTGAATTGACAAACTTACTCTCATGAGCTTGTGAAGAATAAAATGAGTAATATCTGAGCCGTTGTGGTGTTGTGCGCGGGTTTGACAGCAGTGGGTTGGTTCACAGTCAGTTTAATTGCTGCTTTGAGATCAGTGTATGTTTATAGCCTCTCACACATCTGTGTGTCTCTGATGGCCAGTGGTGTGTTATTTTTACATCACATCTCTTGTGTGTGTGTTTGTGTTAGAAAGACAAAGAAACGGATAAACCATTTACATTTCCAAAAGATTGTGTTGTAAGTCATGTGACTGCAGTTGAATAATCTATATTAAAGAAAGAAAAAGACAATAGAAGATATTGAAATAATTTCATAAAATATTATGAAGCCTTTCTAAAATATAAAACTCGTCAGCTATCTTCATTAAGGGCATCATTTCTCATACTATAAATGCATGTTTTTTATATATATATATATATGAAAAGATGGTGTATTTATTTTTCAGAATACAGTGTTCGATGTGTGTTTTATTAATATTTAAAATCATTAAATAACTATTTTATATTCATAGTTTTTGTTAATTTGAATCATTTTAGTGCTTTAAATTTATTTCTGTTAATTTAAGTCAATATGTTTTTTTGAGTAAAGTAAAATAATCTTGGTTCATGGACGTTAATGATGTTGTGATTTGTCTCACATCAGATGACGTAGCGTATGAGCTGAAATGGTTTCTCAGTCGTCTGAAGGGTTCCAGTCGCACGTCTCTGTTAGCCGGTGTGGACCGATGGGGCGTCGTACACAAAACCCCTCGTAACGACAGCAGTGACTGTAGTCTGGAGCGACTGGGACCCAGAAAATTCACCCTGAACATTCACAGCGCTCAGGACAGTGACGGCGGGGAATATCACTGTACCGTAACGCCCTGGATACAATCCACCGGCACCAGCGTGTGGAGTCAACTTCCTGAAGTCAGCTCAAAGAAAATCTTTCTAAATGTCAAGTTTGCATGTGAGTACACACCTGTGATGAGAAACACATCTGACGCAACACGACTTTCTCTCTCATTCCCAGGATAGCGTGCGAATGCATGTTGAAGCTTGTAAGCGTCATATTAAGATCATTCTGCCATCATTTTCTCCCCCTCCAGATTTTCTTTCTTCTACAGAACTCACATTTTAAGGAATCTTTTACGTAATGCTATTATATACCGAAGGTCAAAAAACACTAAAGATCCTCAAATTAAAAATCACTATTATAAATTTAACCAAAGGTAAAGCGTGATTGTAGTTGATCAAATGGTTTTTCTTTAGGAAAGATTTAATGTCTTAAATTTGTCTTCCAAGTCTGTATGATAACTGCTTGTGATCGAAGAAATGTAAATATGTAGCACTTATTAATTTCTACTTAGTAAGACAATTTCTTGACCTTTTTAAATGAATCTGCAATTACTTGAGAAGAAAAACCATATTACGTCACCTTAAAGTACAAAAATATCTGCCAGTGTAGTAGGAAAAGCTTTATTAATGTATAGTTTCAATATAATTAAATAAACTATTATACTATATGATAACTACATATATAAACTAAATATTATTCTTACACTGCATGCAGATTTTATAGCATGAACTAATAAATGATTTTAGGAAATGAAGCTCATTTTAATTTATTTTCATTTATTGATCATTCATTTTATATGTTTTGTTGAAGTCACGCAGTATCAGGGATTTTTGTTCGTCACCTTAAATTGTAGTTTCCATTTATCCAAATGTTATTTTTCTCTACTATATTTTAATCGTGTTTTCTTTTTATAAATTTTAGCGTTTTATGTTTATCTTAAACGCCAGTATTCCCTTCCCACTTGTCACCTGGCAATCACTTTAGTCAAATGCAGTCACCTGTAGCTCTTAATTAAGGCAAAATGTCAGGAAAAGTTTACATTTCAAGAGCTTTGGCTAAAAGACTGGGTTTCATTCATTACGGAAATTCTGCAATTTAGTCAGGGAAAAGTCAGGGAAGTTGACATTTGGCTTCGAGTAGGAGCCCTGCAAGTAAATGTTTCTTCAATAAACAGTATTTAGATATTTGTATAACAAAACAAACGTATAAGAAAATCTTTTTTTTGTGCAGTGTATATGATTTCAGAAGTGTTTATCATATTTTTGTTGTTTTTCAGTGTGGGATTCAATGAAGTTGCCGTTACTGTACGGGATGTGTGCTTCAGTAACTGTTGGAGTGTTTTCTCTTGTTCTGGGTTTGGTTTGTGCTCACTGTTGCTTCAGAAGCACATCGTCGACTCCTCGCTCTCGCACCAAACTCTTGGAGCTGGAGATGGATTGACAAACACTGAATCCCAACAGCTGGACACCACGAAGTCGGTCTGACCGACACACGTGAAGCTTGTTGGAATCTGCCGTGAGGAGATCACAGAACAAAACTACTGAACCATCGACTGCCAGGTCGTTTGTTTATCTACAGGACAATATTTTCTTGGATTTAAGAACATTTAGAAGATTTTTATCTGTTCTCCAGTTGAAGGATTATAATACACTACATCAAGAGCTCGGCTGTTTCCAGATCAGGGTTTTCATCACAGTATGGTGCTACTTCACTTTTATAAGACACTTGAACAATGTTTTTATCTGTGATTTTATGATGTACTGTATGCAGAGTTTAACTTTCTCCTGCCCGTCCAGAGCTATCTGGAAACCGATTGGTCGAAATGAACAGATTAATTGATAGGACCCTGGATTTTAGAAATACTCATGACAGGGGCGTCATTTATTTATGTAGTTAACTAACTAACAACTTCCTTCAGTTAGCCTAGCAACCACCAAGAATGCCACCTGACAACCATGCAGATCGCCCTAGTAACCACGCGGGGGGGTGTTTCTCATCCAGGAGCTCAACAAACCGACAAGGAGAATAACACAAGCATGAACTTCATCATGATTTCATGGGACTTGTGAACGAACAGTATGATGGTGTAGTGCGCTGCCATCGCTCCGAAAGGGTTTTCACTAAGTGAGTGTTTGAGACATGAAGAGAGGTCAGAGGTCAGGGGAAACTGTGCATTCAGGCCAATTCTCTGTGTCTCGTCACAAATGAAGTGAAGCTGAATTCAGGTCAGAACAATCTCTCTCTCTCTCTCTCTCTCTCTCTTCTGGACCGCTTCTGATGTCCCGAGGGCAGCGTTTGGACTTTCTGTGATTTCCGAGGGTCTTTGTGTTCACTGCTTACAGCGCTGGGACACAAAAGACCCCTGTCCACAAATTCTCTGTGAATCTCCCTCAAACCCCTCAGAATATCGATAAACATCACGTTAGGTTTGAGTGACATGATGTTTCAGTGTCACGCCCAAGAGCCGGTCACGCTGGATTTTACGCATACCGAAATAATTTCACATCGGCAAAATGAGTGAGAGCAACAGGAAGTTATGTCACACTCCAGCAATTCTGTTTTGAATCATACAGTATAAATATAATAGTCTTCCATCTCTCATCGGTTCAAGCACTGAATTCTGATTGATCTTGATTGGTGGTTGTCGTGACGACAGTAGCAGCATTTCATCCTCTCTGATGTCAAGACCGTATCTTCAACACTTTTCTTTCGCCGCCGTGTGCTTTGGGAGATGAGAATCGAGTCGTGACATGTCCACTCGGAGATGATCTGCTCCGTCATGTGTGTTTGTTTTTAGAATATTAATATTGTTGTTCTTTTACAACTAGTTTTTTTAAATAAAATACTTTCTTGAGACGAGTGTCGGTCTCGCATGACGTTTCTGTATGATTGTATGTGATTTTTATATCTCACCGTGTCCTACATACAAGATGACAAATGTTTTCTGTCTGATGGCTGTCGGTGGGAAATCTATGATGTCATCATGTAGAATTGCAGCTGATTGGCTGTCTGGGATAGGAAAGGTGTTTCTCGCATGTTACAGGT
This sequence comes from Barbatula barbatula, assembly GCF_947034865.1. Taxonomy (NCBI): domain Eukaryota; kingdom Metazoa; phylum Chordata; class Actinopteri; order Cypriniformes; family Nemacheilidae; genus Barbatula; species Barbatula barbatula. Next base: position 1,769,862 of record NC_136771.1, on the reverse strand, counting down.
GATTTATACACTTTCATTTGTCAGGTTTCTTTGTTGAGCTGCAGTCTGACCCTCTTCTCCATTTCACTTTAACGTCTCAGTTTGTGTATTTCAGTATAAAGCACAGCACTGAAGGATAACTCTAATCTAAAGCTGAAATGTATTTTTCCATTAGACGTGTTGAGTCTCCCGGGGTTTGAGCGTTTGAACATTATGGTATGTTTGACTGTTATGTGAACATTTGTCTTCAGTCGTCAGTGTAAATGTTAAAGGGCTTTTAATTTCTTTGGCTTTTCATCGACGCCTCACACGTGTCATAGCAACAATGTAAACCAGCTGCTGTGAGAAATAAACGAGTGGAAGCGGAGAGAGGATGAGAAATACTCAACGCACACATTTAAACATCTCTTTTCCTTGTCTTCAGTATGTGTGCACATCTAAAAATATGAGATTTTGAATGAACATGCAGTATGTGATGCCACGTGTGACAACCCAGACACAGTTTTGTGTAATTTACTGTTTTATACTTCAAACCATTCTACATGTTGAAATCCTTCTGTGGAAATAGATCTTGACCTCCATCTTTAAAGTCCCAGTGAAATCAAAAATGACAATGCCTATTTTTTTCGTGAAATATGGCAGCTTAATTGTAAATAGTTTATCAAAGTGGGTCATTTTCTTTTTTAAATTTGTGTGCTCTCAAAATCTTTAATCGAAATCTGTACTTGCTGCAACGACTATCCATCTTAGATGACATGTGTTGGACGGCTTGGGCGGAGCATACGTTAACTCCTCCCCATTTCGCTCGGAAATGCATCAAAATACGGAAATAAAATGTATCACAACTTTCTGTTCACGGGGACTTTAAATAAGACCATCGTTGCGTCCGATATCGCATACTGTGACAGTTCGTACTGAATTTGAATACGTACTTACCTATCGGCCGTTCTATATAGTATCAGTGCGGGTAGTATGAACCCATTTGGGACAGACTGCGTCCTCCGCCACTTTCATTTAAAACTGCCCGAAAGTTTTTCGCTATATTTATTTGATTTTGCTATTGAAATGTTAAAATGTTCTGCTCCTGTGGCATTATGTTTTAGATAAGTGTCCATCCGATCCGAACTCGGCATAAGTAGTAGACTATCCGGGTAATTCTTGCTTACAATTTTTTGCACAGGTTTCGGACAAACTATTCGTGACATGGAATATGGAAGTAGGCGATTTCAGACGTAGCAAAGATTGAAAACGTATTACGCAAGATAATAAAAGGTGGTATCAAAAATCAATTTTGATATTATAAACCATAATTTACAGCAATAAACACACATCAAGTATTTTGTCTTTCATGGCTTTTCTTTGTTTTCTTTTGCATTGGCTTTGTAAAAATAAAGTGATGCCAGTTTTAAGGAGTGTTAAGTTTCAGATATGTTGTGACGTTGTCTGGTTACACTTTCTCTGTATAAACTTTCCAGTGGATAATGAAAGTTTTGGACTGATACACATATACAGTTAATATTCATAGAAAGAGCAACAGTCTGAACTCTAATATCATTCAAGAGTTTCTACAGTAGATGTCTGAATTCTCTTGATCTGTGTGTATAAAGTCTTTGCATTATTATAGACATTAACCCTTTGTTTGTAGTCATAAACCGAGTTGTGTATTTGTTCATTTTGTGTGAGATGATGTGTTTAATATCTTCTGTTTCTCATCATTACGAATAAACGAAAGTGGAGAAGCTGAATATGTAAGCCACAAGAGATCTCAAGAATGTTTGGGTTGTAGATGTGTGAAGATATAAAGTTTACAGTGATCTCCGTATAAACTCTTTGAGCGCTACACGCACACACTCTCTCTTTTATTTCACCCATGAACATGTTTTCTCATTCCTTCAGCTCACCACTGTTTCTCAAGACATGCTCAGCTTCCCGTCTGTTCGGGGTTTTTTTGATGTCACAGAAAGCATTGATCAGTCCATCATTATGTCTCTTGCACATTTAACATCGCAATCTCAGTGAAACTGGAAAACAAAGCAGTGCTTTGATGCTTGGTTTGTGTGCCTAAAATAGCACGTCCTCATTATTCAAACATGGTATGGAAGATAACCCTTGTGCGTTTTTATTTCTAAATGAAGCTCCGGTGGTTGTTATTGACCTACAAAGAGTGAAAGTCACTGCGGGAGCAGACGTTTCAGCTGAATGAATGATTTTATTTGATCAAGCAATGATGTGTTTTTTTGTTGAACTCATTGCGCCGTCTATAAGAGACAGTAATAGTGATGCTGTTGTGAATCTGCACATGTGTAATGTCTGCTTCTGTCTCTCTGTAGAGAGCACCCGAAGGTTTGACTAACCTATTTCTCTCTCTCTTCATTCTATTTCTGTGTTGAATGGTGAATGACCTGAAGCTGTTCTGATGTGTCTCTATAGAACACTTTCTATCTGATGAGCAAAATCTCTGTTATGCTCATTTTTACAGGGTTTGTCGTTGTTTTCTCAAGTGTACAAATGCTGTGCTCCACACCTTCTTTCACTACAAACAAACAGTTCTTTATGGCGACAAACACCCCATCAAAGAACCTTCTTGAAACCTTTCTATTTTCGCAAGTGTTAAAGGGATACTTCACCCAAGAATGAAAATCCTGTTATCGTTTACTCGCCTTCCCGTTGTTCCAAACGTGTATAAATGTGTTTGCTCTGAACAACAGAGAGAAAGATATTTGTAAGAATGCTTATAACCAGACTGATTTTGCCCCCCATTGACTCCCATAGTAGGAAAAATACAATGATAGACAGTTTTCTGTCCTCCATTCTTCAAAATGTCGTCTTTTGTGTTCAACAAATCAATAAAATGATCAAGTAATTTTTCCTACCATGTGGGCAAAATGTGGTTATAAGCATTCTTGAAGCATCCACGACTCAAAGGCGAGTAAATGATGACAGAATTCTCATCTTTGGGTGAAGTATCCCTTTATTTCTCGTGCAGTCTCTGACAGCTGTTTGGTCTTCACTTCAAATTATAAATATTCAATTGTTGAGAACTCCTGCCCTCTAGTGTACAGAAAGAGACGGATGATCTGATGATGATATCAGACGCTCAAACTTCTGTAGATATAGACATACAGCATGATTTCAATTTAACTGTTGTTTCGATTGTCATTGGTTGAGTGTGTTTGCAATCGTCTGCACATATATGTAGTCTTGACCTACATACTATAATAATCACACCTGCTGTGATCTTCATCTGTCTCTCCATTGGTCTTTGATTTCATTGGTTCATTCATTGGGTGATACTGCCACCATCTGACTGATCCTCTTCACACACCTCCACATTTAGTCCAACTATTGTGAATGCAACCACGACACTACGTTGTCGAAATATACATGGTTTTGTATTATATGATATAATTGCACTTCTATTGTATATTTGTTATTGATGAGTTTCTTTCTGATTCATATTCTTTTAACAGCATGCACACAGTGGAAAAAAGCAAACATTCAATTTTACAGGGAACTGTGCATATGACCATAAAGGCTTGAACTTGAATATTATTATCTTATATAGTCTGCTATAATTCTATGAATGTAATCGCAATACAGTTATTGTAAATGAAGCATGTAGGCAGGCATTACGGGAGTGTTTTAATTCCGTCTAGAGTCAATCAAATATCGTCTAGCATGTGATTTTATTGCATAAAAAATTCCATTATGCACTGTGATGTAAAAACATGCTATCGTTATGATGATATCGTATTTGTTAAAGTCATCTTCTTCATCTTTATGTTGATGTGTGCGGAAAAACTGGGTTTCTGTTACAAAACAACACTAAACATCATTATGTGTGGAAAGTACAGCAGAGACTGGAGATAACAGTCTCTCGAACACAAAAACACGCTCCGTTTGTAGTTACATTTACGTCACCGCGAGCGGGCGGGAACGGAGGTTTGTGTGGCACCAATGACGTGCCAGACATGCGGAGGTGTTAAGCATTGACAAATGTATGACTTCGTGTACATAACATAATTTCGTAACACTTTACATCAAGGTACCCTTTATGAAGCATTTATAAATGTGTTTATTAATGATTAATAAGTCATTTACAAATGCATTATAAAGCAGTTATAACTCCATGAATAAAAAGAGGGATTCTAACGAAATACCTGCCAAAGAGTGAGCAGGAATAATAAAAACAACACCCTACAGTGTCCAGTCTGACGGCTTATATTACAAACTACATCAAGATAATAATAAATCTACTTTCGAGGAAAATAAATGATGAATTAATACATTAATTAAACATTTATAACATGTGAGTTAAACATGGCTCAATTTTTGGCAGGTATTTGGTTAGAACAGCAACAATGCGTTCAATGAGCTTTTACAACATCTACGTTTTTTTGGCCAAATTGGCATCGCTGTGAAGAACCTTTGAGCACCTTTATTTTTAAGAGTGCAGATTGACTATATAAGAGAGGAAAATAACCATGTGCTTTTGATCTCATCTTAGTTAACTCTCAGCACAGATGTGGGGTTATTTTCAACCCATCGTTGGGTCAAAAAGAGACAAACCCAATGGTTGTGGTCACGATGCATGCATTTTTTTACGCGCGTCGGTGCCGCATTGATTTTTAGTGCAGTGCTAACACCGCGGGTCAATTGACTACAGAAAGCGTAAAGGATATATTTTTAATTCTTTTCCACGTTTTTCTTAAATTTGTTGCCTTTTCTGTAATTTTATAATTTTTACCATATTTCAAAAATACATGAGAGAGAGAGAGAGAGCTGCAGACTTACTGGTGCAGAAATAACCTTTGACCTCACAAGTGAAGTTCTGATAACTCAAGCTCGCATCGAGTATCTGTTTATAGAAGTGATTCTGAGAAATGTGAATGTGTCTTAGCAGTAAACACACACACACGATCTAAATATATATATATTGTTTAAGGAAGCATTGATTGGATGATAAGATGTGATGTCATGATAGAGTAACACATGTGGGTGTTTCTAAAAATAAATACAACATGACGCTTATTTTTTGCTTCCCGTGACTTGTGTGGACCTATATACAGTACAGAGCTTTTATAGTTTTGATTTTAGTTTAATCTTTAGATGTTTAGCTTTAGTGTTCATTTTAGTTAAAGTTGTAGCAAATTTGGTATATGCTTTATTTTGGTATCACTGTTGCAGGGCCACTTTAAGTTTTTCCCAAAAAACATGACATTTACATGTTTTCATTTACTGCAACAGATGTTATTATGCAAAGCAACCTTCTAATATATGAGTGCATGTGTTAAGTTAGAGGGGTTTATATAAAAGCACATTCAGACTGTAGAAAGTTGCGGGTTAAGTGAACGTGGAACAGATAAAAAGAATATGAATAAAAACATTTTTTGTTTTCGATGGTGTGAAAAACAAGACTTTATCATCCCAGAACTTCTTAAAACAACAGACGTGTTCAGGCCTTCAATGAAAAGATAGTGAAAATAAAACTGATTTACAGTTGTTGGCAGGTTTTCATTGAGGAAACACCTCATCCGATTCTGTGAAATGAAGAGAGAAGTGTTGCATTTCATTTACAGTAATACTCAATAAACTTATTCATCCTGTTCTAGTACATTTCTGTATTTGACAGGTCCTTTTCAAGTCAATTGGTGGGCATTTCATTTATTATTTTATCAGTAAATGTTTGTTCCCTAAGAATTGAACCCAATCACAGTGATCTACAGGACCACTCTACAGATTTCTTGTAAATTGTTTGTTTTGTGTGGTTTGTTATAATCCGTCGAGTTTCCCGGACTGCTGTCTGATTTCCTTACGGTGGTGGATCAGTAATGTTCTGTTGATTTGTTCAGTATCACTGCAAGTTTGCTTATAATCAAATACAAGCCATAAAGTCAAACATATGTTTACTGTACATGCCTTTGAACAAATATTTTTTTTGCACTTAACAGGATGAGTTTATAATGATTATAGACATAAAACTAAGCAACATGAATTACATTGTGATGAATGAAGACTACAGTGATGAGCTCTGTACAGTACTGTATGCGTGTTCAGAATGTATGTTGCTATTGTAAAGTGCATAGTTTTAGTTTTTTTCACAATATTCTTTAAACATCATTATGTTATGTTCATAATGCTCTAATGTAACCTTAAAAGAGATGTGTGCGTGCGTTTGGTCAGATGTGAACTGGGTTGTAAATGAATCTTTGCAGGTTTGTTGTTACACAAATGTGGGATGAAAACACACACACGTGCATGTATAAACATGCACATGCATCATTTCTTTGGTGTGGTAAAATGAATACGGTATGTGAAGGCTTGATTCCTGTGGTATGAATAGAAAATGTGTTTGATTGTGTAAGAGTTTCAGTGCAGAGTGTAACACTTCCTCCTGCATACAGCAGTGATATAACACACCTGACACCTCTGTCAGGAAGAGGAAATCAAACTCTTCTTACTGTAAAAACCTCACAGTCTCAACATTCAACGCCTTCATCCCCAGCACCTGATTGGAAAGCTGAACCTGTTGGGCATGAAACCCTTTCCTCTGTAATTAGATCCTAATCTTCCTGACCGGGAGACCTCAGTCAGTCTAGGATCGGAAACAACACCTCCAGCAACACCACACTGAGCAATGGAGCCCCACAGGGCAGGGTGCTCAGTCCTCTGCTGTTCAAACTGCCGATATGACTGTAGCAACGCACTGCTCGAACAACATCATCAAGTACATCCATTATAAATAAAAAGACCCAAGACTAACACATATAAACACCCTGATCGCACATTTGCACCAATAATTGCCCTATTTACATATTATTGCACCAACACTGCTGCAAGTTCCTCATTGAACATTTACATGTTCAGTAGTGTGATTACACGGTCAATGTTTCACTACTTATTTGCACTATGATGTTTAACGCTATGTGTTGTGATTTAATTGTGTCATATTTTTGCACTAAATGTCAGTTTTCTGTGCTAAACTTTACACTTTACTTAGTCTGTGAATACTGCATGTTTTCAGTGTGTATAGCACCTTGGTCCTGGTGGAACGTTGTTTAGTTTCACTGTGTACTCTACTGTATATTGTTGAAATGACAAATAGAAAAGCCACTTTACAGAGTGTTCTATATAAATCTGTACATACACCACCATTAACATGTTGGGTCACTTCACTAAAATGATTATTTATCGAAAGGGATGTGCATAAAGGTCTGAAATGACATTTGTAGACAAAAAATTATCTTAATTTCTTTTAATAGAAAACTAAATTTGAATTATGTGTTTCTAAAATGGATGACTTGGACTGAATGATGAAGACAAATCGGTCAATAAGAGGTCAGAGTAAATGTGAACTCTGGATTTTATAGATTTCTATTCTGTAAGTTTTTAGAAAAATAAAGAATTTTTTGTCAAATTATTGTTTTGCATATACTGAACAATATTAGCCTAACCATGTTTCTAACCATGCCAAAATGCATCAGAAAGTGTGCCCGATTTACAAAACAATATTGCGAGAGTTTGAAAGTTCCCAAGATGCATTGCAGCATGTTCATTTCTGTGTTTCACATGTACTTGATCAAAGTTTGAGAAAACATCTTCAATTGTAGTAAAAGACAAATAAATTCGTTTATTTTTAAACAATCAATCTGTTCCCTGTTTATTTTGGCCAACAAAAAATATTAAGTTCTGTTGTTCATTAGATAAACTTGAAATTAAATTGTATTATTTAACTTGTTTTATTAACAAAATATTTAGAGTAGTGTGGATTTTGGTGTTGAGAAAACTCCTAAATGTTCTTGTGATCTTATTATTAAGATTTTGTTTTGTTTCATTTAAGTTTTGTCAAACTGCGTTTGAGATCATCTTTGCATTTTTCTTATACGCCACAATTATATTCATTTCGTGGTTCAATTTTGTAAGTGGCATTATTGAATAAAAGCAACTGTTAAATGACTAAATGTAAATGTAGGTTAAACGTGTTGGACCTCAGCTCACGAATAGTCTTCTTTAACTCTACTGACAGTTTAGTATATTTGTGCTTTACTTTTAGGCAATATCAAATCATATATAAATAGTAAATTGTGTTTATAATAGTAAGTTCACCTAAAGAAAACATATTTTGACAGTATTTTAATCTGGATGAGTTGACTGGGTGTATATAAGTATGTACTTTCATAAATAGACACGTGCTACAAGTATTGAACTAGTAAACTATCCGTGTACCTATTAGATCACTTGATGGAAATACTGAAATGGTACAGCTACACGTTTTTATATATCTCTATATTTTCTTGTAGACAGAATGAGTGTGTGGATCAGCAGCATTACTTGTGTAACCTGTATTTGTAAAGTGACCTCATCACACTTCATTGTTTTCCCTGAATGACAGTAAACTGTTATAGTGAAACTTATTCAGATGCATTTCCCCATACGCAGAATAACTTCCCACCCAATTATGTTATTGTTGTTTACCTCGGACACACAACCTTATGGGGTTTTTCTGCCATTCGATGGATAATTTCTTCCTTTGTATGTACGTTCAGTAGTCAGTAAGATCTGTTTGACAACAGCGGCTCAGCTGGCATCACTTTACATTGATGTGAGTCGAAGACATCACGGTGAACAACACAAATACATACTGATAAATGAACAATTCTGTAGATTGAATGCACTGTTGCAAAATACATAAATATAAACACACTTTACACAGAAAATTCTGTTGGAATTGACGGCTCAGATCGACGCTCGAACAAATCATTTGTGTGATATTAATGCATTGTTGTGGGTCAAACATTATAATTGATTGATTTAATTTAAAGTTTGACGTCTGAAACTATTTGATGAGTTTTGCTGACTTAGAGTATTTCACTTTTATAAAAGCCCCCATTGACTTTCCGTAGTATCCGGGGGCTTATTTTAAAGTGAACTACTCCTTTAATAATATTGAAAGTGCATCAACTTTATATTGTGTTTAATACTTATCTGTGTTAATGTGTTTACAAGAATATCAAAGTTGTAGTAACTTAAGTATTTGATAGTTATTACCTTTTACAGATGGGGCAGCATGAAGGATTGCTTAGAATTTCTATTTCCCATCATGCTTTGCTCCTGACTGGATAATGCGTAAATGTAGAAAATAAAGTGAAGAATTTGATTTCAAAATGAGATAAGTCCGTTTTTCAAAGTTTTTTTACTGTGCATTCCAATTAATTTCAATCAACCTGCAGTTGGTTGGTTTCGATTTATAATAACAGTTAACTAACACAATAAAACACAATAAAAACATGTTAAGATAATAAGCACCTATCGTACTATTGCTCTTGTATGACATATCGCTTATTGTAAGTCGCTTTGGATAAAATCGTCTGCTTAATGACTAAATGTAAGTAAAAAACATGATTTTTAAAAATTCTTAATGTTATATCTTTTTTTATTTTGGTATATACAATATCTTACCATGCTGTCCTGAAGAGAACAACAGACTCCCACACATTGGAAATGCTAGAGAGGCAAAATCAAAGCTTGCATTTAACCAAAAAAGTGTTTTTAGTTTTGACCCAATTTAATCCGCAAAAATGATTAAAAATTGTTTTTGTTGTGGCAGACAAAGCCTTTAGAAAACAATTCAAATCATGTTGGTTGTGCTAAGCAAATTGAGTTAGGCTAACTCGACAAGTCTCACAATATTTAATCAAAAATATCTAATTGTTCCCAATTGAGCCGGTCGATTATTTGAAATGTTTTGAGTGTTCATCGTGGATTGATGAAATGAATTTATTCGACTGATTTTGGTTATAAACTTTATTCAAATGAATTTCAGTAAAATACAATACTCTCGTGTTCAGCAACAGTGTTCATTTGTTCTTCTTGATGACGTCAGACAAAGCTAATATCAGTGAATCCGCCATGAAATAAACGGAAAAAAATCCTGTCTTTGGTTCCCCCTCGTTTACCAATGAAGTTCACTAAACAATAGGCGCACACATGATGATGATGATGAAGGAGGAAACGATCAAGATGAATATGACTGACATTCTTAGATCTTGCAATAACACAAAGCACTATACTGTATATTCTAACATAATCACATCACGCCTATTTTGTATACAAAGCAAAAGTGCATGCATGCCATTATTTACTTAAACAGTAATAATATAACTCCTGGCCCTGCCGTCCAAAAGTAATGTTCTATAACAGAAAGCACCTCGTGCATAAAACATACAGTTGCTACACATAAAGAAATGATAAAGAGATTAGGCTCCGTTTGCATTTGTGCGTGTTTGACATGAAGTGAAATATTTCCGTTCTTTTACGGCCGTTACTGTGAACTGGTTGTGGGTTTGCTGATGACAGCTACGCTAAAGATGTGTTTAGTCTTTTCAGCGACTTCTTTACATCTGAAGAGTTCCACGAACGCCTGTTTAAAGGAATCCCCCGACAGCGTGTACAACATCATGTTAAAAACGATGTTAAGAACAGCGATGGGTCTAGAGACCACATACGCCGCGTGTGCGCCCTTGTCCAGCATGCAGGTGACGTCCGGCATGATTCTTGTGTAGATTCTCAAAGCTCGTAAGATGTGGAACGGTAAGAAACACACGATGAAACAGATCAATATCAACACGATGACTCTTCTCGCTCTTGTGCGTCTGGCGCTTCCGTTGTGAGGACCCTTGGCCAACACCTTCATGATACGCCAGTAACACAAACACACCACGATCAGCGGCGTTACGTATCCCAGCACAGTCATCACCCAACTGTACTTCCAGACGAAATCTATCTCGCTGCTGCTGGCGTAATCCGGACAGACGGTTTTGTTATTTTGCTCTTTCAATTCGAATAAGTTAAACATGGGCGATATCAAAACCACCGCGAGAGTCCAGACCAACAGGCAGGCCAGAACACCCCAGCGCTTCTTCTTGATGCTCTCTCTCTGCAATGGACGCACCACCGCCACGTAACGGAAGACCGACAGACAGGTGAGGAAGAGGATGCTGCCGTACAAGTTAAAATGAAAGATGAAGCGAGTGAAGCGACACATTTCCACCCCGAGGGACCAGGTGTCGTCTAGGGTGTAGTAGTACACAAGGAAGGGAAGGCTGACCATCAGCAGGAGATCGGTGATGAGAAGATTCACCATGATGATGGTGTTGTTGGTCCAGGGACGAACTTTCAGCACGTACACCACCAGAGCCGTGAAGTTCCCCACCGCTCCCACGATAAAGATGAAGCTGTACATGACCGGCAGATAGTAGCGCTTCACAATATGATCCACTTCGGCACAGCTGGCATTCGCACTCACATTTGACATCGTTCTCTCTACAGGAACACCAGAAGTGAAGAAGAGATGAATCAAGTGTTTTTCATCATGAAGTTTCAGAATCAGAAGTGAATACAAATACTTACGGGGATTCTTCACGTCCAGCTTCTGCTTCGGCCAGAAGATTCTGGTGCGGATTAAACCCTCCCACCCCATGATAAAGGACTTCCTTCTACGGGAAATTTACTTTTATTGCTGACACATGATCCCTTGTTCACATTCTTTGTTTTAGTGCCATTTGAATACCAGACATGTAAAACAAATGAAGCGAGAAGAGCGAGCGATCCACACACATGTACATGAACACATGAACTGATGCCAATCACAGACTCCACGGTGAAATCCACTGATGTCATTTCATTTGGCCACTGACTGTCATTGTGTAAGAAAATACTTCTGTTGTATTGCTCGCGCGTCAAACAAGCATCTGTTCAACCGTTTCATATTCATTCACAATAAAGATGATGCGTCGTGTAATCTGGTCTGTTCAGTTGTGTTCTAACAGTCAATCTTTTAGATCTGAGCATTCAACGGTTAAACCTCAATGTCCGGTGAAGGTTTACTCAAATCCTGTAAAAAAGAAACCCCAACACATGTTACGTCAGAGATGAGCAGTGTGTATTCAACACATTCATTTACCTTTAAAACTCAAGAAAACATGAAAACATGTTTAAAATAAACTTAATATGTCATTTCTTAAAAGTTTTGCATAGACGACAATGTTGTCAAAGTGATTCACATTCAGTTTGGGCCAATCATATACACAACAACAGATATAGCCAAATATAGGGCCGTCATAAAATACAGTATAAAGTGTTATATATAGTAAACACACTGTAAACGTTTGGCCAGTAACTTAATGTAGATTTAGATTTATGTGCAACAGTTTGTTCAAAGATAAATGAACATTAAACATGAACAAGTCTTTATCATTACAGAAGAAAACTATAAAATAACAGCCTCATGCAAAGCATTCTGGGAACCAAAGTTTTGGTTTGCATGAGTTTGCATGAGTTTTAACAGTAGATAAAAATGGTGTTACACAGCTGCCAACTCTAACATGTTCGATCGACTCTGCTCTCACGATCCCTGACCACACATCTGTTTTTTTGTCACGCAGAGCTGTACCGACCATGATTTCTGTGATGTGTAAGCAAATTTGTCTGTGTCGCTTTTAGTTTCAGGAAGAGACGCTAACAGTGAGACTTTAATTTGAGTTTCATGCGACTGCAGATCAGGGGGATGACGCCTTTAAAGGGAATATTTGGGATGTGTTTGCTGCTTCTCAGTGGTGAGTAAATTATAATATTTACCTTTATTGAACTGAGGCACACCTGAAGCGGATAATTTTAGAGGGTCATAGAATTGAAGGAATAGTTGTCATTGACCTTTACAGAAATGTGCTCAAGCAGCATCTTCATCCTGAGACGCTTTTTAATCGCATTACTACAAAACTAGTTCCAAACATACACATTAATATACAAATATTATTAAGATCATGGGAAACTTGAATAAGAGAGTACGTGCAGACAAAGAGATTTAATAAAATCCGCCACTATTTCTCACGAGAAAAGATTCGGATCTCAACAATGTCTCAAAGTGTGCTCGAGATACTGATCTGAAATGAAATGAGAAATGCTTTGGCAATACAATGTACAACTTTCCGTCCTGACAATATACAAACATACAGTTATAAATTATAGATAATATATATTGCTTATTAAAGGGATACTTCAACTATGGGAGTCAATGGGGGGCAACATCTGTCTGGTTAAAAGCATTCTTACAAATATCTTTCTCTCAGATCAAACACATTTATACACATTTGAAACACATCGAGGGAGAGTAAATGTGTGGACGAGATTCAAGAGAGACTTCTGTATTTATATTTGTGTGTGTGTGTTTAACAGGAGAATACGTAAGCTCCACCATGACAGTAGACATCCCACAGAAAGAATATAAGGTTGCCCGGGGTGATAACGCAACAATACCCTGCAAATTCACACCTCAGGTGGGCGATGTGGACGTTGTTGTGGCATGGTCGACAGATTCAGGCCCGCCGGATAATCCTGAGGTAACAAATCAGACAAGTTATTATTTAAAGACCTGGAATGAAAGTCCTTTAATAACTTTCTGGCCGGATCTGAGAATTCTAAAGCTCAAAAATATGTTCTATACAATTTCTACATCAAATCATTCTTCTACAACATTTAGTTTTCTGCTTTCACAGGTGACCGTCGCCAAATATCTCTTCAATCCAGCAACTCCAAATACAAAAATTCCATACATAGCCAAGAGCTATAAAGGCAGGGCGACTCTGCAACACGATGTGCCAAAAGGAATAGCAAACCTACAGCTCAGAGGCGTCACCAGCACCGACACGCGAAGTTACGAGTGCAATGTCCAGAATATGGCCGATGAGGAGGGCAGTGATTCTGACACGGCGAATCTTGTGGTTTTGGGTAAAGATGCTTCTCTTTTATGAATTATACAATTATATATGTTTTTTAAGATGTTAAACCGGTTATTGGAACCTCACGACATGCTGCAGACTACTGTACATCTCAGCCTGTGTGTGTTTGTAGAAAACATCATTGAAATAATTGACATAAACGTCCAGTTGAAATGAACCCGATTGTGTGATTTCTCAACTCTGTGATAGTGGCTCCATCGACGCCCATCTGCAAGATTGTTGGAGTCGCAGAATACGGTCAAAACATCAATCTCACGTGTCTTTCTGAAGAGGGCACGCCAAAACCCATCTACAAATGGCAGAACAATGATGTCAACAACATCCCTCGACCAAACCCACCCAAGACCACTGACCGTACGTCCTGTGTAGTGTGTACGAACGTTAAAGATATTCCTAGCTGTGACCATTACCAATCATTGCGTATCTTGATCTGTCATTAGAGAATGGGATTTTATCGCTCTACAACATTTCCAAAGACACCTCTGGTTTCTTCATCTGCACGTCCACCAATGAAATCAGATCAGAGAAGTGTAACCTCACCCTGGCCGTCATGCAACGTAAGTAAACACACAAGATTTCCCTCCTGTCACCAATAACATGTCCCTGTTAACTAAACCAATTCTTCTTCATGTCTCTAATAGCATCCATAAATATGGTCTTCATGTTTGGGATTCTCGGCGCCGTTGCGGCTGCCGTCTTAATCTTGGGAGTCATCATCTATTTCTGCTGCTGTCGGAAAAAAAACAAACCTGAAGAATACGAAATGGGGTATGTGGACATACTGCGTCCCAGCTGGTTATTTGTTCCTAAAACATTATTTTCTAAGGTTTGTTTTTGGTTAGTCAGGATAGTTAGTATTTTGCTCCCTTGCGAAATGGTTGCATTAATAACCGTCAGGGAATGTTCTGTATAAGTTTTTTTAAGTGATCTAAGAAAAACTTAATCAAAAACATTCTGCAAACATTATTTTATGGTTGCAAAAATAAAATGCCACCATGTAATGGTTCCTGCGACATCAATGTATGATTCCCAAGAAATAACCAAACCGAACGCTGTTGTTGGGGAAAGTTCTGTGTGTGACCGGCTTTAAACCTCTGTTAACATTTTCTTTCCTTAAGGAGGTGAGAACACGGACATCTGGAACCTGAAGGAATCATTGCCAAAAAAAACCAGTAATCTCATGAGAAAAATGGACAAAGAGAAGTTTCCAATAACTTTTTTTGCATAAATATTAAATTTAAGATTTTTGACCACATAACAAACAAAACCACACACACACAAAGGCGGAGCTTGATGCAGGAAGATTCCCCTGACCACATTACTTATGCTAGGTAGCAAGTTTTGTTTGCTTGCTATTTGACAATAACGTGAAAATAATCTGATTCGATTTTAAACAGTGTCTACACCGGATGAGGCTCGACAAAAGACAATAGTGTCGCAATTGTGCCGCGTCCGGTGTAGACACAGTGTCACTGTCTAGGACATTTAATTTGAGTAGAGTATGCGGTTCTTAGTGCTCTTTTATGTGTGCATGAGTACATACAGTAACTGTATTTCAATCTTTTTGTGTTTTATGATTTATGTGTTTTTTTTCAATTGATTGATGTTGTATGCATTTTATTTTGCCCTTGTTTGTAACGTTGTGTTTTGTCTACAACATTATACAGCTGTCAATGAATGGATGTTACAATAATGGCGGGTTATCAATTCTCAGGGTTGATTCTGTTTTGACTGTGTTAACTGTGCACACGCTGAACTCATTTAGAGGGGCACGTTGTCACAATTACGGTTCATGTTTTAAACGCATTGTCTGACATTCATGGCATTGATGAAATGTATAACATCAGCATCTGCTCAGTCGCTTCTTTTGTTTTAAGCTTCTCTTTTTTTAAGTGACAGAAGACAAAAAAAATGTAATGCAAATGAGTACATGACTATCATGAAAGAAGGAATTCGTTGTTTTAGATGGGGGTGTGAGACCACTTCATTAAATCACCAGTATCTTGTAGTCATCAGAAGAAGAGGTCAATAGTCAGTGTGTATAAGTATTATACTTCATTCCTTTCTTGTTTACAGAATGATGGACCAAGCAAAATGATCATACGAAATGTGTTTTGGTCAAAATATATTTGGTAACACTTTACAAAATGGTTGTATTTGTTAACATGAGTTAATGCAATAATCAACATTATACAATAAACAATATTTCTGCAGCATTTTTCTGTAAATTTCAAAATTGACAAACATTTTTAAAATGAAAGGTTGTGTAATGCACAAACCACCAGATCATTCACAACACACACAACCGTGTGTCTTTAACTATCATTCTCTTTGTACAGTGTTGTTTTAGAATTTAATAAATAAAAAATATTATGTTTAGGTAGTTTTTCAAACTATGTATAAGTAAATATTGCACTGTATTATGATATATAAAGCATTCTGGAGTGTGTTGTTGGCAGAAGTTCTCCTGTTTAGCCACTAGAGGGAGTAATATTCAATAAAACAAACAGATCACTGTACACACACACACACACACACACACACACACACATATATATATATATATATATATATACCTATGTCACCTTACTTAAAGTGATACTTCACCCAAAAATGAAAGTCCTGTCATCATTATTCCCCTTCGAGTTGTTACAAATGTGTATAAATGTGTTTGTTCTGATAAACAGAGAGAAAGATATTTGGACGAATGCTTATAACCAAACAGATTTTGCCCCCCGTTGACTCCCGTAGTAGGAAAAACTTTTTTTTGTTCTGTTGAACACAAAGAAGACATTTTGAAGAATGTAGGACAGCAAACAGTTCTGGGGCGTTTTTGACCAACATTGTATTTTCCTTCTATGGGAGTCAATGGGGGGCAAAATGTGTCTGTTATAAACATTATTACAAATATTTTTCTCATTTCACATTTATACAGTTTTGGACCAACTCGAAGGCGAGTAAGTGATGACAGAATTTTCATTTTTGGCTGAAGTATCCCTTTAACACAGCCTACATATAATATGGAATAAAATCTAACACTTTAACTAGAACAAACTAATTTATATGTTACACAATAAACTCCTGCAGGTCTGCATTTCAACCTTTATTTAAATTAAAAATTGGAAAATTCAGGAACTATTGACAATTGTCACTTCGACTGGTGAATTCACGGCCGTCTAACACACGGACAACAGTATAAACTGTGTTCATCAGTGACACTATAAGAGAGAACTCCTCAGAGTCCGTAAGACTGAGCTTTAACTAAAATTGGATCCAATGGCCTCATTTAAGTGACTGAAATGAGAGCAGATTGAAAAGCAGGTCAGACCGAAGGACAGTCGTCGCATCAGACCAGATCAGTGTGATCAGAATCTCTATTGTAACATCTGATGCTAGATTTTGTTCACACGTGTACAGAAGGAGTGATGAAGCTGGCGGTAAACAGCTCTTCTGTTGGCACGGCATAATTTCATCGTCTCGCTGTGCCGTTACGCCTACAAATAACGTGTGAATACCTGCTGTCCAAACGGCCTTTCTGTGCCCTGAAACACGAACAATGTTTTCTGGTAAACCGGTGCCGTGATCTCGATGTATATTTCAGTTCTCAATATCACCAATATCATTTACAAAGCATGTGATCAGAGGACCAGCTCCTCATTTTATTCAAATGTATTATTTATTAAAGAATGTATTACAGATGTTTTATGCACGCAGTCGAGTTTGTCATTCAGGTGAACAGCTGTCATGCAGGAAAACTCAGTTGGTGCTTCACATGTTTACTGCTTGAATTGAGTTTAATTTGAGGTGCGTGTCAAGTAAACTAGATCACGGGTTCCGAACACTTTTCCCCTCGGGACCCCTGAAATAAAAGTGCCAGGGACTGGAGACCCCACTATCCTAAAAGGTGGGTAAAGTATACAAACATTGCGTGCAACTGTGAAAATGCACTTATAGGTCTATCCAAACACGGGCATAATAACAACACAAAAGAACAAAGTCAAACATAATATCACTTTATAGTTTACTTGTTGTTATACATAAACCATGAACTAATACTACAGATGGTCACATTTCTTCAAACTGATGGCACTAGACTTACAAGTAGGACATTATGTCAGCACGCCATTATTTTACAAGTCCATTTGCATGGTTTTATTTGTATTTTTAACTTCACTAAATTGTATATTTTGTTTCACTTATTCATTAAATACGCTATTCCTAATAATAAAGAAAATATTTCTGGAAATCATCTTGTGACCTACCCTCGAGGCCTTGCGACCCCCCGGGGGTCCCGACCCCTACTTTGGGAACCCCTGAACTAGATATCTAGTAAACTAGAAGTATAGTGTCCCTGCAGCTCGGGTCGAGAGTTCCTGGAGAACACACACACTGATCAAATGTATAAAACTGTAATCTGTGTTCACAATCTCCACTGTGTCTTTACATCTGACCAAGAATTCACTGCAGCGTCTGATCTGTTCTTATATCTGTGCTCTTTAGTGTTTTGAGAATGTAAGTGCACACTTATGCATGACTATCTCTCTCATTGCATGTGTGTGTCAGTGTGTGTGTGTGTGTGTGTGTGTGCCTGGTGGGGGATGTAGGTGTTGCGTGGGTTGGCTTGCCATTGGCTCTTCTCCCCATTTCAGTAAGTCTCTCTCTCTCTCTCTCTCTTTATCATTCTAACGCCCTCGCTGTTGCCAACCACAGAAAAATCTTTTCTACTGTTAACCATCTCTGCTCTTATATCCTTAACTGTGTTTGTGTGTTTTGTCATTTTTATTTTTTATGTTTGGTTGTCACTCTGGACCTGAAGTGTGTAATGATGCTGATGAATTCTTGAGGATAAAAACATATTCACACAGTGAACTACATGTTGTGCACATTGACTGTGTGTGTGTGTGTGTGTGTGTGTGTGTTTTTCAAAGAAACAATCAGAAAATGAATAAACTTATCTTTAAAATATGAATCACTTGAAACAATCGCCACAGCAGCAGTACGGTACAGGCAATGTATGATGATCTGTACATAAAATCATTGTGTATATGTTTACACGTGTAAATCTGCATGTCTGTGTGTGTGTGTGTGTGTGTGTGTAATGTCCATTTGTGTCATTTGTGTTCCCATAGCAACACTCTAGTACATCAATTCAACATAAGATAAATGAATAAAATAATAGAACAGACACTTGTCATCAACTGTATGAAGTCATTACATGGAATGATCTGTGTGTGTTGTGATTTTCATTTCTGCGGATCTCCACGGATGCTGTACGCACGTCTGCAGCTCTGGTCATCTTCTCTCATTTCAGTGGATCTGCAGTAAAGCTGCATTAATATTTCACACAGATGGTGTTCAGTAAAACACAGATCTGAGGTCAGACACTCACATTCTCACATCTCGTGTGTGTTTGTGTGCACACAGCAAGATCAAGATGTCACATTCAGGGCACATAAACAGACTGAAATCGTTTGCCATCACATTATTATCATATTTTTTGCATTGTGTCCAAAAGATAAAACACAGAGTGTTTACGAATCTTTGGGTTTTGAAAAGGTTTGTTGTCTCGATTGCGAATGTCATGTGTATTTGTTGTTTCTCAATATTAGAAGAATAACACACTTTTGGTGACACGCTGCAATACCTTTAAACGCACACGTTTGCACTGAAACAGGAAGTTGATGAGGGAAATACTGAGTGACTCCTCCCCTTTTTAAATTGCCAGTGACGAATGATGTCATAGAACGTGTTGTGGTGTATTGGCTGAACGGAGAGACTGTACGTTTTGAACGTTTATATCTGTGAATGTTGTCATTTAAAGATATGTTTAAGACGAACGCATTCACACTAAGAGACAAACACTGTGATTTTATAGGGACTTTAGATCGTATTGGATTATATTCTGTAGGAGTTTAACTGAGAACAGATAAATAGTGACATGTATAATAGATGTGGTCGGAATAATTCATGAGAAGATAAAATAGATATATACGCATTATATCCAGACAGCCGATCGCAGTCTGTCCCACTTTTTATCAGAAATATTCATTTAGTTTAGCATTGATATTATCCAGCTGTCCACGATCAGATCAGACCTGCAACCCATATCAGACCCACGGATGCTACAGTGAGTGTTTTATGTGTTACTGTATGAAATAATCTGTCGTGTGTCTAATGTGTTTTATGTGTTACTGTATGAAATAATCTGTCGTGTGTCTAATGATCTGCTCATCAATATTGCATGGCAGTAATATTGCACTGTCTGTGAAGTGTTAATCCGCAGGTTCCGTGATGGGAAATCCTTCCATCCATCAGTAAATGAGGAAGGCTTTGTAATTCTGCAGGTGGAGCGTTTTCAATCAATCTAATTGACGGTTCTCTCAAAGCTTCATCTCTTCCTTTAGCCCTTGTTTATTCTTTCATGTCTTTTGTTTTGTGTTATGAGATGAACCGTTCATCATCCATCATCAACAGTCAACACCATGTCATTGTCATGTACAACATCTATGTCTGATCAAACCCTTTATGGATGAATAACAAATGTTAACAGATACTCTGATGTTGACTGATTATTAATGGAATTAATTGATTTACCTGTATTTATAATAAATGATATTCATATATTTAACCGCATCACATTACAGTATTCAAGTCACGTTTATTTATATCCAATACAGACAGTTTCAAAGCTGCAAATAATAACAATATAACGTTCATTCATTATTAAAAGTGCCTTTAAGGGAAGGGATTTATATTCATATTACATTATTCTTATGTATATATATACATACATACATACAGTCTCGTTCTTATAAAATTGACTTGACATCAGTATTCTTTACTGTTTTCTTTCATTGAAGATCTAGAGGTCTAATGACACAGCATCTCTATGTGAACATCAATACGTCACATGATCTTGTCCTGTATTGTGTTTCATATAATAATATCACGTCCACATTCAGGTTGGACGGAAGCGGATCATTACTGTAAAAATGAACTTTTATTGGTTTGTCAGAGGACAGTTGATGTAGAGTCAACGAAGAAGAGCATGAAGCGGTCAGTTTCACGTCTCCTCTACAGATCTGTGCGTTTGGAAATGATGCACATCATTAAAACTGTCTTTATACAAAACACATGGCCTGAAGGATGAATATTTTCCGCGAGCGTGCGTGGGTTAAGCCCCAGCTCTGCTTTTAGTGCTGTTGAAATGATTTGTGTTTAAAACGCCGTCAGCAAGATGTGAAAGTTCATGCAGTTTTTCCCAAAGCAGAATATTTCACATTTACACAATGCTTTTCAAGACCACTGCAATCTATAAAAGTCGCTTGTAAGTCGCTTTGGATAAAAGCGTCTGCCAAATGAATAAATGTAAATGTAAATATGTACATTGCTGAAAAGCAATGTTCATTCATATGCATTGACCCTTTTAAATGAATAAATAAAAGAAACGTCACGCCCTATGTTGCATTAGCGCCGCCATCTTGGGAGGACACTCTGCTGCTATTGTTGTTTTGATATGTCTACAAGTTTAGCCAAGTAACGCTTCTTTCATGGTTTCTTTCGAATAATCTCCATGCACTCAATCGTTTCCTTTAGCCCTTGTTTATTCATGTCTTTTGTTTTGTGTTATGAGATGAACCGTTCATCATCCATCATCAACAGTCAACACGAGGTCATTGTCATGTACAACATCTATGTCTGATCAAACCCTTTATGGATGCTAATATAATTTAGAATATTTCTACAAGTTTAGCCAAGTAACGCTTCTTCATGGTTTCTTTAGAATAATCTCCAGGCGCTCTATCGTTTATGTATGTTTACCGGAAGTCCAGTTGGGGTCAGAAAAGTGCGCATGCGCAGTACCGTTTCTTGATATTGTTAGGATGAAACCGTCTATACCACAGTATTTCCTTTTTGCCGAGTTTTCACTTTTGGCTGGACTATTACTTTGATGTTTGACTAGAATGTTTCTCTATTGACTTCCTGTGCAGTGTCATCGATCGGCCGGTCTCATGAGAATCTCTTTGAGTCAGTCTGCACAAGATGCTCATTAAACCTTTAGTGAGATGTGCATTTCTGTGTCTAACACGATGAATAGAAACAGAGCAACCGAAAGAATACTGACACGATGAGTTATTATTTACTGTATATGAATATCAGTCTTTCTGTGAGAATACAGTAATTATTCATTCTACAAAGTTGTCTATTTACACATCATCATTACTGTTTGGTACAGTAAAACAGTTTTTTTTTTGTGAAGTCATGGTTAATAAACTCGTATATTTCCACCTGCTTCCAGACTCTTGTTGAATTTTTATGAATCATGGGACAGTGTGTGTGTGTGTGTGTGTGTGTGTGTTTGGTTCAAGAAGGCTGACCTTTCCACAGTCGAGCTCAACCGGTGGCTTCTTTTTATATCTGACTTTTAACTCACATCAAAACAATCCTTCATATGAGCTTTCCAGTATGGTCTCTAGTGGATATGTATTCTGAGATGTTTTTGTTATTGTGTGTGCTGTGTTAAGATGGTGTTTAAATTTTAAGGTCATATGTTTTAGAAGGTGGCGCGCCTGATGTTGAAGTCTGGATTTAGCGCTCATCTCCAGTGGTTACTCAACACATTAGATCTGTACATCTCTCTATCACTCCAGCTTCTTCTGAAACAACACAATTTCACATGAGTATAAAATGGAACACACTTGGGTTGGTCATTACTTCGTCTCAGAGACACATAATGAGTTGTTCATGTGTAGTGTTTTCTATCCCAGAGGAGCGGTGATGTTTGTGTTTGTGAAGGACTGGTGAATTCTGGGAAGGGTTTGGGAGGAATTCTCACTCAGCAGTTATGGCTTTAAGGAATGCTGATTGAAATCTTTTCCTGAGTTGTGGCGCTGTTGTTGTTTAAATTTAAAATAAGTAATGACATATTTAAAGCAACGGTTTGGAATAATCTGATTCCATGTATGTTATGAAATACTGGAGGTTTGAATAGACACCCTTTCTCTTTTCCATCCCACAAGTATAGATATAACTTTATAATGAAGGAATGAATTTCAGTATTAGGCAAAAAAAGAATTTTCTGTAAACTGGAAAAACTGAAATATACCATAACATATTTGATATATAATACATTTGCATATTTTTCTTTTAGATTTGTTGTATTTTTCTGTAATTTTAAAGTTTAGACCCTATTTGAAAAAGAAACAAAATGTTAAACAACGTTTCTTAACTATTTCACTTGTCTTTTTCTTAAATACAGAGTTTTGGACTGTTATAGAAAGATTCTGTACAAAATATTAAATTTCTGCTTTTTTATTTAGGTGGAAAATCTGTCAAAAACTACAGAAAATTCTGTAAAATTACAGGTTTTTTACAGAGAACCACATTTCAAAATAAAGGATTTACTGAACCTAAAAGAGTTTTATTTTGGACTACCGTTTACATTAATGCATCCAGTGTAACTGCTAATGTAGAAAGTATAAAATTCACATTCTTATTTCAAATTCAAAGCTACAATCTCTTAATCCATCTCTGTTTGAAATATGAAATGAAGGTCCTTGCAAGAGAATAACAAATTGTATCTATCTGCTAAATAACTATTTTCTTTACCAAAAAGTTATATGTGTGTATGGTGTGTGTAGGTGTAAACAATGTGTGTATGTGTGTGTGTAAATACGGTGACAGAGTTTTAATAATTGAAGAGGCAACTGAGGGATAACAAGTGCAGATAACAATTACATTAACATTGAGCTCTGAATCATTTTAGGAATGCTTTGACACACCCCCATCCCTGTGAATCATCTTCATACCAACTCTCTTCAGAGATGAGACATTTACAACAATGAACACTTATTAAAGGACATTCATTATACGTCTTTCAAGATGATTTAATGTGTTTTCACATTTGAAAATTGATATAATCTTCAATATAACAAACAACCTTTCTTAAAATGCCTTTCAGTACATATTTGCAATCATTTATTTCTTCATTTAATCACATTGAAGGAATGTTAATTGATATCCTGCCAACCTATGGAGTTCCCTCAGGAGCAGGAACACCGGCACGTTGATTATTGTTCTGCAGAAACTCTCGATCAAGGGTTCGTCAGTGCACTAATACATCACAGTTCTTAATTCAAATGTCGTAGTTCGTGACATATTATTCATTATAGTCGTCTGCGAAAGAAGACGATTCTCCTTCATCTAAAGCAAAACATGGACAGTGACTAAAGCTTTGTGTGTTACTCAGAGTCATAACTTATTCAAATCAAGACAATGTGTTTATAAAATGTTTTCAAATTAAAGTGTAACGAGAATGTATTTTAAACAAATCAAGAGAAAGAGAGACAGACAGACAGAGAGAGAGAGAGAGAGAGAGAGAGAGAGAGAGAGAGAGAGAGAGAGAGAGAGAGAGAGAGAGAGACAGAGAGAGAGACAGAGAGACAGAGAGACAGAGAGACAGAGAGAGAGAGAGAGAGAGAGACAGAGAGACAGAGACAGAGAGACAGAGAGACAGAGAGACAGAAGGACAGAGAGACAGATTTGGTTGTATTGTATCAAACCCTGTGATGTATCATATCTAACTTACATCTATTTGTATTTTTGCACTTTCCAACAACTACAACAACTTAGTTTGTAATGTGCAGTCATTGTGTTCCTTTAAATTGTGATATGGAATACCAATATAAACCAAAATAAATGACATAGTTATAAATAATAGATATAGGCCTACTAGCTTTCACTGTAGTTCGCTATTGAATGATGCGATCACTATAGTATAATTGAATATTTACTGCAGTAAGGTTCCAACACTAAATAAATAGCATCCAGTAATTTTCCTACAATTCCCCACAGTTAATACTAAAGTATTTCACGTGTGCTGCTGAGAAGTATTCATCCCCTATTATGAAACGACCCGTACATCCTCATATTATTTCTACCCTAAAGCCTTTCATTTAAAGTTGCCTTGTCATATTAAACCATCATACTGTCAACTATTTCAAGATGACTATTCGATGTGACTCAACTAACTCGACACGTAAAGTGTTGCTGATGGAGGCACGAGTAACAGCACTGTAGCCCACATCCATTGTGCCCTCAGGAGATCCGCTGTTGTTACCACGGCAACAAGCAGACCCTTGCCCTTCCCAGGGCTCCTGACATTCGTTCGGACCGTACCACCTCACACTGTAAATAGGAGGGTGAGGAAAGACCGTCGCGGCAACGCCCTCGACAAGATCACAGACGACACGCTAACGACGTCGCTTTAAAGCGGCAAACACAGACGCGCGATTGAAAAGACGCGAGAGAACGAATTGCGCGTTTATTCTAGTAAAAAAACAAGCTCCCCCCGGCCACGTCACATGACTTGGTCCCTCCTCCCACGAGCTGTCAGAGAGAGCAGCTTGTTGCACGAGCAGCTTCTTTGGTAAACTAAACTTGAGTGGGGTGTCAAATCTAAACCAGTCACCCGACAAAACGCGTTTCGCGTGGACCGACGGGAATGTGCGCATCGGTGGAGACGCAGGCCTTAACTCCGACGACCTAGCGAGTCGTGCACGGCGGCGAGATTTGCGAGGGCTGCGTGATTCGCGGTGAAGAAACGGCGGGCCACGGTAACCAGGTAAGCGGCAGGTATATCAGCGATTAAACTGCGTTAAGACGCGAGCTTTAAACGCCCGCGTCGTCGCACACGGACCGTCGCCCAGTGATGCCGACACGGCTGTAGTAAACCAGCGAGAATGGCACGAGCGCGTGAGAAGTTTCTAGGTCTGCGCGCGACGTCAGACACATAAATCAGCGTTAACGTGAAATACGACGCTGCGTTCGTTTCAACGGCTCGAATAAGCTTGTCGGTGAGGGTTAAGTTGACACGGCTCCGTGAGGAGAATTATCGCGTCGGTTTACAAATCACGCGTCGATCCCCGCGTGCTTCGGTCTCGACGGTTTCCGTCGGATATCGACTTCAGTAAGTTTATATCGTCGCGTAATGTGAGTTCGCGGTGTCGGTCGTCGGAAACGCGCCTCAGCCTCTCGATACGTTTAAAGTGATAGTGGCGGCCTTTTCCGCGCGTCACCGCTACGTGAAGAGAATTTAACGGAATAAATCACGTCAGTTTACGACTAAAATAGTAACGCGTACGTGTCGGTCGTGTATCGATTCGGCGTCTAAATTGAAATTGCGGGAACTTTTATTCACAGAAAAAAAATAATATTTTAATAATTTGACAGATGCCGAGGTGACGTTGGTTTAGTCTTTAAAAAGCGACTTTAACGTTACCTCGCGTCGCCGCGTGGGGTATTTTAAGGCATAAATCACGTCAGTTAACGCGTAGCGTACGTAAGCGGTTGTCGTCTTAATACGGAAACATTTGCGTACAAATCGGTGCCACCGGATTCCCGTCCGGTCACGAAACCCAAATCCCGCGCCACACCCTGCGAGAGCAATAACAAGGCACTGTTGTCATCACAGGACGCAAACGACGCGACGCAGCTGAAACGCTTTCTTTATAACGCACGCACATGCGTTGGGTCTCGATGTAGGCGGGATGTGACCCGTATCAAAAGTGTCTTGTTGTGACGGCAATAATCGTGTACGTAGACAAAAACTAATACTGCACATTCAGACGGTCATATCTGTCAATAATACGCATCTGTCATGTTTCGCGTTTCTTTTGAGCTGTTTGGTTTGTGGTGTCGAGTCATGAGCTACCCGAGAAACTGCTGAGATATAAGATGGAAAAGAATATATGCTAAGATGCTTTTCTAAATCCCAGTAAGCATAATGCAGGTGTGACCTGAATAGGAATCTTAATTCTATCATCTCATTTTTATCTGCAGGTCTTGCAACTTTCATCTAGTGATTTAAGTGTCAGTGAGTGTCCGACGTTACAACTACATTGAGTAGTTTGTTTACGTGAATTTGCTTAGTAGACACTTGAATCCTTTTTATCCAGAAGTGAATAAACAGCTGGTGTAAATTGTAAACGTTACGCGGCGTGCACTGGTGCAAATAATAGCTTGACCGCACATGCACACGGATGTCTTAAGTCACTTTTTGACAAATAAGTTCTCGATGGATCCGTATGCTGCTGAGAATCGATTTTCGTTCGAAACCGGAAACCCGTTGGTGTGCATTTCTTTACAACAAGAACAAAATGACACGTTTGATAAAGTAATAATCATTAACCAGTGTTCCACAGGAGCGTACGTTCGATATTTGTAACAAAAAAAACTGTATTACTCCGACCAAATAAAGAGGGAAAAGAACTTGGAAATCAAATCTGTGAAGGATTAGATGTCATGTTGTCCACACAGTTTTATATCAGAAAACTTATGTCAAAGGTTAAATTATTGACCAGTGACAGTACGTGATGCCAAACCTTTATTAATGGTTTTCATATCCAAAGCATTTACAACAAATGCATGTTTTGTTTTGATACTCGACCCTCGGTAAGGGTTTTATAAGGTGTATAATTTGTATGAAGTGGTTACGATTGGATATTTTGGCTTCAACTCCATTTATATGATCCACTTTGTGCAAATTTATTCATTAAATACGTACAAACTCCTGTGAGACATGCGTAAAATGCACACGCAGAAATGTTTAACGTGTTTTTTTAATTATGCAAAGCGTTTGGTGACGGTGTATGTGGGTTGAATCAGACATGTCCCCGCGGGAGTGAAAGTGTTGAGATTAATGAGAAAGAGTTGACAGTCGGGTTATCAGGGGTTAGTCGGCAGCCGCATTAGCGTGTTCGCGTCTTGCTCCATTGTTGTTTAAGCCGTGCACTGTTTTAATGTGTTTGCTTTTGTAAAAAGCACTCGGACTGTCACATAATTGCAGTGCTGTTGCAGGAACGAGAGCCCCTAAAAGCTGAAGGCTACAGCTGTTCTATTGATTAGGATAGAAGCTGCTCTGACTCATCACTTCTGCCCCACTGCATCATCTCTCACGTGATGCCCAGAGACTTCCTGTCACGAAGATAGGGGAGGGGACGTGTCCTCATCGCCCTGCAGTAACCATGCTCATTGTCATAGCGATGGGTTGCCAGGGGATGCGGAGACCTTGGAGGGAGGCAGGGATGCTGAGGTTTGATGTAGACGTGCGAGAGAATTCTGAATTCAATGTGACTGTACAAACACTGCCTTGAGGGCAAACTTATTTTAATTTAAAGCTATTATAATGTGACATTTATACAGTTGTTGGTTACAGTTATTTGTTTAATATGATAATTTTGTGTCAGTTATAAAAACAACAGGAAACTGCATTTCATTTGGAGATGTTTTTTTTAATCGATTACTCAGTGCTTCACTAATCTGGCACCATAATGTAATATCTTTATTATACAGTTTCATAAATTCTATACATCAACAATGACAATGTATTGTATCAATGAACAAAATCAGTTTACATGAATATAAATATTAGTGTCTTGTGCAATTATTTCAGTATATTACGTTTTAGTTGAATGACAGTCCTAATAAATAATTTTCAGTGATTGGTTTAGCATCGAATAATCTCAGATGCTGTATATGCTTTCTCAGATTCTCTGTTGCTATGGTGTAAAATCGGGGAAATACCTTTTTAAGAAGAGCATTTGTGAGCGTGAGGAGGCCGTCGTCTGAAGCTGTGAGGTCAGCCTGTCAGTTCAGGAAACTCGACCAACAACAGAGCCTCATAGAGGGAATGCGGAACGCTATTGGCTAAAGGAGGGATGGGCGGCCCCTAGCCGGAGGCAGTCTGGCAGGAAGGGGTTGGTTACGGGTTGGTGGGGGGGAGTGGGAATGGCTGGAAATATTTCAGTCGGATAGTTCGGCAGCGAGACGTGCTGGTGCTTTTCCGTCTCGACATGGGCCTTCAGCTCAAGAGTGCACACGGGGAATGACAGATTCACCAAGAGGGGCTGAAACCATCCTCACACCCGCTACCTCCACCATTAACTGAGAAGAGATTGAAACGTGAAGGAGGCTCCGTTATTTTAAGGTCTGAGGAGTGGAGAGTCTCTCTCTTTAATTTTTGTTTTACTGTCGGTTTTGCTGCAATATGCTGCATGCATGCAGTGGTATGTGTGTGTGTGGGGGGGGTCTGAGAGGAAGTGTGGAGTTGTCAGTAAGTTGCTAATTCCTGTCTTTGTCCCATGTGCATTCTTTATCACATGCATTTCCAGTTTCTTCTTTTCTTAGTTTATTAATATAGTTTGGACTGTAATGATGCTTTCCATGTCGTCATAGTAAAAATGAACAATTGCTTTCTGGTCGGCCACAAACCGAATGCACATTTGAGAGTTTTTTTTCCCCAGCATTTTTTGTAAGAAAAAGTTAAGTTTTCTTTGGCAGCCGTTTCTCATCGCTGTTGAAGTTTTTGTGTGCTATGAATAGAAATGGTCCAGTCTTGGCATGAGGTTTTTATTTCAACATAACGAAGTGTGATAGCTTTCATACAACTGTTTGTTGAGATCTTACACACGTGCGGTGCAGATTTCAGAGTTCAGGAGCTGTGCTGTGCTAGGAAAAGGCCGCATTTGTATGGAACAGTTGGCAAATGTGTTAAGAGGAAGAAGGTGTTTTTTTTAGAGGCTGACTGACTCTGCCCTTCCCGTTAAAAAAAAGCTATGAAAACAGCCACTGACTCTATATTTGCCATGAGAGGAGCAGCAGCCTTCTAAATCGATCAGAAACACGTCGAGACAAACGTGGAAAGGTAATTAGCCTTCACCTTTTAACGCTTAACAGCTGCGAGTCGTTTTTCAAGAACAAATTACCCTTTATTATCAGACCAGTTTAGAGAGGCCGGCGTATTGCGCACTTGAAAAGAGAAACGTGACTTTGTGCCAACATTTTTCTAACGCGCTGTCAAACACTTCTGTTTTGTCAAATTAATGTTTTCCGTTGACCGAGAGAATATCTAAACATAAGATCGGCATTATAGCCTTTTGGGGTGTTATCCCGGACAGGAATTAGACTAGTGCAAGACTAAAATAAATGAAAGAGCAACTGAAAACAACTTGCACTGACATATCGTAAAAATTAATTCATGCCTTTGTGCTATTTAAAAATGCACACAAGTCATGTTTTTTTGTAAGGCATGTTTGTTGAAACTACTTAAATTGTCTAATTAAACTAAGGCCTAGTCCTAGTTTAAGATAATCCATGTCCGGGAAACTGCCCCTTTTATACATTTTAAACTAAGTTAGGGTATCGTCACATGCTAGTGTTTTTGAGTGAAACATGTGTCAGTCGTGAAATAGCTTCTACAAAAACACAGCATAGATCTTTCTGTCGCTAAGTAGATCAGATCAGTGCCTAAATGATGTTAATGAAATTGTACATCAGTTTCACACAGCCTAAGGATATGAGCGCAGTACCAGCCCGGCACGCCTGTCGTCCACCGGGCTATAAATAAACTAGAGACGATGATCTGGGTGATAAAAGCGGCTTCGATGTTATGAAGATAATAACTTAGGTCACTGAGATTCAGTTCTAAGACTATTATCTCATGACACACCCGCTTTTGCTGACCACGTCAAATAAAGTCTGCTGAGAGCCGCATGTGCTTCTATTGCATCCGATTTGTTCTTCTTCAAATACTCTATATGACATCGATTTTGAGTTAACTTTGTGATTAGTTTTGGTATCTAACTGAAGTTTAAGCTATGTTTGATGCATTAATTGAAAGCGTTGATCTGTATGGCAGGACAGGGCAGGATTTAGTAGTTTTGACTTTAATTGTTGTGGACATGTAGAGGATGCATTTAGTTTTTTAGATTTGTACACAGTAAATAAAGAATTATGTGGAATAACTTTAATGTGTGCTTTAAATACTTTAGCAATAAGAGCTGTCTGCTTGCTGATGTTTCCTGATAATTTCCTGGTGATTTACTTTTCTTCTTGTCACATGCAAAGTGAAGCCGCCAGTTAAAAAAAGCAAGAATTTTCGTTTGAGCAAAATCATCAAAATCCAGCTCTCAACCTAATAAACAAATGATAAAATGGCTATTTGCAGTCCATGCTTGGTCGACAGCTGTGCTTTATTCGCAATAAAACACAGCTATGACCGTTTCACCTAACCATTCTGTATGTTGCCAAAGTCAGCTTATGGAACTCGTGCCACTCAGCGGCCATGTTTGCAACGCCTCTGGGGAGTTTTTTACGTCATAGCAATAGTCCGATCTCTTTGAATTGTGGCAATAAGGTACTCAAGGCTAGTGCTTCATTTTAAGGCTAATAAACCACTAGCCTCTCGTACCTTATTGCTTATTTGTGAGTCAGTATATGCAACACATTCTCACTCCCGACTTGTCATATATTGAAGCTCGGTCAGCGCAATTTGCTTTAACGCACAGGCTACCCCTTTGGCGTAATTTTCCTTTAAGATTAATGGACAGGATAATTGCGTTTAAATGACGCTATTCAGGCAGTTTATGCAAGTAAGTTTATTTATCGTAATATAAAACACACGATACAAGCAGTTACAATGTTGTTCAAAATACAGATATTCTGAGGATACCAAGGTCAAGCGATCGAAATTGAATGAGAAACAGATTAGAATGCGATCACAGTCCACCATAAATCTCTGATCCTGCGAGCCGAACAACAGGCGTTAAAAATTGTCGCTAGAACAAGTTGCGTCAGGCTCCCGCGAGCATCTAGCTAATGTTCCATTTATTTTTTTAATGAACTGCTTGCATTCACGGACAATGCATCTTCTTATAAATTTATTGTACGGCTTCGGTGCAAAAAGATTTTCGACACGAGATGTTTGTAATACTTAAAAATTTTGTGCAATAAATACCGGTTGACTGTCCTTTTTATCGAGCATTGTGTTTTATATGGTTGAAAAGTGGTTAGGTTTAGGGTGGGGTTACTAAAACAACAAATAATTATGAAAAGCTTAGTATTGCACGCGTCTCGGTCTGGAGCATTTAGCGAACAGCAATGCAGTTCCGCGCTTGTTGAAAAACGTCGCCAAAGGGGTAGCATTAAACCGGGTTAAAAGGTGACGCCAAGGGGTGCTGACCGAGCATCAATATGTGCTGAGTCGGGAGTGAGAACGGGTTGGTATATGAGACACAACTCATTAGATTCTGTGGGGTCCAGAAGTTAGGTAAAAAGAAAATATCTAACCTATGGTGAAGATAGGAGTGATGTGTTGTAATGGCAGGTGGATTACGTAAAGTCTGGTATGATGCTGGATTACTTCACATTCATCTTCAGGACCTGATGTATGGTTTCAGTTTAGATTTTATTTTCATTCAAAGTGCTGAAGTTATGTTGTATATTTGTTGTTTTCGATGTTCAGATCTGTTGTTTAGCTTGCAGTTTTAATGAAGGGCTCGATGATCTGCTCAAGAGGATCTCACTCATTCAATCCGTACAGGGATCAGTCCTTCAGCACTCTTTGTATTAGCGGCTAAGCTACTTTACAGCACCCAGTGCTCGACTTTAATTCAACATTTAATTTTCAGACATCTATTTGTCTACATGAATGTAGCATATTCCTGAGTGAAACAAAAGGTTCAAAGGGTGTGATTTTAACCACTGGGAATTGATTGGATTGTGAACAGTTGTTCTTGTGTTGTTCTAGAGTTGGAACACGTTTCACGACATGTATTACGTAACTGAGTACTGTAGGGTGAGTTTTGATGTCATGCATGTAAAGTCTGGATCTCAGTCAGATTTATTTACATTTTTAAATAGATCTGTGGAATGTGTTGTCCTTTGGAAGCGGTGATCATTGTGAGAGAGGCGGAGCTCACAGACACCGCTAATCTCTGCAGGTCATAACAAGGATAACACAGACACCTTCCTACCTGAACACCATCTGTCTGCCCTCAACTACGCTCATACCTGCTTCATTACGACTGTCTGTCTGTCTATAATCACTCACCGCTTCAAATGTTTAGGCATGACCTGAAGTCTAGAATTTCAACAGTTCAAACGTGCCATTTCCCCAACTCATACACATTTCCTCCTCTTAGTTTATTGAAGAAAAATGTAACCAGTTCGTTGTGTCTCTTTATCAGGATTCACCTTGATAAGCTAATCATCATCATTTTTAAGTTGAGCTGTTGGGTACGATTATGTGTTAAATGTCAGTTTGACTTCACAAGAGAATGTAAAGGAACCTTCAATTTTATGTTTGAAACAGAGAGACCAAATTGACGAATTTCAGTTCTCGTTGTAGTTAAATGCTACATAAAGTCTTGTGGTAGCTATGAAATAAACGGGAGATAATGATCATGTCATGTTTTTCTTCTGTGTTGACCCGAGTTAACCCATCAGCTGACATGGACACATTTGCATTCATTTGCCTTGAACCACTACAGCAGCTCCAACCAATAAAACACAGTTTGGTTTTCATGATTCGTTTTTTTTTTTAAATGAATACCGTATGTACAGACTTCTGTTCACATGTTTTCACATTGAACGGAGAGCTGATAGAAAGCGGCCTGTTAAACTCTATAAGTGTTCTATTATGTCAGTTTTCAAGATTTAAAGCACTTCTGTCTGACAGATTGTATTACTGAAGAATCCTTTAACTGTCGTTCACCTCATGAATTAGACCATCATCTTTCTGACTTCTAAAAATACAAGAGGATTAATTGCACCAGGTCACGTCACATGATTTCTATCCCATTTTTTCGACTCTCGGGGGGACGGCTATGAAATTAAATATTTCCGTAGAGACTCGTCGAGCGACGAATACGGCAGGCCGTTTAATTTTATAATAGTAAAATTATAATAGTCCAGCGGGTACATGTGACGGATGGGCGGTGATTGAAAACACTGGGCTTTTTCCTTTTCAAGTGTTCCTGCTCGCTTTCAATCAGAGCTTGAGTGAAACCAGTCTCTCCTTTTGAAAGCTTTATGAATGTGTTCTTCAAGAGCTGAAATAATGATTCTGACATTACTGTCGCACCATAAAACCATATTTGTCAGGTCAAACCTGTACATGAGTTTCTTCTTCCGAACACAAAAGAAGATCATTTGAAGAACAACACTGAACCTCATTGACTTCATTGTATGAACGCAAAACCACCAAGGCATTTCTCAAAATATATTTGATATATATTTATATATCTGCATTATATACATAAGCTTGTGTGTCTGTTGAGCTACACCTGTTGCTTTCTTCTAAAAGGGTAGATTTCTCTAATTATGGCTCAATTAAATCTTTTTTGCATCTGCACTCTTGTGGTTGCTAGGCATTATGGGAAATAGATGGAGGAAAAAGACTCGTAGCAACAGGAGTGGAAAATTAAAGACACACTCAAGTTCATTAGATTTCTCTGATACTCTCTGTGTGTTTTTGGTGAAAGACAAAAGATGGATGTGGATGACCACTCGTCTAATAATGAAGGGAATCTATCATAGTGCCTGTGTCCATAAGACATGGGATGTGTCTGTTATTACACAGCAATGAGAATCTGAAGGAGCCAGCACTTTTGAAATCCGTTTAATTTTTTCCCAAATTCCGTTTTTTCCGTGTTTATAAATGTTATAAATATGGCGTAATTCCGCGCCTTACTAACATAACGTCATCACACATATACGGCGCCTCATACAAACAGGGAATATGCACTTCTGTCATTTTATTTGTCAGTAAATGAATTGAATACATGGCAAAGAACAGGTATTTGTAAATGGGTTATAATGGGATTTGAAAATGATTTAATAAAAAATTGGCCAAATTCTGTGACAATCCGTGTCATACAGTAAATTCAGTTTTTAAGTCTGGATTCCGTCCGTGTTTTCTGCGTCGCTGAAATCATAGGGCCCTACAGCACCAGTGTTTTACAGCCCTGTTTCAAGTGACTGCACCACCCCCACATGTCCACCCATCCGTCTGGCTACTCTTCCCTCCTTTAGTTTGCACAAGACAATATTTCCAGATGTTGAGAGAAAAGAGCTTTATTCAGCAGCAGAGAGGATGTGTGTTATTTCACTGTTGAGTTTAGCAGTACAGCATATCATCTTCATAATTTCAGTCCTATATGACTCTGTGTGTCTGTGCATGTGTGTCTGTCTGTCTGTCTTTCTGTATGTGTGTGTTTCTGTCTATCTGTGTGTTTCTGTCTGTTTGTGTGTGTCTGACTGTCTGTGTTGTTCTGTGTGTGTGTCTGTCTGTCTGTCTGTGTGGTTGTGTCTGTCTGTCTGTGTGGTTGTGTCTGTCTGTCTGTGTGAGAGAGAGCGTCTGTGTGTGTGTCTGTCTGTCTGTCTGTCTGTCTGTGTGGTTGTGTCTGTCTGTCTGTGTGAGAGAGAGCGTCTGTCTGTCTGTGTGTGTGTGTGTGTGTGTCTGTCTATCTGTGTGTGTCTGTCTGTCTGTGTGGTTGTGTCTGTCTGTCTGTGTGAGAGAGAGCGTCTGTCTGTCTGTGTGTGTGTGTGTCTGTCTTTCTGTGTTTATGTGTCTGTGTGGTTCTGTCTTTCTTTCTGTGTGTTTGTGTGTCTGTCTGTCTGTCTGTCTGTCTGTCTTTCTGTATGTGTGTGTGTGTGTGTGTGTGTGTCTGTCTATCTGTGTGTTTCTGTCTGTTTGTGTGTGTCTGACTGTCTGTGTTGTTCTGTGTGTGTGTCTGTCTGTCTGTCTGTCTGTCTGTGTGGTTGTGTCTGTCTGTCTGTGTGTGTGTGTGTGTGTGTCTGTCTTTCTGTGTTTATGTGTCTGTGTGGTTCTGTCTTTCTTTCTGTGTGTTTGTGTGTCTGTCTGTCTGTCTGTCTTTCTGTATGTGTGTGTGTGTCTGACTGTCTGTGTTGTTCTGTCTGTCTGTCTGTCTGTCTGTGTGGTTGTGTCTGTCTGTCTGTCTGTCTGTCTGTCTGTGTGGTTGTGTCTGTCTGTCTGTGTGAGAGAGCGCGTCTGTGTGTCTGTGTGTGTGTCTGTCTCTCTGTGTTTATGTGTCTGTGTGGTTCTGTCTTTCTTTCTGTGTGTTTGTGTGTCTGTCTGTCTGTCTTTCTGTATGTGTGTGTGTGTGTGTGTGTGTGTCTGTCTATCTGTGTGTGTCTGTCTGTCTGTGTGGTTGTGTCTGTCTGTCTGTGTGAGAGAGCATCTGTCTGTCTGTGTGTGTGTGTCTGTGTGTGTGTCTGTCTCTCTGTGTTTATGTGTCTGTGTGGTTCTGTCTTTCTTTCTGTGTGTTTGTGTGTCTGTCTGTCTTTCTGTATGTGTGTGTGTGTGTCTGTCTATCTGTGTGTTTCTGTCTGTCTGTTTGTGTGTGTCTGTCTGTGTTGTTCTGTGTGTGTGTATGTGTGTGTGTGTGTCTGTCTCTCTGTGTTTGTGTCTGTGTGGTTCTGTCTTTCTGTGTGTTTGTGTGTCTGTCTATGTGTGTGTCTGTCTGTGTTTGTGTGTGTGTGTGTGTTTGTCTGTCTGTCTGTGTGAGAGAGAGAGCGTCTGTCTGTGTGTGTGTGTGTGTGTCTGTCTGTGTGTGTGTGTCTGTGTGTTTGTCTGTCTGTCTGTGTATCTGTCTGTCTGTGTATCTAGGGTTTAAGTTGAAGAGTGGTGTTGGGTGGAGGTCTTGAGGCACACATTGACTGAGGTCATCACGCCTGGAAAACACATCTGTTTCTGGGTGTTTAGTGGCTGGCAGGAATATTGCTGCTGGTTTTCTATTGGTTAAAGGATGGCATCACTCAACAGGTCTTTAATGTGTGGGGTGTGTTCTCCATCTGTGCCACTGTGTGTCTGCTGTTTCTCCCTCATGTTCTGTTCTTCTGTGTGTGATCTGACAGATAGTTTTCATGTGGAGACAGAATGCTTTCCGGTTAAGTATCGGCAATGCTTCAGTAAAACTTTTTATATTTTTATGGCAGACTGGTAGGTGACAGAAAATCTGGAACTTCAAATGAACATGACGTGATGTATAGAATATATTGCACCTAAAAACTGATGTGAAGACATGTTCAATAATAATGAAAGATACCAAAACAAATAACATCTGACATCAGATAATCTACAATAAAATAAATGAATAAAAAATAAGGATCACGGCATTGCTATTTGTTATGTTTTAACAGATATCCTACATCATGAATTTTTTAATCGAAGGTTTTTCTAGCCCAGTTTAATATTTAAAATGACTGAATATAACAACAATACATATATGGGCACGTTTCTTTCTGCGATAATTCGGTCACTTTGATTGTCTATGTATGACTGACAATACAAAGTCGTTCTACTGTTTTATCACTTCTATCAACAAGTGTCGTCCACCTCTATTCGTATTTAAATCAGAATTCTTGCTATTAGTCACTTAACTTTGGCCTGTGCTTTTTTCTAGATCCCGGACAGAAGTGCCTTCTCTGACGATGTTCCTACTTGAAGCTGCTCACGTCCCATAACGATAGCCTGTCCTCAATTGCTTCTGGCCCTACGTAGTGTCCACACGACTCCCAAGAGCGAAACCTCACGTGGAACACATCTCATTTCTTCAGTTTTGCCAAAGCACAAGGAAACGGCAAGCCTCGTTCATTCAGAGCGATATTACATATTATTCAAAAGAGAGCCATTGCCTTCAAATAGAGTTATCCAGCATCAGCAGACTCGCTTCAGAGGAGACGGACGTTTGGAGACGGATGTCCTGGAGCATGTTCTTATTGTTACATCCATGTTGTGCACCTGAGACTAAATGACTGATGAGTGACTCTTCAGAGATTGACAGCTTTACTGATAGCGGCCATCTCCCATGCTCCTGCCAGCGGGGCTCTGAATGTCACGTCTCTGTTTAAAGAGCCCCATCAACAAACGGCAGCAAGCCACAAATAAA
Organism: Barbatula barbatula; assembly: GCF_947034865.1. Lineage (NCBI taxonomy): Eukaryota > Metazoa > Chordata > Actinopteri > Cypriniformes > Nemacheilidae > Barbatula > Barbatula barbatula. The sequence continues at coordinate 1,732,337 of NC_136771.1, read as the reverse complement.
AACCGCGCACGTTCGTAGATTATTAGAGACAAATCAAAGTGATTCCTTTTACTGAAGCAGACGAAGGTTCTGGTTCAACACAGCTTTGATATGGCGTTAAACATCGCTTCCATGAGAGACACAAAATGGCTGACGCTGGAGGTGTGCCGGCAGTTTCAGAGGGGGACGTGCTCAAGGAGCGATGAGGAATGCAAATTTGCGCACCCGCCCAAAAGCTGCCAGGTGGAGAATGGAAGGGTGATCGCATGCTTCGACTCGCTGAAGGTAAGCCACACCTGCGTGATGAATATCATATTAGCGATTATTTCAAACTTTTGATTTATGTCCTGAAAGTATTCCAGCTCGGGAAAACACGGACGAGATTTGTTTACGAACTGCCTCAAATCTGGCACGATGTGCATTTAAGCTCTGATCGTCATGTTGCTTTTGTAAAACAACTGCAAGATAATAAAATAAACAGGGGCCGGATTCACGAACCTGTTCTTAAAAATAAAATATTTTTCTTAGAAAAGATTATAGGAAGTCCGTAAGTATGTTTGTAAGTGCGATTCTCAAACATTTCTTAAAATGATTTAATTCTTGTAGTAAGTCTAAAATGATATGCTTTGTCAATGATTCTACTCGCTTGCTTGTGTGTTAACTGTATATGTTTATTTATATAATAGACTTTGTGTGTAACAAGCACCTTGCGTTCTTATATAGCGTATATATATTAGCATGTGATGTGTTGAATGGCATTAACGCTAAAATGTTGGCAAGCGTTTAAAGACTAGACTTATTATAATTCCTTTTGTGTGTTACTTTTTCCCAGAATAATGTAAAAAGTAAGTATGTTTTTAATCATGAAAGCTAAAGTAAGGGAGCCAGACCTTATCATCATAAATTAATATAAATAATCTTTAATGGCAAGTTAATGTCAAAATTATGATTCTGGCTCAATACAATACACGTCACATGTGAATCAACCAAATACATGTATTAAATATCTTACCTTTAGATTTAAGACAAGAATTATCTTTTAATGTTTTGTGAATCCGGCCCCAGATGTTTGAGCGGCAATTCGTAACTTTTGCCTCTCTGTCGCCATCTCTGTTCGAAAACATAATTGCAGATTACTTATGAATTTATCTTTACATGTTACGACTAGACCGCTAAACTTCATTAAATAATTACTATCAATTGGGGTAAGGAAACACTTTTCAATATTTTGCAATAACCGTCCTAAATTTTTTTAAATTCCTCCAAAAATAGACTTCAGTCATCTAACTTTAAGATGTTGCGGGAATAAATCAGAAAGTGTACGATGTGTTTCAAGAGGTCCGTTTAAAATGAAGAATGAATAAACATCTCATGTATGTGAAATTCTCATTGTTAAATGCATGTCTGTATTACGATTCATTGCAGCAAAAGTTTAAATCAAAGAATTCAAGGGCCCTCATATTAATTCAGCTCATGTGAAGTCACTTACTTTTATAATGGCTCATCCAATCAGATGTCAGGACGTTGTGTTGCATTATGTGTTGCGTTCATATTGATCAGGACTGTTGATCAGTCTAAAGTCAATAATAATTGTGTATATAAAGCGTGGCAGATCACTGGACTCGTGTAATGGAGTGAGTGCAATGGTGCGTCGACAGATTTTTTTTCAGGATACTTTTTGTGTTGCTGGCAAATAGGTTGTGTAAGTGCAGCACTCTTAAATTAGAGTGCATGCGTCAGCTGGACCGTACTGCATACTGCACACTTCAAATACAGCTGACCTATAGAGTGAAAGGCCAGAGAGCATCACACGTCTTTATATCTCTCCCTCTAATGTTACCATACCACGTCCCTCATTTATATGTCTGCCTGTTTTTGGACGGATGAGAAACCTTGACCGTGTTCAAAACAAATCGCACAGACTCGTGCAGTAAACAACAATTCAAACTTGTCTGACCGCTATATTAGCCCACACACAAGTCAATAATGCTGCAATCTGCTAACTTTGTTGAGTTAAATAAACAAAAAACAAAAGTAAGCTGCAATTTTATGTGTTTTTAGAGACAAAAGTTAAGCATTGCAGCTTTAAATACTGCAAATTAGCTTTTGTGACTGCACATCGGTTACATGTTACATAAATACTAAATCACATTTCAATAGTGATCATTTGATGACGTATGGCAGGATTTATTAAACACTGCTCTTTATATCCGTGTTATACCATGGTCTGTCTGAATACTGGATCACAGTTCGAATCGCTTTATTCCTTCAGCAGTGAGGGAGTAAAAAAAACTAGTTTTTACGGTAATAGTTCATTACACTTATTGTGTATGAACAGTATGAACCAGAGTACTTCAATCAAATCACTGTATATTTAAAGTGCTGTAGGTGATTGTTTCTCGATTCATCTGGGTTTTTTAAACACAGATGGTCATAGAATGAGCCGCACGTTTTAATGCGTAGTTGTGTCCTGAAACGCAGCAACGGTGACATTGACAAATGTACAGTTAAAGTGGAGCAGCTCACGTCTCGCATGGGACTAAAAGACTGGAGGTGATTCTCGCCTTCATGTAGCGCTATCTCTAGTATTTATTTGACAGATTTGGAGAGGTCATTCGCATAAGATTGTGTTAAGAGACGCTAGCCGCACATATCAACATATCAAATATCATGCTTCGTCTCTGTCTGTCATGAAGTGAAATCTGTGTCGGTGTTTGTTTGTTTATTTGTTTGTTTGTTTATCACAGGCATAAATGTGATATGTGACAGGATACCGTTTAACAGGATTTACAGTCTCGTTCTATTAGCATTTCAATAAAATCATATTTATATTTGACCTGTTTAGCTGAGGCTTTAAGAGTTCTTTCATTTATTTTGGCAACGTCAACCCACCCAACTATTGGGTGCCACAAAACAATTTTTGTCATTATGTGTTGTAATGTTTGTGTTGTGTTGTCAAAGGTAAACAGAACTGCAGTCATTGGCGTAATGTAGGTGGTAGTCATGGTGTTTAATGGTTGGTTAAGATAACATTGACGTCTGTCTGTTTCAGGTCTTCATCGGCTAACACATTTAACATCATTGCAGCTTGGTCTTTTTTTACTTCTGCGTCAGACCAACAGGCGGTTTTCATTTATACTTGTGCATCGCGGTGTCAGTGTTCACGGGCATGTTGCTTGTGTAACCAAAACAAGAGCTGAAGAAGAAGCGGTTCATTTAGCAGTCATAGCGGCATGTAAACAGTCACTTTCGCAGCATGAGTTGTTAAATACAGAAAAACACGTAATTTATTTAGACAATTCATTTGAAAATGCGTATGAGGTTTTTTTTACCTGAAAGAATGGGGTTCACGTAGACCAATCACAGATGCGTACCCTATGACGTAGCCAACGCAGAGATGCGTACCCTATGACGTAGCCAACGCAGAGACGCGTACCCTATGACGTAGCCAACGCAGAGACGCGTACCCTATGACGTAGCCAACGCAGAGATGCGTACCCTATGACGTAGCCAACGCAGAGATGCGTACCCTATGACGTAGCCAACGCAGAGATGCGTACCCTATGACGTAGCGTGACCCTATACGATATAGGGTACGGGACACTGCATTGGCTGAGGCATAGCGTACGCGTCTCTGCATAGCCTACGGCATATGGTACACGTCTATGCCTACCGCATACCCACGACGCATGACTATAAACTGCACTTAACTCTCAGTTTTCAGATTCTTTCCTCCATTTGACGCATGTGTAGTTAAAGTTAATTCAGCTAAAAGATCTGAAAGACTGGTGATCTGTATAATCTGGTTCTGTTCAACCCAACATTAAATGCGGTGAATGTTGAGGATGTGGTGTTTTCATTAAGGTCCTGGTGTAGAACACAGGTGCTCATTGAGTTGTTGTCTTTGGCCCTCTGGGAGACTACAGTCATAGGATTTTCTCTTTATTACTGAGGGGACTCAAGCGGCCCGAGATTCGCCTAAGACTCGTCAGTCGCTCTGACCTTGTGAAGACACACAAAAGGCGGAGTTGTTTTTCAATCGTCCATGCGCTCTGAATTAAAACATAATGAATATGGTCAGCGGCCTCATTTATAACCTTCACTGTTTCATTGTGTCGTAATGCTGCTCTCAGCGTTTACACACAGCACATCGTCCATGAGAATCTGCCTTTGTGTGTCCTGTTACACACACAGGTGTGTGTATGTGCTGCATTGTGCTGCACTTCCTGTTCAGATGAGATTTGCAGTGAGTGCAGCAGTAACTGAGCACACACAGTTCTACTTTACCGCAGTGAGAAATTCTCAAGACCATGACATTTAAACTAGCGCAATTTATTGGTCCGGATGAGAAACAATTACCGTCCGAATAGGGCTATAGTTTAGATAATGATTTTTTCAAAGCAGATCAGTGATTTTAAAAGTCTTTTGTAGGTTGCCATTTTTAGAATAGTGTCAAAGCTTCACTCTTGGATGTTGGAGGTTTTTCTTAGAGAGAGAGAGAGAGAAAGAAAGTGTGGAGGAGGGAAAGAAGAAACGTTCTTGTGTTCTGACATGAGTTCGAAATGTCATGTGATGGTGTGACACTGAATAGCTCTCTGTGTTTCTGTCACTCAGTCTTTACTCTCATGTGATGTCTGTGCTTGGCAACACACTGTGACTTTTAGCCATCACATACATGCAGAAATCCACACAACACGTATGTCAGCTCTCTCTCTCACACACACACACACACACACACACACACACACACACACACACACAGGTTTTGTCTATTCAGCTGTTGGGCTTATTTTAATGTACAGTAATGGTGTTGTGTTTGCTTATTCTGTAGTTATTGCAACACTTAACAGCTCAGATATTGTGTTTAGGAAATTAAAATATTTTGAATGAAAGATTTAATAAAGTTATTAATAAAATGATTAAATGATTTATTAATAAATAGATATTTGTGTATTGTCTGCTGTTTGAAATGGGTTACACTTATTTTCATAAGTTTAGAGCATTGGTAAAGCGTTGCGTTAATGCAAACATACTGAAACAATATATCACTTGATTTCACTGTAAGTCATTTTGCATAAATGCTTCTGGTAAATGTATACATGTAAATGTTTAAGGGATTGTTATTTAGTTTTCCTTATTGCAGTCATTAAACAAACACTTTTGTTCTTTAGTTTCTTTAACTGTGTTGTTGTAAGAAAGTAGCTAAATGTTTCATTTTTATCTCAAGGCCAATGAAACCGTAACCTGTAGACAATTACCAAAACACCCCTGCTGTTACTGAAGCTGTTTTCCATGCCTGTCCAGACTTATGACTCAACAAACATTTCTTAAAATATACTTATTCATATAAAAGATTAAGAGACTATTCCACCGACTGTTTTTCTAATTTTACAATTGACAATTTATAGGTGTTCAAATAAAATAATCATTTTATTAATAATAATATATCGTATTGATAATATATTATATATGTATTATATATTTTAGTTTCTATTTGCAGAAAATGAAAACTGGAGAAACCGATGAAAATGACAGAATAGATGCTTAAGTTCATATTCGCTTTCAAGCTACACAACAGTCACATTTTGTATTTAGGAAAAGTGAAAAACAATTTTTATGTGATAACCTGTATTTTTATGTCTTTCGCATTGCTGATTGATGACTTTGTCACTCCTGAGGTTTGATTTTGTTGAAATTCAACACACACTCTACCGAAATGACCACAATACATCAAGAAATTATGATTTGAAATTAAAAAACATAGATCTACAATATCTCTTTTGTTCTCTGTTGCCAACACAGAAAACAACTGAACATTGAGTTGCATTGAGTGTGAAGGTTTGTTAATGATGTCATTTGATTATTGTAGTGCTGTAGATGATGTCATTAAGACTACAGAAGCGTTTGTGAGTCTAATGATATGATGGTCATGTGTTCAAAGTTTTCTAATCTCAGTCAGGACTGGCGATGTTTCACATTTGGTCATCTGTAATGTCCTACAGCAAACCACAACCTCACCAGAGCAAACATAAGGGGAAATGTGTGACCCCTGGCCCACCCCCCGCTCATTCACAAACCAATCAGATACTGACTTGAGCTTAACATTACATCACTTACATCTCACATTCCTCACCAGGGCCTCCCAACACTACACGTCACCCTTGATTTTGTTCATGTGACTTAACTCTTTCTCTGGATCGTGGGGTTAATAGGAAGTAATGTGCCGGTGTGTCAGCTGCAGATGGTTAGAGTTACACTCGCTGTCAGCTGGTGCAGTGCACCTGCATGAGATACTCAAACATACATACTGATCTGTGATGAAACAGAGCGTTCCTTCAGACGGGTACAGAAACACAAACATACTCGACCTGACAGCTAATGACATGTTATTTCTAAATGATAATAATACAAACATGTCAAATAAAGGTTAAAAGTATAACTTAAGTCCCTGTGAACCGCAAGTTGCGATCGTTCTGTATTTTTGAAATTGAAATTTCGAATGAGAAAAATACTGGCCGTGGCTTTAGTCTTTCTCTGCGATTTGATTGGATGTATAAAAACAGCCGTAGCAATTTGAAATGGAACTGGCAGCAGACTGACAGTTGAAGGGGAGGAGTTAACGAATGCTCCGCCCAAACAGTCTAACATCGAATGGCTGTAATACACTACAAGACTTTTAAAATCTCAACAGACAATCTAGAACTAGACATCATACAAGTTTCTGATAGAAACACACTAACTGATCAAATCTGCCGACTGGCACAGACTTCCATAGTGAAAATCTGAGCAAAAGTCTTGTAGTGTATTTTAGCCTTAAGATGGAGAATCACTACAGGAAGGAAGTGCATTTTAAGATTTTAACTAAATATTTTGAGGGCACTCACATTTAAAAAAAGAATGACCCACATTGATATACTGTTAACATCAAACGCTGCAATATTTCAGGAAAAAAAGGCATTGCAATTTTTTGTTTCACTGGGACTTTAAAATGCAGAATTTCACTAAAGCGAAGCTAAAATGGAACCGAAATCACCAGATTTTCCAGGATATTCTCAACCCTCCTCCAAGTCAAACATTTCCTCAGAGGCTGCGGGGTAGATTATAATATTACAGCGATGGTTCCCGTGACGACGAGTTCCACCTCCAGAGATGAGAGATGAGCAGGGATAGACAGGGAGGACACAGCTGGGGTTGGAAGGCCGAGATGTTTTAATGAGCTAAGAGGTTTCTCTAATTAGACTGTAAGCTTTACATTACTCTAGGACTCTCAACTGGGGCGCTGCGGTGACAGTGAGTGACGGTGTTCAAGCGTCTCTTTCATTGTCTGATGCAGGTGAGCGTACAGTACTGTGATGTCTTACAGGGTTTTTCCTGCATGGAAAAATTGGAGGTGGCCGCATTCGTCAAAGTTCGTGCCGCCTCAGTTTCTCGCCAAAATTACGTCGTGTGTCTTCACGCAAAACACTGCATGTGTTCTGTCAACAGACTGTCATTTGTAACTGCAGCTGCGGCATTACGCCTTGAAGGAGGCGCTGTTTCGTTATCAGCCCAGTGAGGCGCTGAAGAGTCGCAGTACTAGATCTAATAGGAACTGTATTATTATTTTGTGTGTTGGTCACGCCACTTAAAGGAATGGTAGGCCTACATGTGCGTATACAAGATCTGTTTAATGCGGTGTTCTTGACACAGATGAAAATGTCTTCCTTCTCTTGAGAAAGCAAAGCCTGAATGAGAAAAAAAGCTTGTCACATGAACGCTCATGTGAGATGACTGGAAGTCTTTGAGTAGTTCATCGCCGGGCCGAGCGCTTTTATACGTGACGGCTGTCAGCACAAGCAGAATAATATCCTCATTCTTTCTCTGGAAAGATAAAGTCAAATAAAACCTCAGGCTCGCTTCTGGAGACGACGTTTAGAAAGCAAAGCAAACGCTAAATTTAGGACCTGCATCAGATGAGAAATTGCTCATTTCGGTCATTCATCAGAAGTCACGGCCATTGAAGAATTATTAGCAACACAGACAGATGCAGTTTAAAAATAACACAGCGGCCCATCTGACAGTACAATTGGTCAGAGAGATATTAATGTTTAATATGAATATATATAAAATTAATTGTGTGACATGTTTGTCTGATGGTTTGATCTGGATTGAGGACGCCTTTGGTTCTTGAGCGGCACACACATTCCAGCCGCGTTCCACAAACTTCATATCATCAGACAGAGACAGGAAGGGATTTTGTCCGTTGGGAGTATGTGTGGTTTGATCGGCCATCCCTCTCTCTCTCTACACACACGTCTGGCAGAGGTCAGGGCCGGTGGATGGTGGGACGCTGCAGGGGTCTGGCAGGGTTCATGGGATTGAAAGTGAATTTCACACCCAGCAGATGTCTGAACTGACACCACAGGTGCACCAGACACTCACACTGACATACAGACGGACTGAACGTCTGTGTGATCGAGAGAGAAATCATCTTGACATCTGTGACTGTTCCAACTATGTGTTTATTTTGGGATTATTTTATATTATAATAACAGTATGCGTTATGCTATTGTCACTGGAAATTAAACAAATAATGTTGTTTGAAAGGAATACAGGCCTATTGACAACATGGGCTGTTCACTGTAAGTGTGTTTCTGAGGGGTACGGATTCTGTAATGAAGCGAATGAGTCATGCCTGTTAAACGCTCGCTATCATCTGTAAGCACTTTAGTGGTGTTAAGAGACCACCGTCTGTGTGTGATAAGAGACCACCGTCTGTGTGTGATGTGACGTCATCTTCTGAATGCATGCAGGAGAATTATTCTGATGAAGGTCAGGGGTGGAGCACAAGTGTCCTTTGTTTGCGCTGCTGATGCTTTTATTGCGATGAGTCGGTCAGAAGCACTGCGTGTGTTTCAGAGATGAAGCGTGGAGCAGAAGTGCGTGGGACGGATGTTACGTGATTGCATTAACTGTGGTAGAGATGTGAAAATGTGTTAACGTTGAAAATTTTATGATGTCTCACCTCCACAATGTGCTGTGATGATGATGATGATGAAGTATATCGGATATTTTCATTACACTATAAAAAACACAAAATAAAAAACAGTTTTTAAACACCTAAGAATTACAGAAAAACGTACTTTTAAAAGAAAACTGGGGAAAATGTACGTTTTAAGGAAAAACTGGTATATTACAGTATATTTCTGGCGCCCCAGCAGCCAGAATTCTTTTTTAACAAGATATTTTATATATGATCAAAAACTATAAAATTACTGAAAATTAAACAAATTTACAAGAAAAATGATGTAAAAAATCGTACATACCTCCTTAAATCCTGTAATTTCACAGGGAAACTTTTTTTACTGTATATTTCTGTTTTTCCAGTTTACAGAAAATTTCATTTCTTTTATGGATTTGTGTTTACAATGTAGTTTTGTTAAACTGCTTGAAATGATATGTGTAGTAAAATGAGACTTTACTTTTAAAATAGTCACATTCCCAGTGACCCCTAACACGTGTCCAAGACATTGTTTGTTTTTATTGACAGTACACTGAAGTGAGACACTTAACACATGAACACTGAACTCAGATCAGTGCACATCTCTTTCATTATTAAAGCTCTGTGATGTCATCTGTATTAACACCCGGCCGTGATGAAATTGTGTGGTGTGCGCTGAGATTTTCACACACAGGTTCTGGATTTAGTCATCAGGGGTGTCATTTATAAATGTTGCGTACACACTAAACGCTTGTGGAAACCGTGATTTCAAGTTTGATTACAGAAAGTAGCCTAAATGTGAGAAGAATGATTATTAAGCAGTAATGCCTCACGCAAATATAATTTCACTCACGGTGATTCAATCTGCAGTGTTATTTGCGCTTGTATTGAACTGTTTCATGTGCCCTCTTGTAAAATCCAAGTCAAATCTTAAATCAAAATTCAATATAAATATTTCATCATCACTGTCTCACCATCACACTAGGTGAGCACAAGATGAGGATATGGCAGACTGCATGGAATACAGCACAGCATCAAATACCATTAGATAACTGCAGAACACAACGTTAATAAATAACTAAATACCTTTCCTTAAATACTGTGCATATATCATCAAATGTCAAAGTTTGGAAGTACAACCATTAAGCTCTCACGCAATGGTTTCTCTATATAAAGTGTATGTCCTCCTTATCAGTCCTAACTATAATGGTGTTCATTACAAAAGCCTAATGATGAAACCATTTACGTCTTCAAATGGTATCTCATGATAATCCCACCCTACGTACCATTTGTGACACTGCACGCAGTAGACCAATCACTTCAGAGTAGACTGACAGTAAGGAGAGAATTAGACGGATGAATCGGCGAACAAATCATTTGAGAGTTTAAGAGCTTTCCTTTGGCTCAGTGGTTAGAGAATGGCGCTAGCAACACCAAGGTCATGGGTTCGATTTGATCACACAATAAAGCCTTTTAGTTGATGATGTTCTGTGTACTTCAGCCCTCACAGAATTTAAATGTACCGATTATTTGCATTTATACGTGTGATGTCTAGATGTGTGAGGAATGACAGTGGTTTGAATAGATGAATGGTTGTGTTTAGAGGTGATCTGCTTCTCTCTATTGAAGCTCAAGCATCATCACCTTGAACGTTGGCTGTCTGAATGTCTGTAAAGCATCATGTATTGTCATGCTAGTCAGGATGTTTTTCTCTCCCTTTTGTTCTATTTGCTTTTCAACTCATTCACGGGCCATGAGCAGATCTGAACTCGATCTACATCATCATCATCATCATACGCCAACATCTCTGGAGCAGATTTAAAGTCCCATTGAAATAAAAAATGACAATGCCTATTTTTTCATGAAATATTGCAGCGTTTATTATAAATAGTTTATCAATGTGGGTCATTCCCTTTTCAAAATGTGTGTTCCCTCGTAATCTTCAGTTATATTCTGAAAATGCACTTCCTGTAAAGACTATCCATCACAAATGACGTATGTAAGACGGCTTGGGTTGAACATCTGTTCCCATTTAAGAATGCAACGGCTGTTTTTATACATCCAATCAAATCGCAGAGAAAGACGAAAACCACGCCCACTTTTTATTTTCATTGTAAATTCCATTTTACTCGGAAATACAGAAGTAACAAAGTGAAAACGGGAAGTTTAAAGAAACAGCTCACTCAAGAATAAATCTCCTAAGTGTGTTAAATGGAGCTGAAAATATTGGTTGCTAAAGACATTGTCATATCCTAAACAAAGAAACAAACATGCTTTTGTAGTGTTTGAATGAAGGTGTTTTGGATTGTGTGGAATTATGGGAATGCAGATTCCAAGCGGTTTTATCTGTGAGAGTCGGTTGATGTTGAGTCCACGCGTGACACTCATTCTGGGACTCTTGTCTTGGATTTTTTCCCTTCATGTTCTCAATTTCTGTATGTTTCAAAACAAAGGTAATCATAAATTACAACACATCTTAACGTCAACATGATATGAAACTAATACTTTCTTTCTTACTCGCTTTCTTTCTTTCTTCCCACTGGTTAATATGAGGTTTCTGTGAGACCATAAACCAAAAAAATCTAGTCATCAAAATGAAGTCTTATTATAAAATAGGATTTGACAGGTCTTAATAATTGATTTGAATTAGAATTTGTATCAAGTGTGTAGAATAAATAAAGAAATTAGACTGAACAAGTAGTTCTCAATTTTTGCTATTTGCAGTTGCGTTCGTGATGGAGTTCCAAAGTTTGTGTTTTCGGGGGAACCCTAGCGCCCCGCCTGCAGTACCTCTGCACCCACCTGGTTGAGGACCACTGGACTAAACCATTTATGGCAGACTTCTAGGCCATTGACATTTGTCTACACAAGTTCAGTTGAAGAACACTACAATAAAACAACTATGAACACCTTTTAATGACTATGTAACCGCGTTTAGATGGATAATAATAATTTTATTTTGCCGGGAAAATCACATTGTAAATGAGAAATAAATTCTTCATTGATAAGAAAGTAAAGTCGAGTTTGACCTCACTTATACTCTCATTTATACGGGTTGACATGGATGAGGAGTGGGAATTCTGAAGCAGAAATATGAATTGGGTCTCGTCTCTCTGTGATATTACTGACATTGTTCCCAACTCTCTTTGGGATTGATTTGAGCTCTCGTGTTTAATTTGAAATGAATCAGGTGGTGAAGGGCTGAATGTTTCTTAGGGTTCACAGTAAGTGCTGGTAAGTCGTCATCTAAAAGCTTTTGGTTACCTGATAGCAGAATGATGCTCACAGCTGTGTAGTGTCACAGATTCATCCGCTTAGTCAGGTTTGAATCGTTCAGTATTTAAAGGAACAGTTCACTTTGGAATTCAAATCGCTTATTTACTCACCCTCATGTCACCCAATACGTCATTGTCTTTATTTCTTCTAATCCAAGGAAAACATTTCCGGATCTTCCTCCATGTGCAGTAATGATTTTAATGGGGGGAAACCTGATTTAAGGTCCAAAAATCAGTTTCTTCGCAGCTTTAAATGGCTAAACGCGACACCAGACGATAAATTAAGGTGTTTTATGCTTTTTTTACTTTTTAATCACAAATACACGACTTGCACCCACGCTCACAACTTCCTGATATACGTCATCACGTTGGATAGGTCATGCCTGACGTAAGCGGATTACGTTTATTTGTTTACGAGTGGTCAGAAGAAGACCGTTCAGTAGTTGCCGGATTTTTGGCGATACATATTATGTTTTTGAGCAAGATTACCCCTGTTTGCTCTGTCAGTCCTTCCGCTTCCTCATAGCATTTCATGCGCCTCTTAAATCCACGCATTATGTTGACTGAATGCACCGCTTGCGCAATATACAATTTCTGCGCATTAAGTATTTGATACGTCAAAAATATATATTGATGGTTTTGGCAGTCGCACCGTTAAAGAGATTTCATCATTAGAGTAAGAATCAGCTGATTTTTAATTCATGATCAAAACTCAGATATTATGGTTTATTAAGGAGAGCATTGAAGACGACGGTGATGTGAGGTTTAAATTCAGTTTCACATTATCATCCAATGTTGTTTTGTGAGTAGGGAACACTACCTGGACAAAGCCTCGTGTTCTTATGAATACATGAATACATATGCATGGAGTTTTTCTTGTGAAAATGACCAGATGTAATTTAAGAACGAGATCTACACAGAAATATATTTCATGCCCTGAATAAAACCCCCGACTGATGACTATCCAGGACTGTATGTGATGGCGTGAAACACAGCGTTTATCAAGGGGATCCGTGTCATTGTAGATCGTCACCTATATTTCAGCATCACATAAAACTCTCTTTTTCCTTCAGTAATGATTGACCTCGTATCGCATTTCAAAATCTGGTGTGTGTGTGTTTGCAGTGTTGCAGTATTGTGTATCATGACAGGGATTGGTCATCTGATACAGCCTATAGGCGAAGCTTCCTGTGGTCCTCGATCAGAGCCAATCCTGTCGTGTTCACCGATAAAAATAGATCCTCTCATCTCTCCTTATTCAACCAGCACTCTCCTCTTAATAAGAGTACATACACATCCCTAAAGATCCCAGTATCTCCGAACCAATGGAGCGCTGAATGTCAATCATTCGGATTGGACTGATATTGATAGATCTCTGATCATGACGTGTCTAGACCGCTCTTCAGTTCACTCTTTATATATATTTATAAGCATACTGTTATAATTCTTCAGTGGATTACAGCTGGTCAATATTTCATGAAATCTTTTCAAACCGATGTCAACATGTTGGTTTGATGCTTCAGTCACTTTGGGTTAATTTATGATGAATTATTTGAAATAATAATATATTACAGATTTTGTGTTATTTTAGTTTTTTGGCTTCTTTTATATTTTTAGTTTTCATGATAATTTTGGTTTCATTTTTAGCTATTTTTTCATTTTAAAATTGATTTTAGTTTTAATGTTGCTATTTAGTTTCTATTCATATTTGTTTTAGTTTAGTTTTATGGTTAATTATTCCAACCCTACACTGTAAAGTTATTCTGAAAACAATCTGTAAAATGGAAAAACAGAAAATATACTGTAAAATACAGTTTTCCCTGTAAAATTATAGGATATATAATTAGTTTTTTCCAAAATAATTTGTCAATTTGTTGTCTTTTTCTGTAATTTAATAGTTTTTACTTTATTTAAAAAAGAAATCTGTGGCGCAATAAATAAACTTTAAAATAAATGTTTTTCTCTTTTTTCCTTGTAAATTAGCATTTTTCATTTAGTTTCCATTTGTCAAATAACATTTAGGCCTATGTTATATTTGATTTGAGTAGTTTATAATAATCCTAGTTGAAGCTGATGACAAAGCATGAATTATTATTAACAATGAACGATGTGTTAGACTCTCAAAGAAGAGAAAGAATCAGATGATTTTTAATTCATGAACAAAACTCAGATTAGCAGTAAACGAGTAAAACATCAGATGTGCTGACTGCGCAGATTCCTGCAAACGCTTCTGAAGACTCGTCTGCAACAATGCAGTGAAACCATAAGAATGAATGTTGATCCCAAATCTGCCTTTAACATCGTCTGATTTTGACTAAAACAAATACAATCCAAAGAAATTATGCCATTTGATTCTTGTCAAATGATTCAGTTTATATGATAGATGCTCATTCTGAACATAAAGTGTTCATGCAGTTTAAGAGGCACAGATTGGATTTTAAATCTACGAATATATTTCGTACAAATTTGTATCTTTTAAATTCTGTTTTGATCTAGTACATGTGCTTTTAATAAAACAAATGTAAAAACACAGAAACTATACGGTTTGTTTTGTGTTGATATTAAAATAATGTCATTGATGTTCTCATTAGAATATTTGAGATGTTAATATGCGTCGCCTGTTTTGCATGTGAATTGTGTATTTGTGTTCGAGGTGGATCATCATCATGTGCAGAGTCTCTCTCTCTCTCTCTCTCTCTCTCTCTCTCTCTCGCTCTCTCGCTCTCTCGCTCTCTCTCTCTCTCTCTCTCTCTCTCTCTCTCTCTCTCTCTCTCTCTCTGTATGTGTGCCGTAAGTGTGGTCTCACTCGTCGTCCTCCTGTGTTTCACACGTCTCTTCCTGCAGTGAACACACATTTGACCTTGCAGAACACTCTTCTAACTTTGGCCTTCATAATGAATATTTCAGGATGAAGAAGCCATCTGTCTCATGTCATCTCTTTTTGCTCAGGGATGGCTCTTTTATAGGTCAGGACACTTATACCCTTACGTATCTTTTTCAGACGTTTCAGTGTAGATGGGCAGCGTTTGGGAAATGCTTGAAAATGCACAAGTGTAGACATCAACTTACAGTTCATATTTGTAGTCCGGTTCTTTTGGTTATTTCTGTCCGGACAAAAAATAAAAATGTAGTCCTGGTTCGCTTAGCGTTCAGACTGGCATTTTAATAGTGAACCTAAAGATATGGAACCTAACAACTTACGTGTGAAGTCTCAACGTGATTGGACAGCTTTGATGAACTTACAGGATATCCAAAACAATGGTGTGTGCTGGGTTACACATGCTCAGTGCGAAGGCCTCAAGAAGTGTTTAAAGCAGTCAAAATGGTGGCAGGAATTCCTTTTATATAACCAAATTACTTTGCTAATTTACTTTTCTAGTTGTATATTATTATCACTTCCTGTTTTGGTTCGATGCCTTTGGAACTGTTCATATTTGAATCAAACCGCGCCAGAGTTCGTTTTAATCTAACCAAACATGGCATATGTGAACACGCCCTTAGATCGAGGACCACGATTGACTCATACATGAACATTATTATGACTTGAGAGATGATTTGATGTCTTATGTGTGTGTGTTTTTTCATGGTTTTAGGGTCGGTGTACGCGGGAGAACTGTAAGTATCTTCACCCGCCGGCACATCTGAAGACTCAGCTTGAGATCAATGGACGGAACAATCTGATCCAGCAGAAGACGGCAGCGGCCATGCTCGCTCAACAGATGCAGTTCATGATCCCCGGCACAACCATGCAACCAATGGTAAGAACAAGACAGACTGCACACGCTCTCTTGTTTAATCTGAGCGTCTTTAACGTGACAAATTGTTCATCAAATTGTTTTAATTCTTCTTTCACAGCCCACATTTTCCTGCAGTCAAGGTCTGGGCTCGAGTCCTGGTCTCAGTTACGCCCAGTATCTGACTCCCATGAGTCACAGCATGGGTCTCGTGCCCACTGAGATGCTCCCCAACACCCCCGTCATCATCCCGGGCAGCCCGCCCGTCAGCATGCAGAGCTCCTCCTCTACACAGAAACTCCTGCGTACTGACAAACTCGAGGTAGCCAATCAGGTTTCTCTCTGAGACCGTCTCCTTCAGCCTCTTGAGACAAACCAAATCCAGACTGAACCAGAGATCTACAGAGCTCAGTTTGAATCGTACATTCGTACATAGCGCTCGCACATTCTACTTATTACACGCAGAAGCACACAAATGATAGCTTTAACACCATCGCGCCGAATCGTTATAAGCACAGTCTGAAACGGTTACAGCTCACATGTTTCCACGTGAGCCTGGTTCGACATGACACGTTTACAAACTGCTCTCGGCTCGGAATTTTCAGCACTTTCCGGAGAAGGAATTTGGTTTTGCTCTTCAGAATTTGGCCGTGTAAATGGCGAATCCGCCACGGCGCGAGCGCCACTGGCTCTTAGAGGGAATGGATGATGACACTCCGATTGGTTTAGTGCACGTTACGCCCATAAAAAAACACCATTATTCATTAAGAGAATTGGGACAACCCGTTTAGACCATGCGCCCAGGTGCGCCTACCGTTTTGCCGCTGTTAAACTAGCAAAAGTGGATTCGGACACGCCCTAAGTGCAACTGCGCCTAAGATCGTAAAAATAGGGCCGTATGACTGCGCCGTCTAAAAGGGTAATGCCAGAACTTTCTCTATCATATATTAAAGTCAGAAATCGATCAGCAGCAACGTCGTTTAAAATATACACATAATAAAATAGATTGAAATGTAGTATTTACCGTAGTAAACAGTAAAAATTTAAATCACGTTGTAAGCACTGTATTGAACTTCAGCATTTTTGTAGTGTCTTTAAAAATAGTCAAATATACTGCAGGATTTCTTAATGTGGAATTTCAGCACAGGTCTGACTCACGTGTGTGTTTGTCCTCTAACACGTGTGCAGGTGTGCCGTGAGTTTCAGCGGGGTAACTGCGCTCGAGGCGAGACCGACTGTCGCTTCGCTCATCCCAGCGACAGCCCCATGATCGACACGAGCGACAACACGGTCACCGTCTGCATGGACTTCATCAAGAGCCGATGTTCACGTGAGAAGTGCAAGTATTTCCATCCACCTGCGCACCTGCAGGCCAAGATCAAAGCAGCGCAGCATCAGGCCAACCAGACGGCTGTCGCAGCACAAGCCGCCGCTGCAGCTATGGTGAGTTCGTGTATCACACAAAAACTCATCCTGATAATGGAATGATAAACAGAGCAGTGCTTAGAACCGTCAAACTTTCAGATGATGTTATCACAGTAAATGTGGAGCACTGCTTTATTATTATATAGCCACGACCCATCTTCAGAATCTGGGTGGGGTTGTGGGCCAAATCTATGTCGAATCCCTGATCCCGTCCCGGGAGGATGTTAGGCCTGTTAAACAGGGCGAAAAGAGAGAGAGAATTCTTGAGAACGCACCATGTGATATAAATCTGCGTCTGGTATTATGGATGCTATAATTATTAGCAGTAGAATATTAATCTAATAAGCGTGATGGCTTAAAAGCTTTTAGCTCACACCCTTGACCACACAAGGTCACGGACTGCTCATCTGTCTGACCAAAAGAAGCTCGGATTCCTGAAAATCACTGAAGATTAGATTAAGCAGATGGATGAGATGTACATGTCAAACTGACACGAGTGTTCACGTTCATCCATGACATGCGTTCACACTTAAACTAGATCATACGTGTGAACGGGACTAGCGTGACCTAGTTCTCTTGTGCGAGTAATCTAGACCACTCTTAATATAATCGACACAAGTAACTCAACGTTATTATATGAGAGACTGCAGATGAGAGGATGTTATCATTCACAGATCGGTCTGCACTGCGAGCCGTCGAATGTCATGTGTTCACACACAACGTTGTGAGCCGTTGTGTGTTTTTTATTATTGATAATGAGAGTGTGTTGAGCTCCCGCAGTGTAGATTACTCTGCTTTTACTCACCCGCTTGGTTTTGCTTCGTGCTTTATTTTGCCTTTTTGTTTTGACCTGTAACCGCTGCTTTATTTTTCATTCTGATGAGAGCAAGACTCGAGGACGCCTCACCAGTCATAACCAGAAAAAGGCAGATGAAAATAAACCGCTGGACTGTGGCCGGTGTGTAAAGCTCTGTTAGTCTGTAGGCAGAACCTCTCTGTTATAAAAGCACAGGTAACGGAGCAGGAGTTTGAGAATGCTGAAGTATCAATCCAGAGACCCAGAGAAAAGGGTTTAAAAGTCAGAAGAAAGAGATGTTGTGTTTGTTTTCTCTCAGTGGAAGGTTATGTAATTGCGTATGATAAAGACACTGTGGGTGGCTGGATGGTGTTTTTATTTGAATGCCTCTTTATGTTGGCGGCGGGAGGAACACCTTCAGTATCACATCCTCCTGTTTCACCCTATCATCATCATCCTGTAGATCACACAAGTACACAAATTTAGAAACAGCCTTCCTTCTTACTCAGACATTATTTCAGAAGGTGAATGAAAATAGTTCTGTCCAGAACCTTCATCGTGTCTGATGTAGACCCCACTATGTGGAAAAAACATTTCAGACGTTTAAAGTTGACTTTAAAGATCATTTTGATGATAATCATTGATAGAATATTTTTCTAAACCGATCTAAAAGTATTATAAAGTAAATAATACAAATGATACCATGGTCTGTTTGAATACTTGATTCTGATTGGCTGAAAGGTGTGCATTAAAACCCTTTAACGCACGGCTAGTTGTGGAGTATCCCTTATGTATTGAACATAAAATAAATATGTATACAAATATGGGAATATTGGATTTCCAAGTATAAAGTCCTGTTGACACCTACATAACAAAGTTTACAAAATAGTTTTTAATACTTTAAAAAAAGCTACGGAAGAGGCTATATCACAACTATAACAATAATGATACAGAAAATGCTGATGAGTGATAAAACATTGACAGCCAATCAATGTAAAGGGTTCAGAAGTGAAAACTGCAGCTCTTGGTGTGAAGTCGTGAACACTGTTCTAGTATTCTGTGTAATGGTTTCATATTATTATTGTCTATTTCTATTGTGTCTTTAGCTTTAGTAACGTCATGTAGGGTTGTTGTTTTTAGAAGGCAGTCGACAGTCAGGTCTGAGTTTAAGCGTAGATGTTTTAATCGTGTCTAAAATATATTCCATTCGTCCTGAAGACTTGCGTTTTCCTTCATCAGTCTATATGTCATGTGTGACTACTAGATCGAAACGGTCTTTTCTCCTTTTTCATTCAAGATTTTATTTGAGTGTTCTGATTTGAAGTGTTTTGCATGGCCCTCTTAATATTTTGCTGCCCTTTCAGGTGATTTTCCATCCCATCAGTCATGTTTTTTGCATGGCGTTTTATTTGTGATTAATAAAACCTTTCAAATATTTAAAGGGATGCTTCACCCCAAAATGAAAATCCTGTCATCATTTACTCGCCTTCGAGTTGTTCAACATCTGGATAAATGTGTTTGTTCTGATGAACACAGAGGAAGATATTTGGAAGACCCGTTGACTCCCATAGTAGGAAAAAATACAAAGATGGTCAAAAGTGCCCCAGAACTGTTTTCTCTCCGACATTCTTCAGAATGTATTCTTGCGCGTTCAACAGAACAAAATATGATAAAGTACAGGGGTCAAGATCTGTTTGGTTATTCTTCCAAATATCTTTCTCTGTGTTCATCAGAACAAACACATTTATTCACATTTGGAGTAAATGATGACAGAATTTAAATTTTTGGGTGAAGTATCCCTTTAAGTCAGGTGTAGTCTGAAACACCCAAATACATGACATTTACAATAACAAAAGTTAAGAAACAAATGAGCAGATGATGGGCCACAAACCGCCTCTAATAACAAAGAAACGCTCGCAATATCTAAGCTGAAAGTGAACGTCTATTGGAATATAAAAATAAACAGCGCTCCACATTCTGTCGTCACTCCAAACAGTTGATGTTGGTGTTTTTTTGTGCTGACCTTTACATTTGATGTCGTGTTGATGAAATCAGAAATGAACGTGACGGGAGGCATTTCTCATCACGCTGGTGTTTTTCAGTAAGTGATGTTAAATGTCACGGTGTTTTCACTGTGGAAGTCAAACTCATGACGCTGAGACAGAGACGTTAACGTTGTGTCGGTATTGACCCGCTGGAGCCATTAAAGCTTCGTGTGGTCGTGAGGGTCAAATGTAAAGAAATGCCTACCGTACGTTCTGCTCTGTTTAAAAGCGCCGGCCATCAGGAGATCTAAATTGACCACAGAACAAACTCACACACTCTATTGAGTGCTAAAGGTTGTCTGGAGGTTGTCGGGGGGTTATAAAGAGGATTCCGAGCGCTTACTACATACTAATCTCTACGATCCCATTAGTGTGTTTTGTTTTTATTGGTAAATGTTTATTTCAGACGCTTTTAACAAAGGTACCGTAGATGCTTTTTTGCTTCCGTACTAATTTAGACGGTAGTGATGTATGATAGCGTTTCTTCGACGGGAGTTTTTTGCGTTTATGTGCATGCCTATTGTTTCGTATGTGGTAAACTGCATTCAGATTATTTTTGTTTTGTTTTTTCCTTCTCACCTATCCACAATGCAATGCTGTCCCATGATGCACCTCTGCTTGCTGTTACCTGTATGTTAATACGCTTGAATCCCATTGGCCCACTGCCATCATGTGCTCGCTGCCTGCTATTTAAAGACTCAGTCGACTGCCAAAGCAATGAAGCGACCCTTCGAGGCATCTGTAGATCTGGTACTATGACCTTTCACCTTTTGCTTTGCATGTAGCTTTTTAATGTACTGTAGCCACTCACAGAATTTAATTTGGCTTCTTTGTGTGTTGTTGTACGAAAACAGTAAACGTCACAAACTACATGTATGTAGAAATGAGCATCCCTCAATATATATTTATATATATATACTGTATATGTGTGTGTGTGCTAATGTAGCTTTATTGAAGATAAAGTCTAAACTTTTGTGACGTATTTAGTGACGTAACAAACGACTGAATGCGTGACGCGTGCGTGCTTTAACACGCTCCTCACGTGTGTTTTCACGTCCAGGCGTTTCCTCACGGAGTCCTGCAGCCTCTACCAAAGAGACCGGCGATGGAGAAGAGTAACGGGGCGAGCACTTTCTACAATCCCAGCATCCTTCACTATCAACAGGCCCTGGCCAACGCTCAGCTCCAACAGCAAGCCGCCTTCTTTCCCACAGGTAAACACACCACACGCCCCTCACGCTTTCCATTAATCCCTGAACGCCACGCACCCTCTCCTACCCGGTGTGACGTCTTAACCAAAGCTGCTCGTCCCTCCTGCATGAGTCGTGTTGGCACTTAACACATAAAAGCACAACCTTTAAACCTTTTGCCAGTGTAAATCTGGTGTTGACGAACCTCTTTCTGTATGTGAGTATATCAGTACTCAGGATATTTTGAGAAATGTCTCGGTGGTTTCAATGGGGTTCAGTGATCGACATTTTTCAAAATATCTTTTTTTTTGTGTTCTGCCGAAGAAAAAAACTTGCACAGGTTATACTGTCGACATCTGTAGGTGCGCTGTCCCTTTAAGACGCCCTGAAACTTTATAGATTCAACTCCAGTTACAGACGCCACTCGAGCATATTCTTACATTGTTTCTTAAGATGATTTTCTTAGTTAAGATCATCGTGACCTCTTCTT